>NC_138145.1:11595860-12030860 GCF_964199315.1 Orbicella franksi | reverse complement strand
GACAATGAAACAGCAATCCATCAACTCAAAGTATTGTCGGTCGCGTGTGCCAGACAAACAAACAACAACACAGTTTTATCAGGCGCATTTCGTATTAGGCTAATATTCTTGAGAAAACGATATATATGGGGTCATTCACTATTTTGATTCGAATTTGAACTCCACTTTTCAAATAACTTAAATCTACTGCAGACTGAATATATAATAGACAGGTTTTATTCACGTTTATCTGTCGGTTCGTATCCCTTCAACCTGGTAGCTAAAAATAAATTCACTTGTCCGAAACCAAGATATCTCCCCGGCAGTGCGTACATGAAATCATTCGCACACCATCTGTTGTAAAGAAGGCCAAAACAAGAACTAGAAATTCAACGAAGTGAGTCAGAGCTAAAAAAATTGAAACTAAAACGCCCTGTTGTGTTGTGAGAACAATTTCAACAGTTTTTAGGCTTAATTTTTGACCGTGCTTTTCACGTTTCGCGCGATAAGCCGGTAGTTATTGTGGACGCTTAAGTCCCGTGTTTGACGCAATGTTGTCGAAAGCTCCGCCCCAGTAATTACGGCAGACGGTCAAATATTGGTACAATTTCCTTTGGTCCACCGCAGATCGGACGCAGATTTTCCAACAATATTAAAATAGTCTCTATTCTTCGCGTTTTCCCACCAACAGGCGGAGTTATCTTTATAATTTTTGAGGTAAGTGGCAGAATTTCGTATGCCGTTTTCAATTTCTCAGACAATGTAGTCTTTTTGATGCGGCGGCGAATGCGGTTTGTTCGACGCTTTCCGGTCAACAATGTAGATCATTTCAAGAGTCCATTGTTGCAAAGGGGTGCACAGGTTTTCACTGTCCATGTATAACTACTTATAACAGAAAAAAAATAGAAAAATAGCCCTCTTTAGGAGATAGAAAAAAATTGAGCTTTTTCTACAAGAAATCTATGTGGGAAACGTTAAGTCACGAAGCAAGCAGCCTGATAGTCAACTTGATTTTATTTGAAGTAAAACACGACGTAACTTCGGAGTTCAACTGATCATTCTCCGCTTTAATTACTCCGATACGTTTATCGACGAAAAAGAAGTAATGAAAATTGAGAGCTTCAGTTTCATCACGGTTATGTCCTTCATACCGTTTTATTTAACTCTCTTTTAGAAAACGAAACATCGTAGTCAAACACACTCGCCTGTTATAAACTCGCTGCGTTGCACACAGATTTGTCTGACTGAAGTAGACAAACACAACTTGCATTGAATGCAACAGTTAAATTTCGTAAGGGGTTGTTCCCTGATTCAGTCAATGACTTTGTTGTAAAATTATAGTAGACTGAATCTTAGATATTTTTTTTCGTGTATGCGCTGCTTCTCTGACTAATCCACGCCTATGAACGAGCTTCACCAGGAGCAGAAATCGAAATAGTAAAATTGACATGTTTGTGGAACTTGCTCGATGGAAGTAGAGAGAAGGTGGAACAATTTCATTCACTCTCAGTCGGTTAGATGACCTTTATAGCTGGTCAAAATTCGAGATTCGAGTTGTGGAAGGTGTAAAAAGTAGCGTTTAATTCGAGTGCTTGTTCCTGTAGTGGTGTGAAGGACTTAAAAGATGTCAATAAACAAATCTCAAACAGCGATAAAAACGATAAAAACGATAAAAACGGACTCTGCACACTAGAAAGCTTTGGCCCCAGAACATTTTGAATTTTAAAGAACAGTGCTCAGCCTTCTTTTCATTAGTTGTATACTTATAGTTTGTACAAATGTTACTGTGTTATAAAAAGTTCTCATTTACATGATCGCTTTGTATAACTTTTGAGGCGTAAAAGAAGTGATAAACAGCCAACGCTTTCCTACCAGTGGGGCTTGTAGCTCTATATTCTAGCGGAAAGGGTTTATCAGATCAAACGAGCCTGGCCGACACTAAGGACGATCTCCACACTTGGTTTTGACTCAATTGTGCTGAGCTAAGAAGAATTATTTACATTGAACAGTATTTGAAAATGTTCTACTCTCGTTTCAGTTCAACCGAAGCGAAGAATCGCCAGTTTCGAAAAGGAATTCTTGGGACACTAAAAGACAGACAGTTTATTACGCTTACTCGTGATCCCTCTGAAAACTGAACTCAAAAAGTGGGCGCTTCACTCCACTGCTTTCACCACTAATTTTCGTGCAAAAATGAGTACTCTTTTCCAAGGTATAAAAACGCCGAGCATTTACCAAAGGACTGTAATTGTTCTGCACCATAGTAGCCTGTAGCTGTATCAGTGAAAGATTTCATATATTGCTTATAGATCCTTATATCATCAATTTTCTCAGGAAGCTAATGTATGAGAGGAAACGTTTTTAGCCCGCAAGCAATTTGCCTCAGTGGTATACTGTACCCTTTGATTACGAGCTTGCTCATATGGACTTAGAAACATTCTTTGCAGTTTTTTACAGGGACAATTGTCTTGAAGCTATAGATTATTTCACGGACAGGGCAATACGCCTGCCATGCTAACAGAGCACACGAACGAAATTGCCGTCCACTTCGAACAGATCTTGGAATCGAAGATCATTTAAATTTCCCACTGGATTTATATAGCATGCAAAAATTAAATTTCCTCACCAGAAGCAAGCAACTAGGCAGGCAAGCAGGCAGAAGCCCTTTATTAAACCGTTTGCTTTCAGGATCATGATTGACTTCTATCTTTCCTAGTTGAGCTTTCTCATAGATTGCCTGGCCCGGCCTTCTTGAGACTCTGTGACCATCTCCTTTGGAGATTTTACTATGGCAGTTCCGTTTTGTCTTCCTTTGACTTCTCTTGGTGTTATTCTAGTCAAGCAAACTATTCAAAGTTTCCGTCGTTTTGAAGTGATAACTTTTTGCCAGTCAGAAATGACTAGCTCTAAATTCAAGGTGTTCTATATATTTCACTTCTGTACCAGTTGATGACCAGTTTTTTCTTTTGGTTATTTTACAGTGAGGACACTTGAACCGTGACTATAACACTTGACATTGTTTGTACATTTTTTTGAGCGACTATAGAACTTGATCAGGGCTCTTCATATTGACAAGAGCATTTAGCGTTTTTAGCGTTTTTACAACAGCAAAAACGCTAATCTTGTAAATGACACGAGGAGCCTTCATTTTATAGTCACCGGCAGAAAACAAGTGCGATAAAAAATGTCAAGTGTTCAGTATAGTTCGAGTGTCCCTACTATAAAACTCGCGTTATCTTCTTTTTACCTACATCCGATCGTTCTTTATTAAATTTTCTTGTGTTGTTTACTAATTATATGACCCCGAATAGGTTGCAAATTTCTACTGATATTTGTTTTTGCCCGTGTATTAGCTATCAATATATCCCGCCTGCCTTCATTATATTGTATTGTTATTATAAAGTTATTGTTAAAACTATATCACAAAAACTATCGCTTCCTATCAAAACAGCCCACTCAAGATTGTTGAAAGTTTATATCCATCAAGTAACCTGCTTTGACCGGTAGTCAGTTTATACCCGGCGAATTCTTTCCAGCTAAAACTATTCAACAGTTTAACGACAGAAAATACACACTGACGGGTTAAAAACTGAAGAAAACTTGGGATAAGATTGTTAGCGGATAAGTCTTACAATATGTACAGTTTGACCCTCGGGTCAAGCCAATCCAGTATTCTCACAATCCTTCAGTTCCGGGGCTCCAAACAATTTCTCGATCGCGTTCTATTTTTGACAGACGGGCTTCCGGTCATTTCATGAAGTCGTAAATCAACAACACTTCCTGCCTGCCAAGTATTCTTATCCAGCTCTCCTCCAACCGTATGTTTAGCAAAGTGATAACCGCTGTAAAATTTCGGTTATTGATCGTCTCATAAGACTCCTCAGTGAATACAGGAATTACATACTCAAAAAGAAAAATTCAAAAAGAAGAAAAATTCGATTCCCGCAAGGCTAGGGTTTCGCAGAAGAATTTCGCATGTTGATTGTCAATCCTTCAACCCAGCCCAGTATGCCATATGATCTTTTCAAAGGCGGTATTTCTGATACTAATAAGAGTAATTAGTGGTGATATGATAAGCCATTTTTGACTTGACAAGCGGCAAAGAAGCTATTGTATCAAAATCACTGCAAGCAAATGTGGAGCGCTTGCTTTTTCAAATGTTTTCTCGATGGGAAACCACTTTAAAAGGCTCAGCCTTGGCGGGTTGCGAAATAAAAACAGATCTTGTTATTAAGCGAGAGACGTTTGGATGGTCTTGAATGGGTTTCGAGGGGCAATTGGTTTATAACACCAGTCGTGCGGTTAGGACAAATGCTCTATCGCCAGCTATAATTGGCTGAAAGCTGTTAGATTTCTTAAAAGTCATCCTCTTTTGTACATCACAGGGGTTTTTGGCCGGAACGACATCACACTTAGCTTTTCATCGTTTTAAAATTTCCAACAACAAGCGCGGATCGAAGGGAAGAGAAAATTCGAATAAATCATTTGGAGTAGGTAAATTTAACTAAACGAGGTCGTAAGGTCTTTGCTAAGTAGCGTTAGCTGTCATATACTCGTATATCAAATTTTCCCCGGCCTTGACATATGTCAGGTAAGCGATGACACCTCTGGCAGATGCATGCTAGCGCTAAAAAACTCTCCTGACGTGCCAGTCATTGCTCTGTTATCTGTTGATGCCGCAAACACTGAGTGGCCATAAGAGAGTATATAAGCACCCGTATTGTTTGTATTCTAATTTCAGTTAAACACCGCGCTAACCTCTCTCTCTGAATATGGGACCGTCCCGTACGTGGATGCTAATCGTCTCTTTGTTGATCCAGTATATATGCAGAGGTAAGTAGGGTTTATTTCTTTCTGTAAACGTAAATATGTAATCTGAGCAATCCTACATGGGCTCTGACCGCCCCTTGTCGAAGGTCGTGGAAACTTCACTTGATTTATGCGAAAACTTCAGCGCAGTTTAGGCAAAAGCTATAAATCATTCAGTGTGATTTCCTCCCGCACTGGCAGATCTTAATGGCTTTGAAAGTGGTTCGTAAAGAACGAAAACACCGGATCGTTTCGCGAGCGAGTCGGCGATTTCATGAACGCGTGTTTGTAATGTCGGTCTTGACAGCCGCCGTTGGACACGGCGATACGCCGGCGCATTTAGCTCGTAAACGTTTCACGTTTTTTAGAGAACACCGTAGTTTTCAAAAGACTAAGGAAGTATTAGGAGAGAAAAGCAGGGGTTTGAGTGAGATTTGAAGAGTCCGAGGTGTAAAAATGACATATGTGTGAGAATGAGTTATGGTGTCCGGAATGTGGTCTGAGAGAAGGAAATTTGGATAGCGAAGATAGAGACAATCGAAGCATCATTGCGCGTTCAAAATACATGCTTGGATCATAAAGCTGTTCTTTCGACAGCCAAAGTACTTCTTTTTTTTCTGTTTATCAAAAGCGGTTCATTCATCGAGGATTTTCCATATAGCAGTACTTCGTGTTGTGCGCGAGCTCATGGGGCTTCGGTCGGGTCGTTCTTACTTCATTTTTCACTTTTTGACACAAACTACTCAAATCCTCGGCGTCGTGCATTGATTATGAATAATATTTGAATTAGCCTGTGAACGCCGTCCTGCAAAGCGCGCTCCTCCGGAAGGTTCAAGTTGAGGAACGTTTTGCAAGCGAAAAGAGCAGCTTTATGGCTGCTTCGATTACAAAAGTCTGCGAAAAGGTGACAAAAAATTAACCGAAGGCCCTACAGGCGCCTTGTCCGGATGTGGCAAATTTTCTGGCGAATATTTCACCTCCAGTGAGGAGCTTTTCAGGCTTTTGCTTACTTATGTGTCTCTATAATTGAGTACATTCCAACTTTTGCCTTTGTCAGCACCTTAAAATGTCCCGTAAGAACAATTAGCGCGGCGGAGAACTGTGACTAAGGCCTCAGCTTCGGTTGTGTTTCCTTGCGTGTACACGCAACCGAGAGAAATTCACCACGCTATTGTGAACTAGAAGGAATCATAAAACTTGTTTTACCAGTCAGTTTCGTTCGAGGCTGATTTACTTGTGCAAAACGCAAGAGAGAAACTTCTTTTCTAACTTAAAAGATCATCTAGCATTAACGTTTCGGTTTGAGATCATTATAGTGACCAAGAGGATTCACTATTGGCCCTTGAAAGGTTAGTGGCTTAAAGATTGATTTCTTGTGGACGTGTTAAACTCATCAAAAATACTTCTCGTTGTAATTATGTTCGTAAATTTTAAAAGTGACTAAAGGAGTCCGCGAGCGAAGTTTGTCATTCAAAAACCACATGTTCAAAGCAAACATTTTTATCTGAATGTTGTTGTTTTACCATGGTTTTGAAATATTTCTGCGGATGTTAGGTCGGAAAACACAATTTGAAGATTCGGTGATTTCTAGCCATGTAAGAAATATTGTCGGAAGAATTAGAGTGCGGTCGTTATTTTGATTTTGACGGATTTTGTAATCAGTGAGTTGGGAATGCATAGTCGAGGAGCCTGGTCATTATCACACAAAACAAGAATATCCTTGTTACTTTTTACTCTTTCCACTTGTAATCTTTGGATTAGTTCATTTCTCTAATAAGATTTCCTGGTTCGCAGAGTTAAACTCGGAACCAAATTAGAAGATAGAGTTAAAATATCCCAGAACTCCTAAAACATTTATACTTGAACAGTATATAAAAAGAAACCTTTTGAAGAAAAATTAATAATGTCTCTATTTTTTACAAAAATTTGTTTTTGAGTGAAACTTAGTTTTCTGCGTCGTAAGAAATCTTGCTGCTCTAGGTGCAGTAATGTAGTATGTATATGTAAAGATCAGTTAAATATGATTGAAAAGATACTTTATTAAACTACTTTAAATTATGCGTCATTTTGAATCAATCTTTTGTTTGCGGCAAAAAAAGACTTAATATTTCAGTCAAAGATGGTCATTGCTCGGCTCGCGTATATATATTACAATTTGAAGCTAGAAAAATTTGTTCATAATAGTTTTCAACTAGTTCTCACAGAGGCGATACACGGTCCGCTATAGAGCAATAAATCTTAAATCCGCGGGAAGTTTTCATTACCTTGTTAGAACGTGCAAAGGTTAAGCCTAAGATTAGTGTTGCTTTGCAAGATGCAATTTAGCTGCTTTCGCGCGCTGACCTGTTAGCGTGGGTCGTCCTTGTACCTCTTTCTATTCTGATGGATCTTAATTGCGTTTTCGAAAATATTATCAACTCTTGTCAGCTCTCCTAGTAAGTAAGTTTGTCCTCCCAGCGTGTCGTTGATAAGTGTGTCAGTAACATGTGCACCATGTTTTTGTTCTCAGCTTCCCGGACTACAATAGATAAGTTGTAAATCTGATATCACCCTCCATGTTTGAATGTTACAAATAGAGCGATGACGCGCGCGAATCTCCATAGTGTGACTCTTGCATTGTCCAAGTCGCCTCTATATTGGAAAATTCACTTGTGGGGTTTTCATCAGTGATGAAATTGCCGTAAGAGACGGTATCCCCCCACGGTGAGTAGACGTTTTCCTTGCGACCCCGACTAAAAAGAACTCACTCAAAGATTACCGTGGAGATTTCAATCACTTTGTTTAGCATTTCGCACTCTCGAATCCCTTTGTTCGCGAATCATACATAATCTAATTAATCAAAAATCCATTATACGGTTTGAAAAGACCAAAAAATTCCATTAGTGAATGAATTTGTAAATTCGTGCGCACTGAACAACATGCTAAATATTTTTCCATCCCCAACCCCAGCTCAAAACGAAAACAGCGGCCGTATTCTGCAATGACCGTAACAAATTCGACTCGTTTGCTGTAATCCTTTGCTCCGCAAAAAGCCCTTAATTTACAAAAGCGTCACTGCTTGGCGAGAACACCAGAGTATTAAAGGTGTTCCAGTGGCGGAAACTAATGTGACAGTCAAAAGCATTAGTGTATTTTAATGTGATGACGCGCGCATTACGTAGGGCAAGTATTTAATTCATTTCCTCTTCAAAGGCCATTACTATAGTAAGTGTGTTTCATTTTGTTTGGCGTCGAAAGTAACCCTGCAAGACCTCGCGGATCCGTCGTTACACATTATACCAGCTCTAGAATCGTGAAAATTTCACTGATCAAAATGCGAAGGCTACAAGTCTTCTACAAGATGGACTCGGAGAGAAACCGTTGGCCTTCAGTATTACACTTTGTATGCACTGGATTCGTTTTGCTCCTTGTGTTGTTGGTTATTATCTTTGTACACATTTTTGGCCCATCCGGCGAGTTAATAGGTAAGTTCACTGTTAATTTGACGGACTCTTGGCCTCTGCTGTGGTTTCTTTATTTTTGTTTCTTTTAATAGAGTGCACTGCAGGGACAACTGAATTATTGAACAGAGGTTTACAAAATTTGCTAAAGCATTTTATTCGCGCAGACTGTTTTGTTAGTGTCTCGTCTATTTTCAGTTTTGTTTAGCCCTAGATGAAGCTTAAACTACCATCAACTGCTGTTCTTTTTCTTCGCAGCTAACCTTGTAAACTGTGGAAAGGTTTTAAAACATTTTGGTGTGAAAGTTTGAAAGCCAGCTAAACCTAGTATGAATAAGGTGTGATAAGGCGCTCAGAGTTCTCGCATATTTTATTGTCGTTCTCTTCGATCACTATATAGTCTGTACTTCCTTAGCTTGGTTTGTATAAACGATACTAGTTTGAACTTTATTTCTTTAGAATCTTCAGTTCATTTCGTGTTTGTTATACAATTTCACTTTCTGAGTTTCTCTAGCGGTACAGCTGTCTCATGTAATGTTCGACAACTTGTCATGGATAATCATATTTTGGTTCAGCAACGGAAGAACATACACTAGTACTACATTTGTAAATTCATTTACGCCGCGTGAAATTCAGCGTTTTATTCAAGCAAAGCTTAGCCTTTCGTCATTTTTTTTATGGCAGAAGGTTTCAGAGCTTTTTAGGAGTTTACTGCTCTAAAAACAACATTGAAAGCCGTTCCCAAATTCCATCCTTTTGTTTGAAAGGTATGCTTTCTATTTCTTACGGACACTTCGAGGTGTGAAATTATGGTGTGGGTGAGAAGCTGGCGCAAAGAGAATTATTTTTAAAATCTGTGATCAGGAATTGGTTTTTCCTTTGAAGTCGTAAACCTCTACAAAATCATGTTTTGAATACATTGCAGAATGTGCCCCTAATGAGTTTAAATGCTTGTTTTAAAGAGGGTTGCTCGTTTTCTATTTGTATACGTTTAATTTTGGAGTGACGTGTGGGACTAATGTAAACACATGGTGCGGTTCATAATCCTTCCTTTTCAATGCAACACTTTCGCGAATCCATTATGTCTCTTAAGAGATGTGACGTGTTTGTTGATAAGCGGCGAAAATCCGATCGTCATTTTCTTTGGTTGTTCCAGAAATATCGCGCTCGCTGGGCAGGTGCGCGTAATCTTGAATTTCCAAAAATCAAAAGCATAATAATTTCAATTCGGCTTTCTCTCCTTTGAAAAGAGGAAATGTCTTTTGCGGTTTGGTCGAGCCGCTCTAGGAAAATGTACATGTGTCACGTCTGCCGATCATAGCTTGAAAACTGAAGCGAAATGTTTATTTGCCCTTCAGCCGCTTTGCGAACAGAGCAAATCGTACAAGGCTAGGACCTTTTGATTCCGGCTAGTCCTCTTCTCGACCTTCTCGCTTGGAAAACAGGTCAAAGACAAGACCATTTCTGGCCAGCCCCCCTGCGGGTGTTTTTGACGGAAATGCCGGCGACATTGCGTCGTATTTCTCAACAGAACAATGATTTATTTGATGTGGTTTGCATTCCTCCCTTTGTACAGGAAACGAAAATTAGTTTACAATCCATCATCTTTAAAATTTTGACAGACGAAAATCACATTTACACCCCGGTATTGCCGGTAATATCAGCCTGTGGATCTAATTCTCTAAGTTACAGTGCTTTAGGTAAAACTTTGTGACTTTCTGAAAGCATATTCCAATGGTCACTGCGTCCTGGACATGTGTTGTTCTTGTAATTTGAGAGATCTGTCAGCCATAGATTTCACAATGCTGAGCTTAGTCTAACATGAAACATGGAAAGAGTCAGCATGTTGTGATTTTACTTTTTCGACAGCATAGGAAGTGTACATAATCCCAGTTTAAATAATTTACTTGTTATCGAAGCATGGCAGGCGTTGTTCCAAGTTACATACCTACGCGTACGAGCTTATTTCAATTTGAAAATTGACGTAGGATAAAAGTAAAAGAAGAAATGATTTAATCTGTGGGTATGGTGAGACAAGTCTGAGAGAGAATTCCTGTACTTCTGAGCTGAAAGTTCTCAGAAACAGGCGCACCCTTATTTCCAAGCATGGGGCTTTGTGACTCTGTTAGGTCTTAGCGGGATACACTGGGTGTAGACTCTTTCTTTAGGGTCCTTCAGTGAGAAGAATCAACGCCTGGTGTTTGCGGTGTTTGTTAAAATCATTTAAAAATTGTGGGAATTGTCAACCATGTGTCTTGATGTACCACAAGATTCTCCGAACTATAATAAACGAAACGTAATGTCATTTACAGTAAAGAGTTTTTATATCTGTGGTTTTGGACTAAAGGAGTGATGATGAAACCGTAAAAAGATGCCTCTTGTATTAAGAAATACCTATCGAGGGATTCTTTAATTACTTTGGTTCACGCTTTTGTAACCAGCGAAAATGAAAAACTTGTACAGACAAGAGAAAAATGTGACTCGCGCTGCTCTTCCTTTCAAATATGTAAAGAGATAACTCAAAACAATTATCGCATCAGAGATATCTTTAAACAGAAAGAGAAAGGAAAAGAGCCGACAATTCCCATGTATAGTGGAATCCCGATTTGTCGAACTCTTCAGTTTTTCGAACCTCCCGTTAACTGGAACCAAAAGTCGTTCCCTCTCCTCGGACGAACACTGTTATTATACCCCCGATTTCTCGAACTCTCCGATTTTTTCGAACCAATTTTCGTTTCCCTTGGGGGTTCGAAAAATCGGGATTCCACTGTATTTGAACAATGTATTCTAATAGTGTTCGGAACTTAAGCAGCAATCGAAAAATTGTTACAGTCAATTTAGAAGTCAAAAATATAGTAGTTGTTTCCGACTAAAATTGCAGTAGAAGACACTTTGTATACCATGCCATCAGTTGAAAATACAACCAGTCAGAAGACAGGAATGCCACTTAACACTCGACGGTATTGCGACCAATCTTCCCATCGTGCGCATTATGTGTGTCGGATCAGTTGATTCAGTTATGTTGGCCACTGTATTTTCTATGGCATAGCGTTAAGGCTCGTCTGTATACCGAGAAAATACAAGTCAGAAGGGATTATTCCGCTATGGTATGCCACTCGAATGCGTTGTATAACTATTATTTATTTACTAACAGAGGACACCTTATATTTTTGCGTAAGTGTTATTTAGTAAAGATCACAGTTTCAATACACTTTTTTTTATGAGAACTTTTTTTTACAAAAACGTTGAGGCAGAGATTAACCAACATTTTATGAACTTATTAAGAACATTCCTCAGGTTGAGAGTCGATTAATAACGTGAACAGACAACCCTTGTTGGTTAATGAAAGCTTTGCTGCCTGTGCTGCATGTGAACTTTTTCTTTGTTTTTACCACAAAATCTGATAACTTTATGTCCCGTTGCGAATCTCTATGTTCAATGCTTAATCCAAAGCTAAATTTAGCCAGTGTTGGTTGGCGAGACATCTCGCACGTGGCATCAGAGCAAGCAAGTCGCGCAAGTATGTGTAAGCAACTTGATACCGTATCTCAGCAAGCAATGCACTTTGATAGGTTTCCTGGTAACGTCCGAATTGACTTATTGAAATACTATATACCATGTAAATTTAGGAACATCTTAAGAACGTTTTCAGCCTCAAATCGCAAAAAATGAGAGAACGTTCAGCCTCAGCGATCCAAAATTAGACGTTCTTATATATATATAAAAAAAGAGTGTACAGGTTCGTATAGGTTTTCTCGAGCGAAAAAGGTAGCGAGAAGAGTCAATCAGTCAATCATGTTCTATTTGCTCAAAGCGTCAAAGAGAAAACGGAAACGAAAATGGAACGTAACAAATCACTTGTGTCTTTTTCTCTTTATGTTATCATTAAGCTTGACATCACTGTTGCAAAAATACAGTAGTGTATAAGGCAGAAAAATGACTCCCTCGAACCAGTAATAATAATAACAGTATCGAGTTGAAGTACTTGCATATAATACATTTTCAATGTTGCTTCTGGTCGCTATACGGAATCAACAACAACAACAACAACAACACCAATTTATTGGTATTCCCGTATAGATGGTGTTACCTAAATACAGAATCGCTAAATAAAAAATTTAAAAACGAAACAAATTACAACAGCAACCAGAAAGAAAAATAAACATAGTTAGTTACAAGATTCTTCATTTTAAGTTTTAAGTAGTGCTTCATATGTAAAGTAACCTAGTTTTTTACAAATAAAAGTGTCAGCCTTGTTAAATAGAAATATTGTTTTCTCTGTGTTATTTCCCTGTGTAATTTTTCTTGTTTTGAGGGGATTGAAACTGGTTCAAATCCGGCGTCACACTCCTTATTTCCTTCTACGTAAGTCCAAAGAATGAAGCGTTGTATTTCCTTCGGAGTCTCACTGTAGCCGATCAGGAAACTACTTAAATATCACGACTTAAAATTTTTAAAGCTTCCTTCCTTAATTTTTTTTACTGCGGTTGAACCTTTTAAACCAAGGTCTACCATGAAAAGAGATTTATTCCCACATTAAAGATACCGATTCTAAATTATTTGGATGTTTCAAAACAACTTTGCCTCGTTCTGGCGCAGTTTTTGCACGTTAATAACTGTGGGACTGGGTTCTAGCATACTGTTGCCTGAGATGTTATTTTGCCGAAAATTTGGACCATTATTTTCCTTTCGTACTGACAGATTTTTTACAAGTTGACGTAGAAAACCTCCGTTAACATCTTCACTTGAAGTAGTGCGAGAAGACTATCTTTGTTTATGGAGCTTTTACTGAGAAATACTTCAAAGTAGAGAGGCTTAAAATATTATTCTGTTATTCGATTCCATAACACCTGGTATTTTCATGGCTCCGCTAAGTCCAATAAGTTTTGGAAGGAGATCTTTATATCAAAGAGGATTGAAAAATATCAATTTACATAATTGCTGAGAAGACAAATTAAGCCTTTGCCACATTTGTGGCTGAAGAACTTCAACGTACTTCAGCTTAATCGGTGCTTATGTTCTAAATCAAAAGAACATTTTATTTTCGAAGACAATTATTCAGTCCAAATTTCCACGACAACAAAGAAGCCAATTCGTCATTTTGTTTGACCGAGAAAAGTTTGTGTAAAACTGTAAATCAAATCAATGCAATGCATTAGATTTGATTTGATACTGTCAATTATTTTTTCCATGTACAGTTAAAGCATAGAGGATCTTTCCTCTCCCCAAAGCAGTGTTAGGACAAACTTCCCAACAGAATGCATGAGTAGCAGTTGCGTATAAACTAAACAACAATTAGGACTGAACAACAATTTATTGAACAGTAATCGCTAGACTAACTGAATAACAAAAAGTTGTTGACCAGGAGGTAATTAAACTTTATTATAAAATAAAGAGAGCGATATAACGTGTGTAGGGCGTATTGAAAAGTATTGTAGCATAAGGCATATATAGTACAGAAAATGAGTTATCTACTTGTCCTCGATTGAACGATCTTAAACGTAAATCAGAATAGAGAGATCTAAGGCCAGAGATGACATGGGCTTTATTTTCATCATTTCATCTGAGTGCACAAAACATAGCCTACGAGTCTTCTCCTCTGATCGTTAATTTGGAAGCTAGGGACTAGAGGAGAAGGCTAAAATAAATAAATAACGCCAGTGGTTCATCATGACTGCCAAGGAAAAGGAAGGACGAGGCTTGAACTGAAGAAACACTGTGCTAGAATGGTTTAGATTGAGTCAAGGAACTCACAGGGAATGTTACTTGTACTGTTCTCGTCATATATTACCACTTAATACTATGCTATTATGAATAATACTATGCAAACCGTCAGAACAGAAATATTTGTCTATGCATTAAGTCATACCACTGCTCCGAAATGCGACAGCTCGACGATCTTACTCGCGTTCAGAGAAATCATTTCGGTCTACACCGTGTGCATGTCTAAATAAAGCCAACTAACTGAATATGATATATATTTAAAAAAAAGAACAACAGCAACAACAGCAACAACATACATGTAGTTTATACTGTACTGCGTGTGATAAACGTTTCCACAAAGAACAGCGGTATATTTGCTACTACTCTGTCCCTTTTCAACCACTGTAGGCCGTTCTTACAGTTCTTGGTTGTCCTCGAGTAAACAAATAATTTTACACAGAGAATGCTTCCTCTGGTTCTTTGTTCAACTTAGCTTTTAAATGAAAATTCTTTCTAATGCTGGTTCAGGATGATCAGTATAGAAGCCAACGAAGACAACTTCACGTCGCCATTTATCACTCTAACTGAAAGGTGCTAACAATATCTGATCAAAAACTGGCGAGAAAAGAAGCTAGAAGTAAGGGCCAACGCGCCCCTTGTGACAACTTGTATACGCTCAAGGAAACAAATCATTTATAACTATTATTCAGTGCCCTTGATTCCTCGTGACAACCCCAAATAATAAATTTTAGAAAAAGACTGTTGTACCTGGGAACGAATGTGGTGGAAAACGTTTATGGATGCAGCGAATCTAATCTGATCAGCAATGGTGAACATTATAAATATATTGAATACAATCGTATCACAAATACGTCTACCTTTTGCCCGGTGTATGCAAATAAGATGGCGTATCTTTTCTTTTACTTAGCATGATACTCGTTACAAATTAAAAGAACTGTTTTGTTGAATTTCAAAACTAGAGAGCATTCTCTTGAAAGTCACGAATGTTTTTTCACGGCATGCAAAGCACAATGTATATTGAGCAAGTTAAAATGATTTGTTAAGCCTCACACACTTGTCAAATACATTCGCGATTGAAACAGCAGTTTGTGGACTTTCAGTAACTTTTAAAGGAAAGGGGTAAACCAAGGAGAAAGCTATCCCAGCACTGTTTTGTGACCACCTTGATTAGATTCAAAATACAGGATCTGAGAAAGCCTCCTTCATAAAAACGTCTGAAGATTTTGGAGTTGAGATGAGAAATTACATAAACCTAGTATTGAAACTACAGTCTCGACCAAATGATTGCTGATTTTAAATTGAATATACCAATGTATAGCTTACACAAAATTGTAGCACAATATATATTGGACAATTTCTAAAATGATTTGTCAAGGATCACACTCTTGTTTATTGCATTCACGACTGAAATTACAGTTTCAGTGCTTTCAGTAACTTGTGGATAAGAGGTAAACCAAAGTGGAAAGCTATTTAGGCCCTGTTTTGTGCCTCGGAGCTTCAAAATATAGGACCTGAGAAAGTCTCCTTGGTAAAAACGTGTGAAGATTTTGGAGTTCAGATGATAAGCTACATAACTACAGTCAGGTCAAAATGATGGTTGATTTTAAATTGATTATACCGATAGCTTACATAAAATTGTCTTGAGCGATTTCCAGATAAAAACGTTTTATGAACCAAAATTTAAAACGTAGCAGATGGTTTAAGAGTTGTGTTTGTGAAGCTAATGCCGATTTCTAGCATCACGTCTTAACTAACTCAGGATTTCCGAACACCTCAATTGCTCCAATTATCGCTTCAACGAGTGGGAACAGAATTCCTTGGCAAACAAGTGGTCAAACACCGATATTTATGTCTCCTAAACCACAGTTATTCAGACGCAGGTCTGTCACTGCGAACATTTTAGAATTGTTCAGTGTAGATGATCAAATAGAGTTGTGGAAGCCCTTTATACTTAGAACCACCACACAGCTCCATTAAACTTTCAAACGCTGAACAGAATCGATTACTTGCGCCAAAAAAACTATTAGGATCGTTAAAAGATAATCGCTGGTCTTCGGCTGGTACTATTGAAGTTCAATTTGGTGCGTATTAGCGCCGCACAAACATTTTACGCCGAGTGTCGATTGCTCATTATGTTTCTGTTTTCGTCTGCTGAAACGAATCGGGTTGTACTATCTACTGGTCGCTAGTAATCTATGAAACAGCACTATTAAAATCACCTCTATGAAACAGTAACGTTTAAATTGCCTCTATAAAACAGTACTAATCACGTGAAGAGAGTCACTTAAATTTGGCTTGAATTGAAGCTTTTTTTTCTCTTCTGCTTACCACACGGTACAATGTAGAGATGCGTCATGTAGTGTGTACATGCTTATTCAGACCATTCAGAGATTACGGTTTAGGAACACTGGAATGAATCGGTTACTTCCTACTTTTAAGCTATTTGAAATAGCAAAACACGATCTATAGAGTTTGATTCGTGATATTTAAGATCTCAATACGTATGACCCGACATAAAAGCATATTTTGTTGAGGCGTCGAGAAGCATACCCTATTAAGAGATGAGTTTCGACTACTGACTCTGAATTGATTGCTTTCAACCTTGAAACTGTTAGGATCGTTAAAAGGCTATCAATAGATTTATGTTCCCATTATTTCTGAAACTCTTGATACTTGTAAGAACTACGAAACATGTGCAGTTTTGAAGGAACATGAAATACAAAGCCGAGTGAGTCAGTTCAGACATTTCATATCCCTCAGTTACCAACACTGAAAACTAACATTGTATTCGAATCGCTTTGAAACAACAAAAAGACAGATTAAAATACTGCACTGTAGAAGTGATTTTGCTTCAGATTTAAGCTTAAATCCCGTGTTTCATTCAAACATTACATTATCTACCTTTGTCACCATTGTCATTCTCAAATGGATGACTGCAACACACGAATCTTGTAGACATTCCTTTCTGTATCTACTATCTTATGCCTTGTGTCTGGTTTAATCGTTGTAAAAACATATTCCAGTAGCCTGGATTAGGCGTGATCAATAAGCAATCAAATGTTAAAAGTTTAGATTAACAGTCCGTTGTCAAATTGAATTGCTTCTAGCAAACGTCGACGCATAAAACACAGGATGCGAACGACGGTACTGTGATCTAGCAAGCGAGACGAAGTAATCATATGAGGCAAAGTTTCGTTCGGTTTGATGAATCAACTAGCAAATTATACATGCTTTTTGATATGTTGTGTTCCTTCGTTTTTGTAATATTTGAGATTTCAGAAGATATAAATTGAAACAGCGTTATGGAAAAGCAGCGCTCACCCTAAATTACATGGTGCCACGCAAAGGATCGAAGAAACAGAAGAAAGAGTCTCTGTTTCTTGGGCGTTGCCATTCCTTTGTCTTCACTTGTTCGTTCCTGCAGGCATCTGTTACCAACATGCGATGCAAATGTTTTCTCGCAGCACCAAAAAGTTCCTCAAACTGATGCAGGCCAAAAGTGAGTTAAAAGTTCTCGATCAAAACCTTGTTAGCAGGATTTCATCAGTTGTTATACCCGACAAACAATAATGATTAATGATCTGTTGCCATCTTGTAGCGTGGTGTCATTTTACAGTCTTGCTTTTGAACCCTGATTGTGTGGTAACTGGAGAAAGGATTTAAAAATGTCACAGACTCTAACGCAATGCGTTTTTATTGAATTATTTTTCCAGACTACACTTGTCATTTTGTTTTACAAAAAATTTTTTAATCCTTATGTTTAATTTTGTTTCTTGTATTTTTAATACCCTCTCGCAGATTTATTTTCTCCGGTGACAAAGTACACCACAATCTCATTATCTTATCTCAGAATCTACGAATTCTAGGAATACCTTGGAATGGATCCACTTATCACAGAGCACCGCCTGTTTGGTTGAATTCAAATTGACAATGTATATGACAATCATGATCCACAATCTGTCGTATTTTCCATCAGGTTTATTTTAATCAGGAAATGCTCCAGTCAGTGGCCGATTAGTACAGATTGTTTCTGTCTATTTAGCAGCACGCTATCATGCCCGTATCAAGTTTCCTTTGCATGCCATTGGACAAACTGAAGAGGAGTATAAGATTTATCTCTCAGGTGCAATGAGTCGGAGAACGTGTAATCACGACTTTAAATACTACAGTGGATTAATACCCATTTGAAACAAAAAAAAAATCCCTTAAACAGGCCCTTGAATTTCTCAAAGAGATACTTCATATTGTAAATATAGTTTGGACGACTTTGAACTTTTTCCAAATTTGACCACGTGTGCGTTGAACGAAAAAATTTTGTTCTTCATCATCTTATTTACTCGAATTAAACTGAAGATTATTTCACTGAGCTGCTTTTCTATTTTTTGAACTAATTTTTAACGAACTTTTTTTTCCTTGGTGACCGGCCTATTTACGCAATGTTTTTACAGTACAAAATAGCTCCTCCTCTTCTCCTTTGTTTATTTTGAAGTTTTTGTAAAATTTGTGTCATAACTGTCTGCTTAGTTTGTTCAATTTACAAAAGTGTCAAGACGTTGTTGAAAACACTGTACATTTTCCCTGCTGCATCATCGATCACAGAGATAAAATGTGAGTTTGGGAACGAGTAGGTCATTTATGTCGATTAACCTTCTTATTGGAGGCTAAAAATTCCTGATTGTTAAACTTGAAAAAATAGTTCGTGGAAAGAATGCGTCGCAATGTATGCGGTGTGTGTTGGAGGATGCGGATATCCGCGCGCGCAACCGTTTGACGCCATAAAATAGGCGGGTTGACCATACTGGTGCAAAAGGCCTTCTCATTTTGACAAAGTGTGAAGAGTGAAACGGCAACAAGCACTTCTTGCTAAGCGGCTAAATTTCACGAAATGTTCCATGCGGTGGTTTCTCTTTTTCTATATGCTCTAACAGCAATTTGTATTGGTAAGTGAGGCGCAAAGGAATAGACCCTGGAAAGGTGACTCCATTGCGTGTCGACTGCACACAATGGGTACTTAATCATCTGGGACAAGCGTAGAGACACATGGAAGGAATTGGGTTCTTGCAGTGCCTAGCGCCTGTAGAGTCCTTTAACTAGGTGTTGAACAAGATTCAATGCAATGGCACTGATAGTGATCTTCCTCGGCTGTGTTTCTTAGGATTCAACATTGAGAGTTGCCTCTTCATAGGTGACTCTGTTAAGCTCATTATATGCTTCCCATGTTGGGTGGCTCCTGAACTTGCCAAGGTCCAAAGTGTCACTGCTATGAAACGTTGACTTAGGGGCTTAAATAATCCAAACGTATTTGATTTTACCGAGAATCACATTGCAAAGTCGCTATGTTTTGCTGCTACTACCTCAAAGCTGTAGTCAAGGGAGGGTAAATTCCTTGGCAGTGAATCACAAGGCAGATTTGACCTGTAAAGAATTTCCTCACGTCACAGACTTGTTCTTTTAGAGCAAGAGTTTCGAGTCTACTCGATGGTTTCACTAATAGCTACTACTTGTTTCAGTATCAGTTAATAGCTACCAGAATGCCCAAAAAACAAAGATGCCAGCGATCCAGACAAGAACGGCTTTCGAATTTCACTTAGGAAGTGTTTAAACAGTGGATGGATTTTTGGACATTGAGATAACAGTTCGGAAATACCTCAGGAAATCAAAGTTTAAAGATTTCTCGTCTAGTATCTTAAAATTGTTGATGTTGTTATTTTAAAGTCGCGCTGTTACACTGTCAGATCATTTTGCTGGATCTGGAGGCGCCTAGAACGATCTTGACTGTTTGGCTAAATTGAAACGTGATAGCCTAGACAAGCCTAAGTCTTACCTTACTTATTGTTTCTGTCGCATTTTGTCATGAACGCTCCGGTGTTAAGTCTTATTTTCCTCGTTCTACTTCTAAATCCAGTTTCAAAAGCTTTACTTTTCCCTTACCTGAAAGCAGGCCTTGAAGATCTCGGGCACTTCTTTAACGCCAACCATTCTTTGGTGTCCATTTTGTTTCCAGAACCTGCCGAAGCCAATAACA
The DNA here is from genome assembly GCF_964199315.1 of Orbicella franksi. Taxonomy (NCBI): domain Eukaryota; kingdom Metazoa; phylum Cnidaria; class Anthozoa; order Scleractinia; family Merulinidae; genus Orbicella; species Orbicella franksi. The sequence continues at coordinate 12,010,883 of NC_138145.1, read as the reverse complement.
TAACAATCAAACTTGGCTTCATCGGCGCCTTAGACAAGTCTCTAGGAGCCACAGCATCCCTAGGACAAGAATTGGTAAGTTCTTCGTGTCCTCTTTCTCGAAACCACGTAATTTCTAGCCACTTTCTTGTTAATCTTGCTCAGTGTGCTTTTTCACGTTGTTCTTTCAGAGTTCGGCGTTCAAACTCGCCGTAGAGCTCATCAATGAAGATGCTGCCAAAGCTGGCAGTCAAATTAAGTTCTCCATGGATTTCAAAAGTGAGGTTTTATTTAATCATTGATGGTAAATTGGCTTAAGGTACTCACAAAACCGGTATGGGGTTCGGATTAAACCAAGAAACAATTGAATTTGTCCCTTCCCGTTGGTGTTTACACTCCCAGAATTGGCGGTGTTTCTCACATCTTTGGAGAGTGGTTTTTCCTTCTTTGTAATCAATACTAACGTATTTGGGCGATTGCAAGTCCGAATATTCTGAAATGTCTCCAGATTGAATTGTTAAGTTACAGGCAAAGCAAAAGTCACTCTTGCTATGATACGAGAAAATCTCATCCGTGTTACAGCAAGACACACACACAATAACATGTGACAAATTGTGAACGTGGATGGGATAAAAAATTAACACAGCAATAACCAGATTAAACAACCCAATAATTAATCTAGTTTTCTACTAAACATGAAGCAGAAAAATTGGCAAGGGTCCTGTCATTACTGCGCTTTAAGTTAACGAATTTTTTTGACATATTTTCATCGCAAATTAAACCTGCAGTACTACAGTAAGAGATAACCATAATTTGGTTCACAGATTGGCCATCAAAGTAGGTCTAGTCCATGACAGTTAGGGAAATTACAACTAAGTTAAAGTACACCAATTTTGCTCCCAATTTTCCTGCTCGTCTGTGTGTTGCTAGCATTTAAGGGTCAGATAAAACGCAGACAAACAGATTATGCAAACTGGGTTAGGCAAACCGCTGTTATCTAATTCATGTCATACAATCAAATGTGCTAAGATAAATGTTTGATAACTGTAGCTCTAAAGAGTACTGTCAATTTTCACGAACATTTCAGATGTAAATCAAATTTTATGAACTTCATGTACAATCCTTTGCAGGCATGATCAAAGATGGCGGTACAAACCCTTCCACCAGCTGTAAAATCGCAGCTCAGCAGCTCGCAGCTGACTCGGATATTGTTGGAGTAGTGGGAGCGATGCGTTCTTCTTGTTCCAAAGCATCTCATCAATACTTTAGAGACAATGGTAAGCTAAGTATCGTCTTGGGAGATAAACACCGTCTTGGAAGTTCAAGGTTTAGTTTATGGACTTGTTCAGTAGTTGGTACGCGTAAAGGTCCGTAAACCGTATCAAACTCAATCACTGTTCTTGTAGTGGGGTTTGTGCCCTTTCGTTTTATTGTTCGCCTATCATGGCTCTTGACTTTGGAAGGACGACTGAGGAACAAATTGTCTCGGATCAAGCTAGTTCGTCTACTATGTGTATAGCATTGTTCGTGTAAAGAGATGTAAAATGTAGTTAAAATTCAAGCAATGCAAATAAGAACTATCTCTTGCAAACACCATGTTTCATTGAGTTTATTTAGTCTTTCCCCAACGCGTTTACTATGCACACTATACACGCACCAATTCAGACCGCAGCAAAATGTATAGCTTTACCTTTTTAACACAGAATGAAAACCTCGATGGTAATATATTCATAATGAGGAGTAAAGGAAGAACTTTGTATTAATAAGGCATTCTTCTGTCTTAAAGAAAGGATCAAACGTATCATGAGAATTAACCAAAGCTGAACAAATGTTATTCATTCAGTGATTGTTAATTTTTGGCGTGTGAAGCTCATGTGGACCTGTTCGTCTGGAATTTCGAACCGGTGATAAACATTTCTTTAAAGACAACATACTGAAACTGGCTGCAGCATAATAAAACTGCAGAGTAGCCTTTTCACCGAATGTGACTCGTATTTATGTACCGACCAACAGCGAAAATCAGTAGGATCTTGTAGAGAAACATATGTCGACATAAAAGTGTCGAGATTTTGAAAACTTATACATGTTTTTGGCAGCGCTGACATATTTAACGTTGACCTTTTTAAACGGGTGTTTAAAGTGAGGATTTATGACTTAGCCACTTTGACAAATGAGGGAACGTCAATATGGTAAAGCAGATTTATAGCTGCAAGGGCAACGATAGTTTGATCATCATCCTTTGTTGTTATTCTCTTTTAGTGCCTTTCATGACCCAGATATCATATGCGTCAACTGCGGCAGAGCTGTCCAACAAGAAGAAGTATCCTCGGTTCTTCAGGACGTGCGCTAGTGATGTGAATCAAGCTGAAGTCTTGGCCGAGTTGGTGACATATTTCAACTGGAGAAGAGTAAGTACTTAGCTGTCAGTGTTTAGAAGGATGCTGCTGAGGGTATTGGTTTCAAGCTCACTTGCTTATAGCTCTTAAAGTAGAAGTCGATAGGCAGATATCATTAAGAGATATTAAAAGGTTCGACTGAGATCCGGTATAAACCTTTCTCTCTTCTCCTTAAACTGAGTCAGACGTACACGAACGAATACGTTTATAGTATGCTCATTAGATTCAGATAGATTTTTCCTTTTGCTCAAACCTGGCACCCAAAAACCTGGCTTATCATTACGTAAGACCATAAATCCCAAGCGTAGCTGTTTTATTTTACACAAAGTCGGGCTGAATAGATGACTCCACTCCTCACCAACTTCTCAACATTGATCAAAGCAGTATATTTTGGTTCTACAACTTAAACAACAGTTTTTCAAGAAGTAGAGGAGTTTTCTCCATCGTTTTGGACAATATCGTGTAAGATGCAGTCGTACACACCCTCACGTTTTGTTACCCTTTCAGAAAAAGAATAGGGTTCTATATTGTATAGAATTGCAGACATTCTCTAATTTCCTTCCTCCCTTTCTTTACCCCTTGATACAGGTCAGCACTATAGCTACTTCTGACGGCTACGCTAAAAACCTTGCCGACAGTTTTGAAACAGCAGCACGGTTTCAAGGAATTCGAATTCACGCTTCTTCGCGATTGTCAAGCATGGCAAGCCCTGAGGTGGTCGACAACAAAGTGCAGTTGGTAAGCGTTGTTCTGTCTTGGTATTTTTGGCGCTATGTTTACATTACTAATCGACAGTTAGTGACTTAAAACATGCATTATAATGGCATTTGAAGCATTGGCGTCTATTTAGTAAAGGCGGCACGGTTTGTGAAAGTTGTCACTTCAAATACTGAATGTTTTGCTTGGTAATCGATGTTTGCTTAAGAGTCGGTTTACTTTTCGAAACGTCTTGTTACCACCTTAAATGTTTCTAATGACTTTAAAATTGCATCATCATCGCTTATAAACGAGTCTTAATTTAACAATTGCTAAAATTAGCAACAGTGGGAAAACGAAGAGGCGTCTCGAATCAGACATGACGGTGCCAATGACGAACTTTGTTTCCATTCAGAAAGGATACTCCGTATTTGTCTTTCCCGGCGAGAGTTTGAAACGTGCACCATTTCTTTCTAATCCACTCAAGTCTGAAATCACCAACTTGTAAGACACTTTTAGCACGTGATTTCTATTCTGACCACACTTGACCCCGAGTCTCCCCTCCCCTGCCAGTTTCGTATGATGTGGTATAGGTCATTAAAATTTATGACCCTGTTCTTATTTGTTCGGTTGTGCTGGGAATTGTTAACTCGTTGACCTGGGAACAGGATCCGTTAACCGTAGCTTCCTAATTAGAAGGATTAGTGGAAGATAATAAAATCGTGTGGAGGAAAATGCTTTAGCGCGCGAATATTGCGAATGTTGCGGCTTGGAAAAATGTGCCTGGAAGTTTTCTTAACTGTCATACGTGTACATCTTTCCTAAACTTCAGCCTCGGCCAGCATCGCCCTAAATAACTTAATTATTACTTTCTTGGTGTTTTTTTCGTTATTTAACTAAGAAGATGTAAATAAAGGCTCGATGCGCTAACGAATGCCTTTAAAATGAGCAAGGAGACTGCAGTGGAGTATTTCTCCTGACCAAATTTAGTTTATTGGCTGACACCACAGTTGTGCTTACTAACTGAACGATTCGTGTGATTTAAACGTTTACTCCTCCGGTCTATGTCCTTGTTGTAGATAAAAGACGCTCAAACAAGAGTGAACCTTGTTTTTGGTTTGCCCCAAGATGCTCGGGCTATCTTCAAAACGGCAAAAGCAAAGGTAACGGGATTTGTTAAAACCTGTAACTTACAGCTATTCTAGTGACGCTAGACACAGTTTCCTCTTTCCTCTTGGTTTTGTGTTTTCTTTTCGTTATCATTGGCACAAGAAGGTCCCATAATAAATTCCCATAATACCATAATACATGTTCTGAAGTGGCAGTCCCTACCCAAACATCCCCAGCTACTAGTCATCTCTCATTGTATCGAATTCTCTTGCACACGCACTGACATTTGGTTTATCCTGTTTGACAGGGTATGACTGGTGAGGGATGGGTGTGGCTGGGCAGTGATGGGGTTATGGCCACTCCGCCCACCAATGAGAGCAAAGCCACGGGAGCCATGCAAGGAACTGTGGGAACCATGCCCAAAGGTACGTGACTCTAAATCGCAAATACTGCGCCACAGGCTATTTTGGTCAAAAAATGAGGGAGAAAAAATCTGTTATTTCCACTGAAATTAGCGGCTTTCCTGGTGTTCTTTCCTAGCTTTCTTCTGACCATTTCTTCGAAAAAACAGAAAATGAACAATATTTGCAACATTTCTTTGCGTTTCTCTTTTTAGGAGGCTTTGGTCGAAGGAATCTCAATATTATAGTAAAGTGGCTGTCCAAGAAAGGCATTATGGACCAATATCCAGGAATTATTTATGATCACGTAAGTTTTTCTTTTCGATTCCATACAAGCGAACTCGCGATAAACTTAAGGCTACTTTACTTTTGTATCTCTTACAAATGTGTCTGTTGAGCCAACTGATGTCTGTTTTGTCTTCTTGTCTTACCATGTAGTTACCGTCAACCTCTGCTTATGTCCCACAAGTCTACGATGCTGTGTATGCTTATTATTTGGCTTTTGACAGATTGGCAAGACAGGGCAGAATATTATCGGTAATAATTTTCACTCTTCTATGGTTAATCAAGCGAACAATCGTGTACATCAGATGGACGAACTATGCCTTCAAATAGTCAAATTTTAGCGGGAACGTCAACCCGCAAAGATACGCACGCTAGAGAAAACAATGTGATTGTTCCCGCAGTCTAATTAACGACGTTTTCTTCTTTTCAGAGTGACTCTCCTTCCAAATTAAGAAAATTGGTTTTTGACGAGTTGAAGAAATTCAGTGACAAAAATGCTGGATTTGTAGGGGCCCAAGGTGAGACTAAATAGAACACAATGTATAAAGAAGTCAAAGGTGTTTGATAAAGCTTTGAATTTTTGTCACATCTTAAAATCTTAAACTAAAATTTAACGTTGAAGTTAAAACCCCTTTTTAATAAATTAGTTGGGAGAATTTATGCAAGGGAACTAAAACATAGTGCAATGGGCCTCTAGTTAGTATGTGATACGTCTTAAAATCTTGTTTCTTTAATTCTTCTTCTCGTAGGTCCCACCTATTTTGAGTCTCCAGGATATGACGTTGGAAATCTCCAGGTAAGATTTTTTTACAACTGGATTTTTCAGATAATCCCCTTTAACCTTCTTTTGTTTACTTATTAGAGTTCCATTATGCGTAGATAGGAAATCTGCCCTTCAAGGCAGACGAGTAAAATTAAGGCAGTTGAAGATGTAGTGTTTGTGTTGCGAATACATCCTCCTGTTTTTTTAATGTTTACCCTCTGTACTTAAAAGCAGAACAACCACTAACATCATTATGATAACTATTATTAGGGAAAATTTTGGAAAAAAGTCGGCAAGTGGAACAAGACCATTGGCATCGAACGAGGGAGTATTGACATCATTTGGCCGGGCAACACAAAGATACCCCCCACGGATAAGGGACTACCTGGTAAAACAACCTTTAGAATCGGTTTCATTGCTCCGATGCACCCGGACTTGGCAGGTCTGTCTGAGCTCGGCAAGGAATTTGAATCCGCGTTTCGCGTTGCTGTGGAAATGATGAACAAAGATCTGACGTTAGCGGTGGATTTCGACATCAGAATTCAAGACGGCGGTGTCGACTCCAACGCGTCGTGTAAACTGGCCGCCGAGGAGCTGGCGAAAGATGATGTGGTTGCGGTTATTGGAGCTTATCGGTCATCCTGTTCCCAGGCCGCTGCTGGTGTTTTAGGTGAGTTTGTTTAGTATTCCTAATTTGAGCTGGCAAAATGTTCAGTTCACTTAGACCTGCAGCTCGATAGCACTGTCCTAATCTATCGTCGAACTGCAAGGTACCTCATGGTAATTGCTATAATAGCTACGCTACGGACACAGTAATAAATGTCTGCAGTGTAAAGTTCGACGGATGGCTAAGATTATGCATGATTAGATTGGATTTCAATCCTTGACCGTTTGGAACAAGAAAGAATTCCGAATTAACACAAGATGTGACTGATTTGTTTCATTTAGAAATTAATGTTTCTTTTATATTCAGAAGCCGAGTTGAAGTTTTATTTATATTGTTTCTCCCCTAACTTCCTACTGTATAGTGCAATTTTCTCAGCGTTTGATGTCCTCCTGTGAATTTATTTTTCCAGAAGAAATTTCTTTTTTACCGATGCATTCTTATAAAACTTTCTTCTCTTGGCTTCTCTGTCAGGTTCCGCTAAAAACAGAATTCCACAAATCTCCTACGGCTCAACATCTGCCATCCTCTCAGACAAAGCGAAGTACAAATATTTTTTCAGAACATGTCCTTCAGATGTGCACCAAGCTGCTGTACTCGCTGCACTCTTCCGGATGTACCTGCTCCCGGAAGTTGGCACGGTGGCTACAAATGATATTTATGGCAAAGAACTTGCTGACATGTTTGAGAAGGAAGTCACCGGTATGGCTGATGTGCCAGTCAGTGTGGTCAGCAGACAACGCTTTGACGTAAATGCGCGAGCAGCGACCGTCAGACCAAAGATACAAAAGGTAATTGGTTTCAAGCTCGTTTTTTCCAATCCCTCTTATCTTCTCCATATCTGATCATCCTCTTTCTTTTATTCTGGTTTACTGATGCCCACTTAGTGTGTCTCTACCTCAAGCAGCTATTATTTCGAGTTTAGTTCAATTTGAAGCCAATTCGTGCGTCGCACAAAATGACTTAAAATCAGTTCGTGATATAACAGTCACTAACTAAGGGAGCAGAGTTGATTTTCTTCGCCTGTCTGTGGTTCAGTTGTTGTTGTTGTTGTTGTTGTTGTTGTTGTTTTTAACCAAACAAGAAACTTTTAACAGCTCCTCCAGCGACCGTAGAGTTGCGATTGCGTCGATTAATACCTATACTTACCCAGTGTCTTGCCGTTTTCCAGTTGAAATCATCTGGCTGTAAAGTCCACTTGATCAGCATGGTCCGCCAAGACGCAGAGACAGTCTTCCAACAAATCAAGGAACTAGGCATGACGGGAAAAGGTTGGGTGTGGATTGGGACCGACGGTGCTACCTCGTCCACGTTCAATCAGCAGAGGGACCTGGAACGCACCATGGGAGGTATGATAGGAACACAGCCTAAGAACGGAGAGGGCAGTATTTATTTGAAGTTCCTGGCGGCTTGGTTAAAGAAGGACTCCACAACCTACCCTGGGATTGTACATAGCAAGCCGGTGAGTAATGTTCTCTTCTTTTGCTGTTTGTAAGGATTCCTGCATTCAGTATTGCCTTTTTTCTCAAGTTAACTTAAGCCAACCACTCTCGTCCTTTGTGGTGCAGATTCCACTGTTCTGCCTACGGGCAAAGTTTTCGCTGATTTATTACGAAAAAATTCCCAGAGAAATTTTTGTATGTCCTTCCCGAATTGCAAAAATAATTTCAAAAAATCCTAAATCTCTTTTGTCAGGGAAGGGAACAAAGGAGCACCTTATACGACTCCTGCCTGATAGGTTTTATTTGAATGGTCTCACACTGGGGCTACACTCAGACGCGAATTCAGAGGCGAACATCCGTATACCGCCTAATAATCTGTACCGCATGAAAGCACTGCTCAATAGCTTTCATATGAGTTTGAACCACTTTGTACAGTGTTACATACAGCACCATATGAAAGTACGTACAGTTGAAAGGTGTGTATTTCCACTGATGGTCTTTCTTATTTTCCCCAGACTCCTACCTCGGCGGCATTCACCGCTCAACTGTTTGACGCAGTGCATGGCGTCGCCTTGGCTTTGTCAGACCTAGTCAATAAAAAGGTTATCAGCCGAACATCAGATGTACAAACCGTGCGAGACAATCTTTACCAGAAACTTAGGACATTCGATGACCCCAGCACAGGCTTTCCGAGCGCGACTGGTACCGGCAACGTTATGTTCTTCAATCAAAATCAAGATCCTCCTCCCCTTTACGATGTTGTTAACCTGAAGGTAAGTGCATCAACATCGCTACTCTGCTTACGTTTTCTACACACTGGTGCTATTCTAATTGGGAGATTTAAGTCTCGATCAAAGCGTCTTGTCTTTGAAGATTAGGTCGCTCATTCTACATGAGTTGTTGTGCAGGGCTAACAGAACGAAATCCCTGCTATCGTAGGCCTTTTCTCAAAACGGGTTAAACCTTTGATATGTAAATAACTTTGATTTACGTAAACTCGATCTTCCTAGTAGGTTCGTGTAGAGACAGCAGCTAGAAGTACCTTATATAGTCGTGGGCACTAGCTCACTTATTGTTCTTTGTCAATATTGAAAAAAATCGTAAGCATTTCTAACGAAAACATTTCGTTGACTTAGTCAATTCTATGTACATTTGATTGACCCTAAGTTGCGTACAAAGTAAGTTCCCACAAATGTTTTCTAACAGGAAAAAATTCTTAATTCCTCAGGGTAACAACTGGATCACATTCGGTCAGTACGACTCTAAGAGCAAGGAAATCACTCTAAGAAGAGACCCTGTGTTCTCCGGCGGCGGGACTATGATTCTAGGCAAAGGTCGACGAACATACAAGATCGCGGCTTTCTTTCCCACTCATGAAGATCTGGGGTCGCTACGAGACCTGGGACTAGAGTGGCAGGCAGCGTTCAGGATCGCTGTGGATCTTGTCAATACGGGACCTTTTAAGGTGGCCTTTAGTTACGTTCTTGTTGATGGAGGCGAAGATTCGAAATCCTGCCGGCGTGAAGCTCAGGTAGGAGAATAGTTCATCTGTCCCAAAAACGAATTTAAGACTTTTTTTCTTGTTGAACCCTTGCTCTCTAGCACATTATCGGAGATTTTTCTTTAATTTTTGATACGAATTTAAGCTACTGCAAATTACACTCTTGTACAATGTACTGTGAACGTTTCAAGATTTCTCGCAAAATCCTAAACCAGTCTCGTGTGTGGAAGCTCAGAACTCCTGATGAATGGGCGCCCTGTTGTAATCCAAGCTCCCTCATTGAGCATTAAAACTAACAAACAGCTCGTTGTCCTTCAGAACCTTCCACACGACATAGACCTCATCATCGGAGAAGCTAGATCGGAGTGTTCTATCGCCATCGCTGCGGCCACCAAAGACAGGAAAATCCCTCAAATGTCGTACGCTTCAACGTCGGCGCAGTTGTCCGACAAGCAAACCTATCCGAACTTCTTTCGCACATGCGCCTCTGATGTGTACCAGGGCAAAGCGCTCGCTAAGCTAGTTCAGAGATACAAGTGGACACAGGTGTCAACCATCACCACGATTGACCCGTACAGTGAGGAACTTGCACGTAAGTTTGCCGTGGAAGTGAGGCAGTTAGGAGTCGACATTACTACTGAGCAGCGGTTTGAAGCGCACACCAAAGCGAGTATAAAGGAACATCTTAAAGAGGTAGGGGGTTTTCTCAGGTAATTTATTTATTTATTCATTTATATATGCATTATTATTTATTGCATTTGACGAACCGAGGACTTTCCGTCATTGAGGTTTTGCGTCGTGCGTTTGCCTCGCGCTCCTAAACTCTCCTCGCGGTCTCTACACCGAGGAGCGATTTTGTCAGTGTCTGTTAGCCAGCTTAACTAAAACATAAATTTTGTTTTTCACAGATGAAGGAAGCTGGGTCAGCAATAAACCTGGTCAGCACCTCGACCGATGACGCGGAGAAAGTCTTTCAGGAAGCAATAGAACAGGTAACAAAAAATACCCATCTTTTACCGTAAATTTACGTCTTACAGAACGCATGACACAATTGCTGCTAATTAAGGGCGGCCGTCGCCTTTTTTATTACACAGATGTAACAGCAGATATCTCGATCTCTGTTCTTAGTACCCTCTTCCTTTCGTATCCACAATTACGGGTGCATTCAGTCGCTCATATTATCCGGCTCTTGTTTCCAGGGCATGACCGGTAAAGGATGGACGTGGATTGGAACCGACGGTGCCACGACTTCAACATTTGTTGACTCTCCCAATCTACAACTTGCCATGCAGGGCATGGTAGGCACCAGGCCCAAACACGGTGAAGGAGCTCTGTACCAAAAACTGCTCAAGACCTGGAAAGAGAAAGATGCAGACTTGTACCCAGGTCTCATTCACTCTCCGCGGGTGCTGCAGGTTAGTTTTCAGTACACTTTGTTGGTTTTGCGGTCACGCTCTCTTATTTGCTCTTAGTCTATGTATAGAAGGTGGACTATGTGTACAAGGTTTCCTAACGTAGGAAAGTTTCCTTTTGAAAAAATTATTTAGCACTGCTTCGCTATTTTGGGACATTAGAAGTTAAGAAACAAAAACTGTAAACAGAAGTTACAACAGATTTAAAATCTTCCCATTGCATCAAAGAGGTAACCAAGTGCTTCTTTTCTGGCTTTTTCAAATACATTAGCACATGCCTCATACACGTTTCTGTCCAACAGCATAACAAAGGTTTGTTTCTTTACCATAGTAATGTTCTCTTCAGTCATTAAATCCTTTTACCCTCGTTTTACAGGCTTCAGCTTATGTGGCACAGGTCTATGATGCAGTTCTTGCTTATGCGCATGCTCTAACAAGACTACATGAAGCAGGAACTATAGACAAGGTGAGAGAATCATCCTTGGACATTGTTCATTGCGACGGGCGTAGAGCTTAGAAGGATTTTCTGTAGGAAACACGTGCTCAACAGTTAATTCATCTCGCGGAGGTTGCTAAACATGATAACATTCAGCTATGGAGAGAAATGGATGTAATAACTCTCGATGTGTTTGTGGAGAAATGCTCGATTGATAATGTTGATCTTCTGAAACCCTCCGGGTGCATACTATTTTGTACGCATTGCATACCTATGTTCCACCATTATGTGACTCGCCCGTTTCCACTTTGCAGTACACTTCCCGTTCAGACGTACAGAAGGAACTCGTGGCAGAATTGCGTAAAATGAAAGATACGAGCACGGGATTTGAGAGCTCAACCGGCGGCAAACAGTTCTTTGATTCCAGTCAGGATGCTCCTGCCATTTACGATGTGGTGAATTTAAGCGGAGATCTGTGGACGAAAGTTGGTTCGTACGATCCCTCCCCGGATCAAGGACTCAGTATAAAGAAAAAGATCGTGTGGCCCGGGGGGAGCCTCAATACTCCGCTTGATCATCACCAACCTAGGTAACTCACTGACACTTGCTTTCGGTCTTTGACAGATCGTGAACCAAGTCCTTTCACTCTTAAAATACAGAACGTTTAATGTAAAAAACGTTGGCCTACGTTGATAGTTGTAAGTCTGTTCTTGATAGGACATCTTTGCCAAACTGGCATGTAGAAGTTCACAGATTGAAACAAAATTACGCCACATCTTACAAGAGCATGAAACAGTTAGTTTTCTTGCTAAGTCCTAAAGGAGGACTGTGGAAACCGTCTTGAAACGATACAATCAAAAGTAGCAGGAATGTAATTTTTTTTGCAAACGCTTGTATGTTTGTGTTATTTGGAAACGTCTTTAAATTGAGCCTTTTTCACTTGAAAATACCCTGTGGAATGTTTATTTGGGAAGCATTCTTTTCACATTTGACTAAGTTATGATTTGGCAGTCAGTCGCCAGTCGGTTAATTATGGCATTAACGCTTTATGAAATTAATGCGAATTTTTGAAATTCGCGTTAATTTATGTTAATGTTAATTTCCGCGCTGTTAATTAAGTTGCGTGTTAATTTCCGCGACGTTAATTACCATTATTTTCCCCCAAATCTATGACACACTCCAGACATTCTTGACACAGCCAAACAATAAATTTTGTTCGCCCACTTTACATTTCACATCAATCTTTCACATAAGTAAATCGTTTGCTGTACTTCAACTGAATTTTGTTCGTGTTCGCTGTCAGCTTTACAGTGTTAAAACAAATAGGTTCCTGTTCTCAACAAATTCTGTGTTTTTTTTGGTGTAGCAGACGCGTTAATTTCCCTCATTTTGAAATTTTGCGTCCTCTCTCGCGTTAATTTCCTTTAGTGGGAAGCAAATTTACCTTCATTTCGCGTTAATTTAACTTGCGTTAATTTCAGATACGTTAATAAACACGAGCGTTAATTTCCTATAATAAGACAAATCCTGTTTCAGTTTTTAAACTGATCTGTTTGTCTTTCTCTCATTACAGTGTCAAGGAATCTACTTCAACAGAGCCATCGAAAACAGCGAGTGTTAGTCGAGATGGCATTATAGCTCTAGGAGTGGTGTTCGGCACCTTTGCCGTTGCCATGGGAGCATTTGTAGGCTACTTAATATACAGAGAGAAAAAAGGAAAACCGTCTTTTGGGCCACAGGTGAGAATTCAGCATAGAACTCAGTTGATTCTGTGCAACTTTCCTGTACCGAAAATATGAATTCTCTTTACTTATTGGGTTCTCTCTCAGTATATTTCTCTTAGTGTTAGCTGTGAGAATTTGGTGAATGGTCAAGGTAACAGACCTTTCCTGCATTCCACTTCAGTGCGTACGAACAATAGCACCAGAGCGAGGTTGGGGTGGACATTTTCATACATTTACTGTATTTTTGTCCACCCTGACCTCGACTTGGCGCCATTGTTTCTTGGAATGCGGGAAAGGTCTATGGTCATTTATTGAAACGCTGATTGTGTTTATGAACTTTTATCCTTAGATGTTAAGACAAACACATCAATCGCCAGTAAGCGAGATAGCTGCTGTGATGAATAACGGAAACATACAAGTTATAAGACCGGCAAAAGAGCCTTTACCTGCATGAAAAGTACAGGTAAGTCGGCGAACTCGCTATCACACGAGTAATCAAAACATAGCTTCTCAAACTCATTAATAATTCATCAAGTTTAAATGAAGGAAATCGGGGGGGGGGGGGCAGGGCGTTGTCCGTTTTCTCCTTAGTTTAGTTTCGACAGAGAAGTAACATATCAAACACGAAAGACCGTGTTTGACCACATTTCCAAACACCTCGAAGTTCGTCAAAAATACTCCGCTACGCGTTTGATATATCTTCTCAATCGAAATTCCTGTCAGTGCTAAGACATACTCTCCTTAAATTTCAGCATCCTTCAGAGCTTTTAGTGACAAGAGACGAGGAAGGATCAGATCTGGACAAGTTTCTTGGAAGAGTAGAATATTTATTGAAACTTTGTTTCACAAAACTGCCGTGAACTGCTTCCTGCGATAGACGTTTTAATACGGAAAGCGTATTCACGAAAGATAAGAGAATTGTTGTATAGGAATAAATAAGTAAATCAGTTGCTTGTAAATATTTATATGTTGAAGCTAAGTTGCTCTTTTTCCCCTTATAAGTTTCTATTATCGCTTTTAGTCTCGACAGAGTGAGCAAAGATAACTCGCTAGCTGAAATCCTTTCTGGATTATTGTTTCGTATAAAATCAACATTAATCTAAGGAGAACTAAAGCACCTTCGTCTAGAATAAAAAATTCAAATTTAATAGTGGAGCGGTTTCCTGTTTACTATTACAAGACTAAATTCTATCTGGCGCGCTTCTGCCACTAAACTAATGGAAGTTACAGATCAAAGTCAACACGTGTAATATGCTGACAAGTGCAGGTAGAACTTTGATTGGTTTCAGTTTTGTGTCCAGTACTTAGAGAGCTATCACTGATTTGATTTCGGGCTAAAGAACGTTGAAGTCTTTTTTAACCTACTTTTAAAAAAGGTTTTCACTCTGACTTCGACAACTGTTTGATAAGAATTATGTGTAAACTGTAAACTGTAGTGCTGTTTGACATACGATAAGTGTAACCGCTCTACTTATTTACATTTGTGGTGAAGGCTTGGTCATTACATTCGTACGTTGAGCTCATAGTATAAAACATTTTGAAATTTCAAGCCATGTTGTTCTTATGTAACCTTCACCGTGTATGTAAATGATTGCTTCCATGAAGCGATTTCATTGCATTTAGTCCAGTTTCCAATAAATTGCCCTTGCATAATTTCTTGTTTTTGCTTGTTTCTTAGTCCAGTAACCAGCCCAAATCATTTGTTAATTGGGGCTAGAGTTAGGGAGAGTACATGACTTAATTTGGTATAGTGGGTTTATCACTCGGTGGAGATTCGGAGGATTTGTTAATACAGCATGACCAGATCTCGCTTGTTAGGTTACGTGACACATTTGTGTGCTTGTCACGCAACATATCACGCGGGTTCTGTACACAGAATAAACCGAGGGCTTCCAGATCACCTTGGAGTTCAGTTATTGCCGCACACTTCTACAAACACATTTAAATCCACTTTGCTCTGATAAACGTAAACGTTTCATTCTTCGTGGCAAGTCAGTGTAATACCATTGACCGCAACATGTTTGAATGACATGAAACGGAGAGTTTTTCATGGACTGCTATTAAACTGGAAATTGCGAAATTTAGTACAGAAGAAAATGAATCTATTGTGCAAAAAGCACATTTTGCATCCAAGGTTTTGATAAGTCTTGTTTATAATTTTGAAATCAGCTGCTCTTTTTTCACTGAAACTTTAGAATTTATTTCATCACTTAGCCAAGCCTAAAAACAGAGCTCCTGATTACAATAAGTTAACCTGGTTTGAACCTGCGTTCCAATCGAAAACCAGTTCCTGAGCAGCGGTCAACTTCGAAAAAACATGTGACCTCGATGAGCTCTAAGCTAGAGCAAGCGATATGATCATGTGATACTGGTAAGCAAATACCTTGTTTTGACAGGTGTCAATTCATATCATCGATGTCCAATGCCGTGAAACAAGACTGCAAGTCTCGGTCAACCTATTAGCTGAGGTATCGCCGCCATGTTGCGCGACTCCGCTGTCGTCATTGTCGTGCGTACGCACCCACGAGCAATACCGCCAGCCAATGTACGGGCTCCTATGAGTGTGGTGCTCCGCTTGGCAGCCCTTCGGGTAGCCGGAGCTCCGGTATCAGTTTATTTGGGAGGTGTGGTGGCCTCATGTTATGTTGGATTCTGGATCCAGCGGTCGGTAGCTTACGCATGGATTTGAAAAGGGTTGAGAAGGAGAAAATGAAGAAGGAGCTTCGTTCCATTTCTTTCCTCTCCAAATTATTTCCCCTTCCTTCGACGCCTGCTATATACTGGGAAGAAATGATTGTGTTACCCACGTGGTATCTTGGGCAACACATCTTAACTCCATAGTTCCTCTCTACACTCATCAGGTGCATAAATGGGTAATCCATCAGTGAGATGTAAAGCAAACTGATCAATGCTTTCGGGAGTAACCTGCCATGGACAAACATCGTCTCAATCGCTCCTTCCTATAGAAAGGGCCGGCACTGTTATTATCTTGTTCTTAAGCTATGTCACGGTTTGCGCATATTGAAAAGTTTAGCCTCAATGTTTCAAATTCGTCGTTTGTAATCCGTGTTAATCTTCTCCATCCTTAGCCATCCTTGTTCCTTTATGGTTTTTATTATCTCTTTGGTGTTTTTCTATCTTGTTTAACTGTTCTTTTCAGGTTTCCTACCATTTAAAGGTAATTTTGTATGTGGCCAAAATAACTCAAAATACCGTGACTGAGCACCCTTAACGATTTCTATTATCAACAGAATTGTGCATATTGCCATTTCACACATTCAACTTTCCCTTTGCCTAACATAACCATTGCGAAATATCTCGAGGTTTTTTACCTTAACATATCAAACAACATGACAGAACTCTATACTCACTTCCAGAAGTTACATCAATTTTTATTAGTTGATCAATTTACATTGTAATGATAAGGATAATTCAGAGTTGTTCTCCGTGTGCAAGTAAAAGTGCCCTGGCTCGGGTCAGCCTAATGAAGGGCAGAACTCATTCAGTGTCATTCAATATGATTTCCCGCCTGCAGTGTTCTCTGGCTGCTGAGCACAAGGCCCTCCCGGCCAGTTGGTGCTGAAATAGAAGAGATTGTCTGTGAGGCTCTACATGAAGTATATTGATCAACTGTCATGAATTACATAAGCATGACCTCGAAAAGTTAGTTGCTAAAAGACGTATTCACATAAATACAAACCTGAACATAACTATACCGTGACAGTACACTGAAGCCATTCAAGGGTGCCGTATGAATTATACGAGGTCAAGATTTTGATCTCAGAATTAAAAAAGATCGGGCAAACTGCAAACTCTGCCCTGGTTTTTCAGTTAAATCGTTACGTACTGCCATAATTGGAAACCTAAACAATGGCCTAGTTTAGTTTACAGTATAGTACGTAATTAATAGTACGCTGAAAGAAAGCTATTCAAGGTTGGAGTAACAAATGACTTATGCATTCACAAGATTTCGATCTCGAAATAAGAAAAATCAGGCAAACTTTTTCAAGCTCTGCCCTAGTGTCTCCGCGCGGTGAAATCGCGTAACTCTTGTTGCACTTTCCTCTCTCTTAACAAGTTACGATTCGCTGTTTAGTCAAATATAATTTTCGCATCGTTTTGATCATGAAATACAGCAAAATATCTGACCCTTAAATCCGTCTTCGTGTGGTGTGCAAATCATAAAACTGCGAAAGAACATGCAATACCAACCTGTTTAAATTCAACGTCCAAGTGACATTGACGATATACTTTAGCTGAAGAGTACAAAACAGGAGCATTGAGTAGCTCCGGTAATAGGAACTGACTTCAGTAGTGAAGGAATTTTTTCAGTGCCTTAAACAATATATTCTG
This sequence comes from Orbicella franksi, assembly GCF_964199315.1. Classification (NCBI taxonomy): domain Eukaryota; kingdom Metazoa; phylum Cnidaria; class Anthozoa; order Scleractinia; family Merulinidae; genus Orbicella; species Orbicella franksi. The sequence goes on along the minus strand of NC_138145.1, from coordinate 11,993,722 downwards.
AAACAGCAACTCACTTCCTTTTCACGCTTTCTGAATCCGCCGGGAAGATTTCCCCCTCCTCCTGCTGTGAAGGCATCGCTTTCTGTTACAAAAGAGCTAGCAAGAAGTAAGAGTGCAAAAAGCAGCATTACTTTAGTTTTCATTTTAGGTGAGGTTTCTGGCGAGTTCGCTCTTCTTCTTAAGCGGGTCGATCGTCCTGATGGCCAAGCTAAACTGTAAAGTGTTGATAAAAATTCTAACGGAGCCGAGTTTTTATCCCATGAGAACTGTCAAAACAAACGTCAGTTTAATTTCCTCGATCGACTGGAATTGAAGTTTAATACTGAACATTGTAATTAAAAATAATGTGTCGTTTCTACACTTAAAACACTATTCAATTTTTGTACTTCGTCACAAATCAAATAAATGAAACTTGTTTTAAAAATAAAAGAATGGGGAAGTTAACTACGCTTCTTTTTTTTGTTCCATCATGGGGTGCCGGTTTTCGACAGAGTTTTACTCTGCTCTGGGATGGTTTACCATACCATACAATATTATTGGTCTCCTTTCAATCAATTAATACCCTTTCCATTAGTTTTTGAACAAAGCTCATATAGTACTACTGTGAATGTGGTGTGAACTGTAGTTTCAGTACTACGTGTCATTTTTAAATTTTTAAGCTCAAGTTAATTAGATACCCGTAGATTTAGGGTTTGGAATTGGGTATTCAAGAGTGAATTCTTCGCGCCGGAAAATCGTTTCAGTTGTTCGGACAGAACATGGAGTCATCCTCACGTTTTTGTCGCTAATTATTCGCTCAGTTTTACTCTGCTTGTGAACCGACGGAAATGACTTGAAATAAATTAATCTTGAATCAAAAATCAAACGGTATTTCGACCAACTGGTCCAAATGTTATGCTATGGAATCCATCTAGTATGCATTAAAACCAAGTTATGTAAGATGCAATTTTAGTACTACGGAAATTAAAACAACTAGAGCATTAATTCTTGGCTTCTACTCAAAATGAATTTAGGAGTTATAACAATGTATACAGTGAAATAGTTTTCTTTTGCGAATAAACAAAAGAACCGACGGGCAAGAAACTGGATTGAAACTGTCTTTATCTCCCCATGGATGGTCCAACGGACAACAAATATAATTAAGAGTCTAAATTTTATCTCATTAAGTTACTTGGAAAGGTCAGTATGTCCTTAGAAAAGCCACAAAGAGAATGAATGATAATCTTAAAATGTTCATTGTGTCGAAATTCAGACAACAAAGTGGCAAAACTAGAAGTTATATTGAAAAGCCACATCCCGGCAAACCATGACAGCAAGGTATTGTTTGATGGCTTTTCATTTTAGACTCAATCTGGGTCTCCCTTGGTCGTTCACATTCCCTGCTAAAATCAACAGCTGTCTCGAAGGGTGACCAAATAGAAAGCATGATTAAAACCTAATAATGCCTACACTCATTACTGTTCCCAGTAGGTGGTCGTAGAAGGAATGATAATTATGGTAATTTCTAAAACTGGGAATATAATATTCTTACCATTTAAAACTACAATTTTCCCAGAAATTTGCTAGCTAACACTTTGACCGTTGTCTTATCAACTAACTATCGAGACCAGATGTACAACTATGAACACTCGATACGAATTACAATATTGCTTTGATATCTTTGTGACCAGTCATTAAGGAGATATGAGAAACGTGTATAGCATAAAAATAAAGAAGGATATCAAACCCTGTTTTCAGTACGAAGACTCAAGAAAACAATCACTATCCTCATTCGAGATGTTACTTTAGATCAAACTATTTTTTACGAAAAAAAAAAAGCCACTTTGTACAACTTAATTAAAATTAGAGTAAAAAGCTGATGGGGTCGAGAAATAATATAATTAACAGTGTGGTAGTATAAACCTTGTTATCTTGTTAGGGATAAGTTCTAATATTTTCGAGACAGCTAATCACACTTATCTAGCAGCAATATTCATTATAAAAATCATTCTGTGCCGAACTGTCCAAAAGAGCAGAGTATTGAGGTCCTAAACTAGAGCCGTATCATTTAGAAACGTCCGTGGACTGCATGGCGTTTACCTGTAAAGGCAATTACAACGATGAACGTTAATTATTTTTTGTCCATGTACTCAGACTTCACGGCTATAGCGTGTCATTGTTTATACAAGCTAACCGAGGAAGGCGGATGACATCAAAAAAAAGTAATAAGTCTAATAAGCCAGCTTAGATATTACATTACAATTTCTCATTATGAAATGTTGAACGAACAACCCAAACGGGCTGTTAACGATTTCTGCTTCCCCTAAAAGAAATGAAACTTTTATTACAAAGTACTTTTTTTATTATTCTGTAACTCGTGTCCTGATCCGCCATTCACCATGTGAAACTCACAAACCACGCTCAGCGCGCGGCCAGTGGTCCTTAGCTTCAACTCTCTTTTTGGAGTTACAACTGCCATAGAGTATCATGCCTTATGGGAAGCGTCAGGCCACCAAGTAACAAAGAGAATTTGCACGAAGTTGATGTTTGTTTTCAAACAGCTCGAGAGAAAAGAGTCCATTTGATTTTCATCTCGGAATTTCCAGAATTTTCGGTTGAATGGTTTGCTTTTCGGAAATTAAACAATTTCCGGATTTTCTGGAACTTTTCCCAGGAAATTCCCGTACCATTTGACCCCGTTTCGAAAATTTTGGAAATTTTTGGCGAATGGAAAGCGCCCCTTATCGACCCCTGTCTTTCCCGCGTTTCCTTGACGCAAGAGAGACTGGGAACGAAAGAGAAACACAACATGGCTGCCGAAGCTTCGAGCCGGTTAAAATCTTATTTTTTCGCCAAACAATCGATGAAGAGACTACCTTTGGTATTTTTAGCCTTTCATAACGTATTTTCTGTTGTGTATTTGTACCTCAATGCAAGAATTATGCCTTCAGCAGGCTACAAAACACATAAAATGGGGACCACGTTGACTGACCTTCGCAAATGAACAACAGCCGGATAGGAAGCTGAAATGCTAAACTGCTAGGGTAAGCTTAAGCTTTAACTCAAATACGTTTATTTACGAATATTGGTTTTTACGCTCAGTCATCGTCTCGTTCTTGCCATTAGATAAGTTTAAATGTCCGAAATTTAAGTGTCTCACATAAAGCGGGAAATTCAAATTCTTTCACGTATCGCACACGTGGGGTGTGGACAAAACGTGGGGTAGGCCATAACCTAGGCCATGGTGTAGGCCATGGCCTACCCTGTGGCCTACCCTATGGCCTACCGGTGGTCAAATTTTTAACAAAATCAACAAAACATTGATCAGTAAGAGTCGAACGAGTTAGCTGGCATAAAATTATATCCCTCTGAGAGGGGTATACTAAAAAGTCAGTAACATGATTCTCAACATGAGAGGTAACGAACAATGCAAACCTTACAGCACTCAGCCTTGAAATGTCCTATTTCTCGCTGTCTTCGACATCAAGCTTCTCCAGTCAGGCCAAACAATCAACCATAACAGCAGGTTAATAGGGAGGGGAAGGTCCCAGGGAAACTCCCATATAACGAAGACTGGGGTGCTGGTGGGAATTTTGGAAAGAGCCCCTAAGAGGCACCAAGATCCTGTTTTGCAGGCGTGGTTTGAAATCTTTTTCTCCCCTAAGAGGTACCAATTATTACTTAAGACATTATCTCCTTTCATATTTCGCAAAAGCTCCCGCTGTGGACTTTTTGAGGCTAAACACCCTAAGAGGTACCAAATTGCGTTTTTGACCCTTGTAAGGTATGTCAAGCACCCCCGTCATTTGTATATGGGATTCCCTCCCCACCCCCCTGCGGGGAAAAAGTGGATGTTACATGGTCGCTGGGAATATCCAGAATGGCGGCCTCACGATCCATACCAGCTGCCAGTTTGTAACATAGAGTGGAGTGCTAATGTATACATGTGATGAATGGCGTTAGTAACTGTTAGTGTCAGTTAGTGACTTGTTAGTATACCCCTATCAGTGGGATACAAGAAACCACGAGGGATATAATCTTATGCCACCTTACTCATTTGACTCTTACTGATGTTTTGTTAATTTTTTTAAAACTCTGACCACCGGTAGGCCATAGGTAGGTAACAGGGTAGGCCATGGCCTACACCATGACATAGGCCATTGGCGTAGGCCATAGACTACCCCATGTTTTGTCCACACCCGCACACTTGCCCTTTGTTTTGAGCAAAAATATCCGTAAGCTACGGTTTGTTTGAGTTAGAAGCTGGTTAAAGGAAATTTTGAACCCCTGAAGTGCTGACTTTAGACAACACCTAAGATGTTAAAACATACTTAAACTCTCCCTTCCTCCCAGACCTTAATAGCTTACGGCTTTGCATTTGTGCGAATCTCACATCTGGGAAGCCAATTTCTCATGTCTAGCTGCAAATTGTAATTTATTACGGCCGCAATTGTTTTTTCACTTCTTTTCCCTTCATAACATAGAACTGCGGTTTGTGGGAAAATTTAGAGACATATGCATTGAAAATTTAAATTGTGATTCCTTGCCTCCGGGTACAGCTGTGTCCTCCAAATGTCATTGATAAAATCTTCTGCTCGGTCCGTTAACTCATTAGTCATTAAAACTTTCAAATGTTAATCATCCTCAACATAGGCATACAGGCAATTTTTTTCCAGGGGGGTGGGGGTGAATCACTTTCCCAAAAAAATTTTCCAGACTTCCCCTAATTTTTACATTGACAATTGAGCACAAACAATTTTTGAAAGATCATTGCATGTTGTCAAGTAGAAACTTTTACTTTTGAACTCACTGACACTATCTCTTTGTAATTCATGACATTTGGTATAGAGCATAAGAGGAAAAAATTGCATGTTTGTGTTTTATTGAATTTCCACTCCAGTCAATCAAGATGGTGCCAGAAACTGTGGAAGCCTTTATTTTTATCACAATACCATGTCGTCATTGTAAAGTACTTTTAATGCATTTCAAAGTAGGGTGCGATAGTGCCTGGGTGAGAGATAGAAACATGCTTTTAGCCAGGATTCTGTGAGTGGCCGTCCACTAACAAATATGGGTCCCATCCCGCTAGGGGGATGGGATCTTGTGGCATCCCCCCTTAGAATATTTAGAAAAATTGAAGCGTCTAAGGTGTGTTTTCCTTGGTTTTCAGCTGATAAATGTATCGACTGGACTTGAATGATAAACGACTTGTGCTGGTTCACAAATTAATACTTCATGTAGTCACCAACAAGGGCTCACCAGGAGGAATGCTTTTTGCTGGTTACACAAAATTCCTTTCGGTGAAATTCGTGTAAATGGGAAAAGAGTGTCTGGTATTCACCTATGAAGTAACCAAAGGAAACTAAAGTAGAAATAAGATGAGATGGTGTGTTCAAAAGCATTTCCAGAATCACTGTAGAAATCAAGTGATTTTGTTTGAACTATTATGAAATTACTGACTGCAAATCAACAAGATCTCTGCTTTATTTATTTATTTTCTTTTGAAAAGTGGCCATCCCCAGGACGCCGGACGGCCACCTGGCTTAAAGCCTGGATAGAAAATCAGTTTGTAAAAATAAAGATATCAAGGAAAAGGTTTAATACTCGAAGGTTTCCATGCATGCACTGTGTAGTATGGATGATAGATGCTCAGAAAAGTGAGCTGATGATTATTGTCTAGAACAACATAGTAATGAAAAAGTGTGGTGCATTTAAAATATCTACATGTATCTTTCCAACTTTATGTTCAGTTTTTAAATTTTTTTTTCCAATTACACAAACCTCGCAGAAAAAAAAAAGGACAAAATAATAATAGATTTTGACAGATAAAATGACTTGGTTTTGACAGAAAATGAAGTGAAAGTCTAACTTCTTAAAGTGACTATGAAATGAAAAATCTTTGGCACCAGAAATGTACATCACAAAAGAAACAAAATGACACCTGTAGTGACATTGCCATGGCAACTCTCTTGGCTCCAGGCTCTTTCTTTCAAAAACCAAATATCCCCATTTCAACCCTTTAAAGTGGGACAGGGGTCCTGCTTTAGCCTTTGAGAGACCCCCAGCGTAATTTGCAGGAATACATACTGGACTAACTTACTTACATGTAGCATGATTTTTGGAAGCTGCAAGACTGTCCCTTTATCCAAACACTCATTTCAGAAACATTTTGTTTATCATAGAACTGTTAATGAACTCCCTGTTATTTCTAACCTCATTCTTTGTTAGGCTTAGACCATGGTAGTTCTATTTTTATTTTTAAAGAAGAAGAGGTTGCGTCAGCGGGCATTGTTAGTTACATACATACATACATTTATCCCACGTCCCCAAGGGGCTTTTCAGTGAAATATGTAACAAACAACAATAAAATTAATTCTATGTGAATAAAATTTAAAATGCACTAAGAAATTCAAATCTAATAGAAGCTAAAGAATTAGAAGATTTAAAGTATTCCATACTAGATAAATTCAGTTAGCTATCCATTAAGAGTCTTTTCCTCATCAAGGTCTTAAAATGAGCTAACAATTGACTTAACTTTTGTTGGTATACGTGTTTCATTTGCTCAATGTCTCTCACATGTTCCAGATTGCCATCTTGTTGCGATTGTGTTGTAGTTCTAGTGTTTGTCATTAAACCGTTCAGAGTTTGCCATTATCGGGTTGTCTGGTCCTCATTACTGGTGCTGGGGCTTGCTGGCCACAGTGGAAGCTCCCAGATATCCCAGGCACACACCTTCCATTTCAGGGAGGTTGCTAGTTAATTTTGGAAGGTGCCTCAATAATGCAAGACATCTCATCTGTTTTCAGTGGTTATCAGGCTGACTGAATATTACAGCTACACCCGTACGTTGTACTCACTCCTCCTATTAATGATTTGAGATAGGCATATAGGCATTTTTGGTTTGGTTGGGTTTATCTGTTAAAAAATATAAATTATCTCTTTACAATAAATGTTTTTTCTTTAACAATAGTCATTGGACTGAGTTCTTGATAGTTTCACCAGCAACAAGAATCTTTTCTGAATTTCTCAATACTTACTCAGCAATGAACAAGAATGGACAGACAGTGGACAAACCAGGATGGCACACTGGATACACCTAGATGGACATGGACAGTGGACAAACATGAATACAGAGTGGACAATTTTGGACACATGGTGGAAAACTGGATGAGCATGAGTGGACAACTCTGGCTGGACAGTGGAAACCAAAAACATTCAGACCTTGAGCAACCAGGTAAATACACTGTCTTGTAACAATCGTGGATCATGTGTACTAAAGGCATCTGCAGTCGAGTGTTGATGGGTACCCTTGATTGAGGTTATCAATTGACACTCGACTGCGGATGCACATGATCCACTATCTTTGCTACTAGGTATTGTTGATGAAATTTAAGGCAAAGCAATGTGAACCTGGGAGAATCTCCTCATAGCTCTCATTACTTTGGAACACCTTGCCATCAATAATCCATGTTATACTTCCAAGTAAAATTAGACAGGGGATCAAGCCTTTCCATTCAACCGGAAATCTTTGGTGCAAAACACTTTAAAACATGGTTTTCGTGATGTGTACCCCCTTTTTGAAAGCCTGTAATGGGGCCTTTCAGAAACTTCATGTATCAGAATCATACTGTACAACTGACAAAATGATATTTGTGCAATGCAAGCCAATTAGAAGCTAAGGGGAGTTTTAAAACCCAGAAGTTTCAAAGAAAAATCAATTACCAAGCTAAGTGAAATTTTCCAATGGGGAATTAAGGGTTTAAACTGACAAACCTCCATAAGATGGATATCAGAGCCCAGATTACACAGAGTTGCCATAATCATGCATTAGGCTCCTGGTTCAACCTTTACCTGTATCTTTGTGTCTTTCGCACTTTGCTAGCCATGATGTTCTTGCAATTCTGCCTACAGGCTTTGGAAAGATTTTAATTTACCAATTATTGTTTTGTTTGGTGAAGCTTTCTGCCTCGAACCAAAATGCGAGCGTGTGATTTTGCCGCTCAACAGCATCATCCAAGAACAATTCAGTGTAGAACATGAATTCACAGAGCTTGGCCTTTCTGCCGTCCATTTGAAAGATTGAACCAGACTTTCACTTGAAACTGGACATTCTCCTGAAACTTTCCGCTGCTATCGGCAAACATGTCACCACAGTTGGATGATCTCCTATGTCAAATAATGTAAAAAAAAAAATGTAGAAAAAGAAAACATCTTTTTGCCTTGCTACTCAGCGAGAAGAGTAGGGTAGAGTGATTTTATTCAGGATATCTCTTGGGGTTTCTTGACAACAGGTGATAAAAGAGGACGTCAAGATAAGAAATCCTACACCGAAAAATCACGTGGCCGTGAAAGGTCAAACTCCCTGGCTTAGGCGATAGTCCCTCCTTTTGCGTGCTCCTAGCCCCCAGGATTTCACGGCCATTTTTCTCTCACAGTTTTTTTTTTCGCGTCATGGACAACGGACTAAGTGAAAGAGGGACTGCTCATAATCTAACAATAGATGGGCTTATATCTGGGGGGTACTTATCAGGGCTGTCATTAAGTTTTGAAGCAGCCATTGCATGTAAGTTATCACCCATAGCAGTGAAATACGTGGCCCACGGCCACATTCTGAAGGCCCGAAAGGGCCTGAGCATCTAGGGGGGTCTGAGGGCATGCCCCCCCCCAGAAATTTTTTGAGCATGAAACCCCTAGAAATGCATTTTCCTGCTTTCTAGGGCATGAAAATGGCATAATTTCAAATTCATGCACCTTAATTTACAGAGATCAAATGAATAAAGTTATGAAATATCTCCAACAGACCTGAGTGTTCCTTGTTTAAAAAAAAAAATAAATAAATAAATGACAGTCCATAATCAGCAATATGGTTTTATGTTTGCTAACAGTTATAATAATTTGTTATTATGGTCAAATGCATAAAACAGGAGTGAAACCGGAAATAAAAATTATAATAAAATCTCTACATTACCGAGCTATCTTACCGTTAGAGGAACTCAAATAAGCTGGATCAGACATTGAACATCTCTTTTCGTTACAGTGGTAATAAGAATGAAATGCTTTACCATTTCTAGACTCGGGAAATTTTTCTTCCACTCTTTGTAGCATAATACTCAGTTCTACAGGCTGCCCACATGTGGCTGAAGTACTTGCAGTACTTGAAGCTGTGATCGCTGGTATTTGTCGACCGCCTCGACCAGCTGTTTTGTGAGCTTCCTCATTTCCATTGGTCTGTTGGGATTTACAAAAAAATCTGTCGATCCCAGGCTGTTTTGACGTGGGTTCTTTTCTCTTATTCATATTAAAACATAACGTTCTCTATACACGCGCGGGACCTAACACGATCGATTAGCCTGGACAACACCCTACATTGGTCGGCGGAATTTCTCAAAAGGCAGGAGCAGCGCATTGCGAGATAAGTTTTGCTGCTTAAAATGGCGTCTAAATGTAATTCACGACGATTAAGCAAACTGAAAGTTCATCTCCAGGGTAAAATATAAATAGTAGAACCAAGGAGGTAAGACACCAAGAAACAGTTATGTTTATTTCAACAGGGAAATGTTTAAAAATACGATAGGTTTGACTGTGTTTGAAATATCACACCAAGACAAACATATCTGTTAATTAAGTACTAAGCAGTAACATTCAAATGATTTATTTACAATTGAATTACCGTTAAATTTATTGCATACTCATTGACTAATAAGGAGGGGGGTGAATTGGTTTTCTGATCGGCGGATTTGATCTTCAAAAGCACACAGATTGTGGATTTTTGTGATAAATCGAGCAGATTCGCGGATTTTGAAAACACAGTGGATCGTGGATCAGCTGTGAATTTTAGTGCAGATTCTGGATTGTGCCTGTCTTGACATTTGGATCTTGGGTTCTAAACGAGATTTGGATGGTAGATCTTTCTTCAGCCTTGGTCGGTATGTTAATGAGTTCACCTAAATTATTTCAATTTTTGGACGAATCTCATTTAAACTCAGGTGTGAGACTGTTATTGGAATTGTACTGTGTTATAGTCATCAAGCATGTTACCTTCTTTACTGTTTGTGTGAAGTTAACAAATGAATGGCATTCACATTTACCAGTTTACCTAGTTTGAACTTTTACACTTTTGTTTCCATATGTGGTTTTGCAGATTGACGGATTTGGTGAAAAAAAGCCATAGATTGGCAGATTTGCATACCCCTATTCGCCCCCCCCCCCCCCCCCGAATAAGAGAACAATCACACTGATGATGTCCTTCACAAGCTAAGCGAGTCTTGAAATTTTTTGCAAAACTTCTTACAACACATTATTTGAATGTTGTCAATTCCTGATTGAAGTTTAAGCAGTACAATTGCATGCAAATAGTATTCTTTTATCCTTGATAACCTGTCACCATGGAAGTGTCAAATCACACGACCAAACAGTTGACAAATAAAAAGTTTTCAATAGTAATTTTTAGGTTAAGTTTGAGCACTATACATGTGGCTTTGAATGCTGTTTTTGTGAGAAAATATTGAATTCAGCATGGGCACTTCGTTTCCCTCTCTCTTAGGCTAAATTGGGTCGGGAGAAAATTACCAAAATTGCTTGAGGTGACTTTAAGTCCATATCAGGTTCTACTGTAAGGAGAAAAGCACATGTTAGTTAAACTTTAATTTGGAATTTGATGAATGGACTCTATATTATGCTGTGTTCAAAGTACTGATCTCATGCAAGTGGACTGAACTTGGTGTAGCAGGCTTTCAGGAATTTTTGAACAGAATAAATTAGGTTAAAGTTCTAGAAATTCCACCTCAAGTGTCATTCATGTAGTTTGAATTATGACATGATTTTTGGAATTGTTTTGACTGAAAGAAATTGTGGTTTCCTTGCAATTTTGCCTACAAATTCATCTTTGCTTGATTATTATGGCTTTTGCCTACAAATTCATCTTGGCTTTCTATTATGGCTTTCTGTATCTAAAATGTCCTAAAATAACAGAATTGAATTGTCATAAATTGCTTTTTATATCCTCTCACTGATGATAAATTTCATCACACTGTTATCATTTGAAGAAGACTGTGGATCCACAAGCACTGCCAAGTGGATCGTCAGCTACTGTAACAATACTAGGAAGCACTTTATCATTAATAAGAGGACATACACACAAAAAAGCTGGCATCAATATGTTAAATTAAAATAAGAATTTGTTAAGCATTCATCTGTAGGATTTCATTCTTTTTATGGGGCAAAATGTAGCTCTGAGAATCAAGAACAATGATCCTACCCTGAGAACTAATTTAATTTGGAAGCTCAGGATGCTTGTTGGGTATACAGTGCACCTATTGCAGACAGGGTGTTTAGTTTATGAAGATCCTTAAAGGTCTTCGTCAGAATCTTTGAGGATCTTGATCCTTGATAATATCCTCATGAAGATCCTCGAGGATCCTTGAAAGATTTTTACCAGTAGAGTGAAAAATCAATGGAGTGAACAATATAGTTTGTGTAGTGTGCATTAGTCAGTTTTACATGTATTCATGTTTTAATGACTTGTTATCCAAGCATAGCTGTTAAGAAAGACAACAGCTAAACCCTTGCAAGTGATAAAAAATACATCTTTCAGGCTCCCTAAATCTCAGTTTGGATTCCAAAATAACCTATCACTGTGCTTGTTTCATCACAGGATGTTGGACGAGACAGAAAGCACCAGAGGACAGCACAGACTCAGAGGCCAGGAAAAAGACAAGAGTGCAGGCACTAAAGAGGATGCTTAAAGAGTCAAGCTACCTAGTAGACAAGTTGACAAGATGGCTAATGGTATCATAAGTACTTTATTTAATTAGAATAAGTTGGCCCTGCCCGGGAGGCCTTTGAACGCGGGGTACAGCTGGCCCGGGGTTTTCCTCCCAGGAGCAAGTGGACGTACGGGGAGGTTTTTCACCCAGCTGTTGTTCCACAACCCCTGTTCAGGTTAGCTGGTTATTTCTTTAGCTTGACATAGTCTTCAACTAGACTCTTGTAACTAGTTGATTCTTTGTAAACTGCTTGCACTGGTTTGGAGCAGGTAAGACTGAGGAAAAACCTTTCATACAGTTGCTAACTTAGTAGAACAAACACCTTTTGACTGATACCAACAACAGGTGACCTTTTCATGACCTCAGCAAACCAATCAACAAACTTTCACTTCAAAAAGACCCAGCATAAACTTGACTAACAATAGATGGATTGAAACGGAGAACATCTGACACCAACAACTACATGTGCTACATGTAACACCTTTCAAATGACTTATTCATGAACTAAACAAACCAACAAACTTTAACTTCAAACAGGACCGACACAAACTTGACTTACACTAGATGATGTGACACTTCACAACATCTAATACTGACAACTTTACACCTCACAGATGACTTACCTATGACCTCAACAACCCAACCAACAAACTTTGACTTCAAACAGAACCAGCACAGACTTGACTAACAACAGATGGATTGAAACTGACAACATTTATCTGACATCACCAATTACACACTTATACTGTGCCTTTATTACTTATTCATTACTTATTTATTACTTATTCATAAACAAAGCAACCAGCAAACTGAACATTATTTTGTAACTTCAAACAGAACCAGCACAAACTGCAACAACTTCTGACAAAAACAACTACTTACACCTTACAAATGACTTTTTCACGACCTCATCAAGCCAACCAACAAGCTTTAATTTCAAACAGAACCAGCACAAACTTGACTTACAATGGATGGATTGAAACTGACATCTGACATCAACAACTACTTGCACGTTTACAAATGATTTATTCCTGAGCTGGACAAACCTAAAAAACTAGACCTGACTTCAGCACTTCAATTGAATCCTAGGATACTGTCATTGACACTGCTACACTGCAGGCTTAACTACCAACTAACAAACTCTGTACCACAATCACCAAATTGAATACTTTACAGACTACAGTAACTGAACAAACTGCATACCAATGCAAGGATTAGCACTGAGTCAGATAATATTATCTAATGCTACATAAGTGTGTGTGCCACCATTATTCAAATAAGTGCTTTTTCTGAAAGGAAAATTATCTCCAAACATTTTGGTACTAAATATCACTATAGATGTACACTGGATGTGATTAATTGGATCAATGATTGGAGTCATTAACAACAAACTCACTTTGAACTGAATTTCAAGAGTTTATTGATCAAAATTCACATTATTTGCAAACACAAGAAAGACACCTGTCCAGTAAATTATTTTGTTGTGAGGCTTTGCACTGATCTTGGCAGCCACCTGTAAGTCTCAATTCTTTTGGTAAGACTCAAATTTAAAAATTTGCAAAGTTATGTTTATCTTTACAGGAAAAAAAACAGCTAGGAACTAAATATAAATTATGGTAACTATTCTATTGGTCATATGCTAAGGTTCCATCTGTAACCTTAAAAATTACAACCACACTGAGTAACTTACAGCAAATTAATTATGAGAAGGATGCAGGATGTCCAGTTTTTCAATGTTCAGCTCTTGCAAATTGGGGTGTGCTTCATCACAGGCTAAGAAAAATTAATATAAATTAGTTGGTGGAACTCTTAGAATTTAACTAGCAAAATCTAATACTTCATGGCCCTAAGGATGGCTTGTTAAATGATTACTTGTTATCTTAGTGTACAATGTACTTCTTTCATAAAAAGTAAAAAATATTTCACTAATGAACTCTTTTCGAGCAACAGTCAACATCACGCTGCCACTCAACCTTACTACATACTGTAGCTTTCTTAAAATAACTATAAAATGTTTGTTTTTGATTAACAATCTCTTTTAAAACTTGTGTAGGAGAGAAATTTAATTTTCTTTGGGAGTCAGTAGTTAAAAAATAATTTCCTTTTAGATCCATCTTCACCATTTTAAAGTGCTTGGCAGCTTGATGGTGGTTGTTTAATTTCATAAGCAAGGGAAAATTTTTAATTATAAATTGAACAATCTCAATGTACACTTAGTAAAGTGGATCTGCAAGCTCATTAGCACAAACTTTAACTATTGCTAGCCAAAAATATTCACTTATCTCAAGCAAAAAAGCATTTCTAACCGTAAGCAAGGTTAGTTCATGCCATCTTTTTTACCTTCTTGTATACATCATTGATTACTTTCAAGACTTACCAGAATTTTCGTTAAATAAATGCAAATGTTCTTGGCCTTAAGCCAGAAAATATGACACCACCTGCTTGTAGGAAAGTTTTTGAGAGTCAGTCTTACTGAAAACAAAATGTTATCAGAATTTAGAATTAAGCAAAATTTAATTTGAAGGTCTTCATTTCAGGTTTGTTTTAGAATTGGGATATTTTCAGTTTCGAAAGTGTTACTTTCATTTTGTCTTCAATCTCTCAATTTTTTGTTCCAGTTTTCTTGACTAACAATGATATTTAATATTAATGTTAAGCACATTTAGATCAACAGTCTGCATTTTACCTTATTTCTAAGTTCCTATGTTTTTTTGTTTATTTAGAAACAAATCTTGATTCCCTCACATCAGTATAAACAAACATTTTACATCCTCATCAAGAACTACACAATGCAGACTGTTGGTGAAAACCAATGTATATTAACTTACTTAATGCACTAGTTTCTTGGTTCTTTCTTAGTGTTGCAATGAAGGTTCTCTAAGGTTTCCTTTAAACTTTTTCAGTGATTTCTCTGTTGCTCCAAAAAATTCTCAGAATTTATCAGGACTACACTCCTGGGCTTTCTCGGTTGCTCCAAAAAATTCTCGTGATTTTTTAGGACAAGAAATTCTTTTTATGCTCAGTACCCTGAATGCAGCCTGCTCGTGGTTAAGGTTTCTGGCTTTTTTTTTCTGGACTTCCATCACTTAGAAAGAACCAAGTTTTTTCTATATTAGTCTATTGATAATGCTATGAGCTTGCATGTATCTACTAATTAAGTTGTTAGGATCTTATTTAATTCCAGGACAGAAGGTGGCACACACATCAAGACCGAAGATTGGTCATATTCAAATCTAGCCAATCACGTCCCTGCTGGATTGTGGAAGCTCTGTGTCTGAGAAGGAGTGTGTTTCTGATGTCCTCTGAAATATTCCAACTGAGAAATCCTGGGAAACTTTATCTGATCCTGTAATTCAAGCTGGGGACAGTTGGGCACTTAGAAGAGTTGGCCGTTTGCTCTCAAGTGGGGTGGACAGTGTGAAGGAAGGTGAGAATTTGCTTTTCATGTCTTTAGGGTTGCACTTAATTTGTCACAATACCACATCATCAATTTCGGCCTAGCAAGATGCTTGTTTGCAGTCAATGTATCAGGAAATGTTCCACAACTGAGGACGTAAAACAGGAGTGCTAAATTGTGGGGCTCAAGGAAGGTGCATCTCTAGAGAAAGCATAGACAGGGGAGATCACTGAATTTCATCGGTCTGACCTGATTGGATTTTCACAAATGACATTAAATTGAGCTGAGTCACTGGGGGTCTCTCTGATTGTGGTTGCTACTGGGTCAGGTTTTCTCTCTTTTCTAGTTTTTATTAAAAAATAAACTTTAACTTTAAAATAATAAAGTTAAATCTTATAGACCCAATTATAAACAAAACATCTTTTGAAAAAACAAATTATTACTAAGCATTATATTAAATTTTCATTTTCCTTTTTGTCAAATTTAACATCATGAACTTAATTGTTTTCATTCTCTGTTTTCATTTTCATTGAACTTAAAACATATTAATTTTTAATATTCGAAAAATTTCTTTCATTAGTTTAATTGACACTTCACAAACTAAGGAGGACTAGTAAGCACCAGCTGTTTGGCACTAGGGTCTCTGGGATTGCCATGGTAACCAACATGAGCTGTGAATGGTCAATGGTTGCCTTGGTAACCATCAACTAATAGCCCATGCTAGTTACCAAAACAATCCCAAGAATCCTTTTGCTGACAGCTGATGCCTAGTCTTCCTCAAGTTTCTGGAGTGTTTTATAGCTTATTTGTCAAGTAGAGGTAACAATAAAGTATGTATGTATGTATAGGTGTTGAAGAATAATTCTTCGTTGTTAGGCTTGTTACTGTTAAATAAAACGGCGGCATTTCATTTAACAGTTAATTAGTCTGTCGATGAAGAGCAATTCTGAAACACTTTGCATTGAGTTAAGCACTTAAGTTTATTCAATTTCTAACCAACCGAGCCAATTAAACAGGAATTCAAAACTTTCTACTTAAATAGATATAAATTAAATCAATATAGCATTTCTTATTTTATTTTTTTTTCCAATAGCAATAAAAATTCATGATCATAAACATTTTTTTGAGGGGCTGTTTTTTGGGGGTTGGGTTTGATTTCTTTTCCACTAAAATCCAATAGAATTAACTAAATTCTGAGTTCCTCGCATTGTCACACAATGCTCCTCCACAAAGTGAGGCAAGAAATTGCGTGAGCAGAGAAGTCACGGATGCGAAGGACGCTACAATCTCTTGGAATGGGAATTTTAGATTAATAAACAACAATATTTTAAACCTTTGCAGTGGAAATTATTGAGTCAAGAAGAATTTTAAAACCATGTCAAGCCAAAAGTCGGCCAAATTAAAATAAAAACAATCGCGACAAAATTTATTAGTCAGCAATTTTCTAGTTTTAAATCTTAGCGCACATGGATGATGAATATTTAACTTAATTCTTAAACACAACATAACTTTAGCTCTTACTCCAAAATTTTTAACATTGCTAGCAGAGGTTCGGCTTAAATCTTTAGTTTGGTTTAGTTTTCAAATAACAAGACCCGCTCAGCTTCGTACGTTAATTGCTCGTCTCAGATCACGTATGTTCCCTGGAGAATTGTCTTTCTAATTGGTCACTCATTCGCGCGGGAATTGGATTTGCATTTGAATAAACAACTCTCCAGAGTAACGTCACGTGATATGAAATACGACAATAAACAAACAAGCTGAATAAGCATAATAAACTAAAACCTTTTGCAATCTTTTTATTTTTAAATCAAAACTAAAGCTTTTTTCTAATAATCGGCCAATTTCTTTCATCCAAATTAAGGAGAGAAACTTGACATCGGTAGCTTCACAGATGAAAGACTTTTAGTGACTTGTGCTCTTTGGTGAAGTTTGTGGACTGACGGTCGGTCGGAGGTTTGGTCGGAGGTCAGACTGGCGGATTCTGTGTTCAAATCTTTCTTTGATTTCAACGGTGATGCACTGAAATTGAGCGCCATACTTTAGCGCTTCAGTTTTTCTTGTCCAGGTTGCGGACATTTCCAACTTAAATGGGTTTTCATCCAAAATACTCCGGGAGGGCGAGCTTATTGTCAAATCTTTAATGTTTTCGATGCATTGACTTGCGGATTAGCATCTTGAACCAAATTACGAATTTGGCATGTTAATTACTTTACAACTCATTAATTCCAAAATTACTTGAGTGGGCATTGTGGCAAATTACGACTGAAACCCCGAAGGCATGGGAAGCAAACTCTCACTTTCCTTTACGCTGTCCACCCCATTTGGGAGCAAATGGTCAACTCTTTCAAGTGTCTACCTGTCCCCGGCTTGGATGAAAGGATCAGATAAAACAGACCAGGATTTCAAAGTTGGAATATTAAATGAGGACTAAAGAATCAACACCGACTTAGAGAGGCAGAGTGGAAGCAACCCAAAGAGCAGGGACAAGATTGGCTAGATAATTTTTTTATTATTTTTTTTCTCAATAAAAGTAATGGACAATAGAGACAGTTTTTCTTTCAATAAAATGTTGTTATCCTTCTATCCGTGTTGTTTTACTAGCTTTGCAATCCAACCATTTGAGTGAACCAGATAAACTCACCAAGAATAAGCCAAGTTCTGGAAAAGTCTTGATAAAACGTTGCAGTACCATCAACACTTAGTTTTAGTAAACTGCTCGCTTCTTATGTCAAAGTACGCCACAGATACGTCTTTTAAGTACTTCAAACGAATGAAATACATTTAGAGAATTTGCACCGAATTGTTTTAAAGCCTAACTTAAAATTTAAACATATCTGTGGCGTACATTCGAACAGAAAGAAACCGTTTACTAAAACCAGTCTGGAATCGTACCGCTTAGTTTTAACAAGACCTCAGTTACTGTAAACACAAGTGTTTCAGTCCTAAGCTGAACACATCAATTCTCCTTACTAATTGCCCCAAGTAACGTGATTTTTCTTTTGAGAATTTGGTATCAAGACAACATCCCGAGTTGATGATTTTCAAATATATGAATATTGTAAGGAGAAATAATATGCTCATCACTCTTGGGACTGCCTCAGAGTACGTTTCCCAAAACCTCTCCAATGAAAGAATGGTTTCTAAATAATCGCTGAAAAACCCGAGAAAATTCACAAGCGTGTCAATATTACTATATTGATGTTTTGCCGGCTTATATTTGCTTTCAAGACAAATAGAAATGGCTCTGAAATGTATTTGTTGTACGCACGGGAAATACATCAACTACAGCGTATTTTCAAGTGCATTTTCAATTCTGTAATTTCCGATCATACAACATCAAGAAATTCATTCAAAAGAACCGTGAAACTGTAATTCTATTTCTGCTTAAGACAACTGGTTTGAAATCATAAAAACAAGACATGCAAATTTCTGCATGCTGCTTGCACTTAACGAGTAAATTTTTGCATATTAACAGATCAAAATTCAAATAGTTTTAACTTTTGCGATTAAATACTGTTATCTCTATCTTGTAGGTGCTTCTTAAAGAGTTCGTCTGCTTTAGCTGAAGATCTTAACTCCACGAGACTTCTCTACATGCACTTGCATTTTTCATCTTGCGTGACATTATTAGGTTCTTTTCGTAACATGAAGTTAATCAGTCACGCAATAGTAAACATCCGTCGTTTTAGAAAATGATATTTACAGACTTGATTTTTTAGACAATGTAGAGCAAAAGCGAAAATTTCGAAAAATTTTGCTACAATCTTGAATGTGCATTTCGTTTAAGATTTTGAAGGCCTCTGAAGGTATACTGGCGGAGAAGAGAGGAAATGCTTTGAGAAACGTACCCATCAAGGTTTACAGTAAATAGAGATACAGTCAAACCAATCCAAAGGTGACCTCCTGTGCACTTTGCCAAACCAATGTGGTGCTTATAAATTATAGATAAATTCCTCTTTCAATAATTTCGCTGCACGAGACAATTTAGGACTTTCAGAAAGTAGTCACATTTCAGACACGAGATGCACCACTTCCTGCGGGTCACTTTCCACAAGGTGGTCATTTAGAAAGGTTTGGCTGTGTTTAATACTTTAGACATGCAATGTACTGTACCAAGAGTTTTCTTCAGTGACTTTTTAATATTTTTATCTTTTAATAATTTTCTTTTAAAATGTTGTATGTATCATATATATGTATCATATGTATCATATATATACCGAAGTTCAATACATCATCTGCCAATCAGTTTAAACCGTTGGTCAGTCAATCGGCCAATCACAGATTCTGTCCATTGGTAATTGAGTGAGTCAGGCAGTCACTCAGCAGTCTCTCAGCAGTCTCTCACCAATCAATCAGTCAGTCAGTTGACAGTCCATCAGTCAATCCATCAGCAGCCAATCAGACCGTAATGAATAAGTCAATGAGAGCCATTCAGTTGGTCAGTCAGTCAGTCAGTCAGTCAGTCAGTCAGTCAGTCAGTCAGTCAGCAGTCAATCAGTCAGTCCACTAGCAGTCCATCAGCAGTCACTCAGTGAGTCAGTCAGCAGTCCTGAAAAAGTCAGTGAGTCAGTTATGAGTTAGCCTGCAAGCAGGCTCACCTTTAAGTCATGCTCATGAGTGGAAAACAGATCCGGTGGGAAGGAGTCTGATGAAGAGGCACCAAGAAAGTGACTTTTTCATCTCATGGCTCGATTTCGCACTGGTGGCTATGCCACGCACACTTGTGCTCCAGCATAAGCCTACTCGCAGGCTAGTTATGAGTCCATCATTCAGTCAGTCAATAAAGCCTCAGTAAGTCAAAAAGAGAGTCATGGGTCAATTAGTGAGTTAGTTAGTCATGAGTCAATCAGTCAGTAATGAGCCAATCAGGTGGTCAGTTATGAGTCAATCAATTAGTCAGTCAGTCAGTCTGTTTGTCTGTCAGTCCATCAGTCAGTCAGTCAGCAGTCAGTCACAAGTCAGTCAATCAGTCAGTCAGTAGTCAGTCTGTCAACAGTTTCTCAGTCTGTGTTAATCCATTAGTCAGTTTGTCAGACAGTCAGTCATTCTTTTTATGTTTGAGTTATTATAGTTTGGATCTGCGAGGTTTACTGTGCCAGTTTCAGGATCATTTCCACAGAATGAAATTTTGGTTTCTCTCACTTTTACCTGGAATTCTCTCCCATTGTTAATGTATAAAACAAACGGGATAGACCACGGCTACATGCACTTTAACAATGTCAATCAGCCAGTCAATTGGTACTGCAGCCCAATTACTCATTAAGTTATACAATTGCCAATTTAACAATTTTCTTTGAAGGTGAAAACGTAATCTAATCCTGAAAGAACATCTTACTTTTGAACATCACTTTTGGTTGCAGAAGATAAATTTAACAATTTCATGGATGATTGGTTTAAAAGAGTGTGACATAATAGCCTTTCTTACTCATTGTGTAAACAATCAAGGCACAAACTGCATGTCTGAAGTCAAATAATCAGAGCAGAACTTGGCTTATTCAAGAGCTTTGTTTACCTGGTTCACCCAAGTGTTGGATTGCAAAATAGAACATGCAGCCCTTCTTAAGATAACTGCTTGAAGATTTAGTCCACTTTGTCCCTGTTGGCATCTGATCTGGAAAAGAAAGAAAGCTTATTTGTCAGGCTAAGAGATAATTTTATACAAGGTTTTATAATTATTACCATGTACTTAACGTTACAGTTAAGAGGGTCGCACAGTTCATGAATGGAAAAAATAGCAAATCCCAGATTATGGATATCAAAATTTCATTTTCCTGAATCACAAAAATCAGCAAGCAAGGTACTCTCTTTAATAACCTGCCCTTGCACTCTAAACATTGTTACTAGGTCATGCGACATTTTTTGAAAATCAAGTGAAGGACATCATGGAAAGCTCTGTTACTTGGTTGTTTCAGATGCCTTATGAAACGTTACAATAATTATACAGAGATCACATTTGATGTTTTCAGTCTTAATAAATCTTCTGGAGGACTTGCGTCTCAAAATCATGTAGAATAGAGTGATTAAATCATGAACAGACTGTGTGCATGTGACGTCATCAAATTCTCAAATCCAAGACTAAAGGTTTTGTCCTCACCAGGCATACAGAGGAAACAGGTACTAAATTTATGTCTGTTTACAACTTTCCAACTCAATAGCATCCTTTGTTTTGAAACCAGTGCATTTTGAATTTCAGAGTTATGGCAGTGCGTGACATGAAGCTAAGATCGCGTTTGTCGAAAAATATTCGCTTATCTCGTAATTTTTAGCCATTTTAGGAGTTAAAGTATTAGGAAAAGTTATTAGGATGGCGGTTAAATGGCGGCTCCATACTAGGCTCTATAATTTTGCACAGAGTCAAGTGAATAGTGTTTGTCAGTCTATGAAGTCTAACAATAGACGGATCGAAAGCCACCAATGACTGATAACAAACTTCACACGAGTCTTTCAGCCAATATCATCATGGCTATACTGACCAATCGCGTTCAACGTTACAATAATTATACAGAGGTCACATTTGATGTTTTCAGTCTTAATAAATCTTCTGGAGGACTTGCGTCTCAAAATCATGTAGAATAGAGTGATTAAATCATGAACAGACTGTGTGCATGTGACGTCATCAAATTCTCAAATCCAAGACTAAAGGTTTTATCCTCACCAGGCATACAGAGGAAAGAGGTACTAAATTTATGTCTGTTTACAACTTTCCAACTCAATAGCATCCTTTGTTTTGAAACCAGTGCATTTTGAATTTCAGAGTTATGGCAGTGCGTGACATGAAGCTAAGATCGCGTTTGTTGAAAAATATACGCTTATCTCGTAATTTTTAGCCATTTTAGGAGTTAAAGTATTAGGAAAAGTTATTAGGAATGTGTAAATGTTTTTTGGTTCAGTCCAGATAATCAGTTGCCTAGATAGCCAAAGTAAGTTCCGGATGTTTGCACTACTTTCTGTCCGCCATATTGGAGGACTAAGGAGGTCCTCCAACATGGCGGCTCCATACTAGGCTCTATAATTTTGCACAGAGTCAAGTGAATAGTGTTTGTCAGTCTATGAAGTCTAACAATAGACGGATCGAAAGCCACCAATGACTGATAACAAACTTCACACGAGTCTTTCAGCCAATATCATCATGGCTATACTGACCAATCGCATTCAACGGACCAGACTTATAACATCATCGACTGACAAACACTATTCACTTGACTCTGAAGATGACTTCCACTCAGGATGTCGAAATGTCAGTCACCAACAACAGTTCTTTTCAGAACTACACTCACCCGGACGATCATACTACACAAACTACTGATACTCCTGGGTTCAAACCATTTACTATTTTGTCAATAATATTTTATTGGGATAATTGAAGGATTTCATGTAAACAGGGTGTATATCTCTTTTTGGGCCAGTTTTCATTTTTTGCAGGATCGAGCTAATTTTTGGCAGACTGACTTGTTTTGACATGAAAAGCATCATTGCATAATTGATTTTGTTGTTAATTGTTAATTGTTTTTGCACTTCATTTTTGAGAAATAACATATGCAGAAAACTCAGTTTTCCAAGCGGTATCTTTTGGAGTGAATCCTTCAACGGTGGATTTCAACGCAACGCAAACTTAAATGGTTACTTTCAGCAGCTTTGACAGCACGGTTTTTTTCTTAAGGTTACGGTATACCTTCAGGGGTGTCTTGCGTGCAAGCGATGTAGCATGTAGAGTTTAAACGGTAGACACCTAAACCCCATACCAAATTAAAGCTTATAGAGCTGGCTATCAAACTATTCCAAGAATTTTGAAATAAAATGAATTGTCGAATTTTTCACGCCCAAATCACCTTTCGAGAGCTACAAGTCAAAACAATTTTTGTTTTTTGCCAGTTTCATTTTTTCCTCGAGTTTCAGGGCCCAAAGCACTTAAAAATGTGTCTGCGTTTTGCCATATTCAATTGCAGTAAAAAGTTACAGAACATTTTCAAAATAGGATTTAAAAAATGTAGAGTGATCATACAAAAATCGCTCTTGAAGAAAAAATATTTCGAAATTAACAATTCATTACCCGCGGCGTTTATCAATACTTAGCTTTCAGGCTGAAATTTCAAATAATATCTATTCCAACGTTTACCTAAAGGTTAAGCAAGTCTGTCTCAATTTATTTGTTGCGATTTTCAGTGTTGCCGTCTTACCCACTGGATTTATGGAAAGTCAGTCATATTTCAACTGGAGACGTCAAGCAGCGCAATTTCATCCAGTAGTAATTGTCGTTTCTTCTTTGAATGCACTCGGTCAAATTGATGCAAAAAAACATAAGAATGTCTCTAAGAAAACGTATAGTGTTCTCAAAGTAAAGCTACAGCAGTCTCTGAAGAAAAGCTGGACGAAGACAAACATGATATTCATGCAACGCACTGTGCTTGAAAACAGTTCTAATCAAATAGCCGGGCCCGGCATCACTTGCGGCATCACAATATAGAATGCAAGTAAGCAAATATTTTCACGGAATGTTTTAATCTTTGTCCCTGGAGAACCAATACTTAGAGCCTTAAAATAGAAACGAACCTAAACAAAGTATAAGCACGGCATGGCAAATTACAGAGGTGTCAAACTCTGAGAAGCGACGTGCAGTTAACAGTGGAAACCATGCAGACCTACGACCTCTAAAAATATGCTGCAACACAATCAAACAACTCCGCTCTACTTATATTTTCCATTTCTTCTAATAACACGACATAAAAAGTGCCCCTCAGAAACACGCTTGAAGCAAAGAGAGGTTGAGAGATCGAAAATTAAATGAGAATGTGCACAATTGTCACGAACCGTTGGAGTCCTGTATACTTCTTTATTAACGACACAATAAGAATTATATTTTTCTTTTTCTAGTCTCCTTTCGGTCCAAGATAAATCCAGTTTATCGGCAACGACAGCGAAATGCATACCACCACAAGTTCGTTGTATCATCCTTCACGCTCTGCAAAGTTCGGCGCGCCGACGGTGCGGTGACACTTCAATAAATCTTTTCACCCTTTTGCTCCTTTCAAACTCAAAGTGACTTTGGCTTTCAGTGATCAATTAAAAGGCCCTGAATTCTCTAAAATTATTTAATCGCTGTTCACAAGACCTACACTTCATTCTGAGGTAAAAATGAGTCAAAGATCTTCCATACACAGCCTCTGCCGCAGTGTGCAATTCTCCATTTGCATTCTTGAGGAGATTTTTACAATATGTAACGTCCTTCACTGAATCATACAACCTTAAGCGACTTGAATTTCCACTATCAGATGATGGATAAGTTTTCCTCGGCGTTCGCAGAATATTACCGCCAGATTGACATTGCCGCAGAACATCATATCGTTCTTGGTTTACTTTGGTGACAACACATACCGCACTCCCGTGGGCTAAGTATAGACAAAATTCCTACTAGGCCGCTCATCCCTTCAATAATTTAATTGTCATCTCCCAGATTCTGGGAGACAGGTGACCAGACCCAACCAGGGTCTCTCTTCGCTCACTCCAGGGGGTGGTAAGATGAGAGACCCTGGGAGCAAGGTTGCTGGGTTCTCAGATACAGCTCCCTCCACTGAGCCAATCAGTGCAGGGAAAGTTTACTACCGTTAACGTCCTGGTGAATAGAATCTCCAAAAAACCCTTGTGTTTCACAATGCGCTCAAGGCGCTGAAGGCAGAGAGATAATTTTTCTGTAACTCAGTTTTCCGTGAAGCTGGTCACTCTGGCAAAATGGGGAAGACAAAAAAGGATACAAACGCTAGAGTGGGTGGGCGAAGAAAACAAATAAAAGAAAGTGCGGCGGAGCAACTGTGCGTGGTTAACTGTGCATGGATAATATTTCAGTGGGTCTCAATGAGTCCAACGATTTGCCGATAGCGGATTCATTGGAGTCTCTGTCAACATCCCTGTTATTGCTGTCAAGTTCCCAAATTTTTACATAACCTTTCTTCCCTCGATTTTTTTGCCTGCCTTATACGATCGCTATAGCTTCATCCATGTGGCGAACTTTCGCATCTTCACTTATTGATGTATTTTCACTCGTTGTTCGCTGCTTTCAGTTTTTCGAACTGGTCCATATTTTTAACATGGTCTACCTTTACTTACAACTTAATAGAATTACACCTAATACCAAAAAATGTTTTAGCAGCAAACAAAACAAAAGCCTGTTCAGAGCCCGCTCGCCCGCATGGGTACACATAGATGTCAGCAGTAGTCAAAACAGCTCATGAGCATCTGCTGATCCTATAAAGTCTGGATTTTTGAAAGCGTTTCTACGTGAGTGGAAATAACGGAACTCGTGAAGGCTTTTACATGAAAACAAGTCCGGTGACCCCTTCTTTTTATTGTTTCAATATAATATTATTACTGGAGGGAATGTCAGGAAAAATATAAAAAACTATACGGAAGGAAAATTGTGCAAATTGTCGTTTTTCCAAGTTTACAAGAAATCGGCTCCGTAAAATTATTTTAAAATTGTTCTGCATTTTCATTTTCAGATGCCAAAAGCTATTGATTAAAAAAAACTTGGGGGCACTGGGTTAATTTTTTAGTTATTAGTGACATAAGTGAAAAATCAGGTCTGGAAAATCCTTTCGGAATGTTGCCATGGTAACTGCTGACTGTTTTAGGTCAAGTATAAATTATGTAATCCAAACCTACAAAAATATTTCAGTGGCCCTGGTCTGCCTTTTTGTTCTATTCTTACAAAGTTATGAGCCGTCAA
Organism: Orbicella franksi; assembly: GCF_964199315.1. Classification (NCBI taxonomy): domain Eukaryota; kingdom Metazoa; phylum Cnidaria; class Anthozoa; order Scleractinia; family Merulinidae; genus Orbicella; species Orbicella franksi. Next base: position 11,967,858 of record NC_138145.1, on the reverse strand, counting down.
AAACCTGAAAACTGGTACGAGCCACCTTAACACCATGTTGACACGTCAAAATTGGCCGGAAAAAGGAGCAAAAATGCCTTAGAAAATTAGCGGAGGTCTTCGTTTTAGCGTTTTTGGGGTCTTGGGGTCGTTTTTGGAGGTCTTCGTTTTACAGACATCCCATCATCACGTAAGAGTTCGAACTTCAAGATTGAGACTCACGCCAAAAGGTGTGAAAGTTGGCAGGCATAGAATTTGTCGCTTTGTTTTTCTACCAACGCGTATATATTATACCCGTTCTAGTAGTTTAAGCTTACATTAAATCAAACTGAAACGCAGTCACCTTGTAAATTTTAAAGTTTGTGAGTTTATACTATTAAAGTTTAGACAGCTTACCTGCATCCCGCAGAGCACCGCATTGATCAACAAGCCAAACGTCTCCTCATTCCTCCTCCTGCCTCTGACCATAGTTAGTAGAGGAGACAAACTACTCTACTAACTATGCTCTGACATGCATTAAAAGGGAAAAAAAGTTACCTAATGTCTCACATCAAGTATTTCACTGGATCAAGCCGCTTTAAAACATGCACAAATAACAAACCTTTGAACGTCGCTGTAGCACGTCCCTTGCCCACATGCAAAAATGGCAGCGAAGACACGACACCTGCACAGACCCGTGGGAAATAGCAGGGTAAAAGGGGAGGGGAGGGAGGGGGCTCCATAGCTATAAGCTATAGTCTGCCTAAGCGCCGCTATCTGGCTCTTTGTTTTGGCGCGCGTGCGAATTTACGAATAACCTGCGATTTCTGCGATCATTTTTTTTTTAAGATTTATTTTAATAAATTATAAATTAACTTATTATCAATTTGTATAGCGCATACTAGCATAACGAGAGAATCGCATTCGCTTCGCACAAAGATATTCTACAATTCTAAAAATTAAAAAACAAACAATAAAAAGATTACAATAACGTAATCTAATCAGAGAAAGCTAATCTAAAATAATGCGTCTTCTTTTCGCATTTTAACTGCGATCTCTCTCATCTTCATTCGTTAATCCGCAGTTCGAATATATGATTTTCATATATTCACAGTCATTTATTCATCACTCACGCATAGGCGTACTTGGACTTCGGGGGGCGGTGACCTTCTTGCCCGAAAAAATTACGCAATGCCCGAATGTGTGAGTGTTGAAATCGGGATGCAAACCCAGTTAGATTGCATGAAAAACAAAAACTTACAGTTCTCACATCTTATGAAACTGCTATAATCCCAAAAATAGTTGTATTGAAAGCTTGCCTACTCGATAACTTCTATCAACAGTCTCAATCTATTACAATCTAAAAGTTCTTCCTTTCATGGCGTTCGTTCAGCGATCGGCAGATCAGCAACAGAGACATTTGTGTTTCAAGATGGACCGTTTGGACGTGTTACAGAACCTGGACTCTATTTGAAACGAGCTTCTCGATATACTCGAGACGTTAGACGTCTTAGTCTTGTTTTGGCCATAGGAGACTTGCAGCGTACACTGCAAGCCTAGCCTTCTTTGAATTCAGAAGCAGCGTAAATACGATGGTTAACAACATGGACGTAAAAGAGGAACACCTCATAAGAAAAATTCAATAAAAATAAAACACCCCTTTGTTAAGACATTACAAACGCCGGGCACTTTAAGAGCCACCGCAAAAGCAAAAGTCTTGGTCTTCGTTCACTTTGATTTTTTTATAGCTGACAGAAAACTCAAGGTCCTTCATATCATTTCAATCTAACTCCTTTTTGGCAAGGAAAATGTCGTACAAAGCAGCTTACAAGCCTTGAAACCTAAAAAACAAAAAAGAGGGCTCGTTCTTTGTCGGGAGCCAGAAAGGCCGCGGTCCACTGACTACCGTGAGGTCTTCGATGCGCAAACGATACTTCAGATCAGCAGCAAATATAAATTTTACACTTTACACGATACTACTTTAATAAAGTGCTAACTCTCTGGTCGGGCGTCTAATCAGACAGGGATTCATAAAAATTACCTAACTAAAAACTTGATATAATTACAAGTTTTGAAAATTGCGCCAATAGCATTATTCTTCTCTAAGGTGTCGTTGCCCGAATCATCGGCGTTTTGCCTGAAAAATTACATAATTTCCGTAGCTGGGGGGACTGCAGCCCTCCTCCCCCCCCCCCCCAGCTCGTACGCCTATGCACTCAGGGTTTATTTACGAACCAACAAAATGACCAGGGGCCCGTTTTTCGAAAGCCCCGGAAATCTTTGGGCCCGTAAAGCCATTTTTAGTTCATCTGCATCTAAAAGCGGGGAAGTGCATATGCCTGAAATTTCTTGTATGAACGGAACCGCTGTTCATATTAAAGAATAAGTAAATAATACAGCTCGGTAATCATATAAAGGTTGGAGATTTTGCTATGGCTTTCCGGGTGCGAAAACTTTCCGGGAACTTTGAGAAACGGGCTCCCGCTCCCAGTTGGCTTGATAGCTCAGTTGATAGAGCACTGCACCGGTATCGCAGAGGTCATGGGTTCAACTCCATTACAAGTCTGAATTTCATTTCAGGTTCTATTTTCACAACTGCTTACTTGTGTATAACCGCGATATGATCAATCATGTCTTCATATCTTTCTCCGCAGTTCAAATATATGATATGCACTGTGCTCTACCAACTGAGCTATCAAGCCAACTGGAAGCTATTGTAGTCACATAATAATAATAATAATAATAATAATAATAATAATAATAATAATAAACGAATCTTTAGACAGCATTAACCCACCAGTACTATAAAGTACTGTTATCAAAGGGGTCCTGTAAGATTTAAAAATATAAAAATTTAAAAAAGGTAAAAAGTTAAAAAGGCAAAACTACGTACATTGGAAAACATATAAAAACTCACGATTAAAAATTAAAAGTAAAAATGTTCGTTGGCCTTTTGCCTAAATAAAAGCCTAGAGTTCAGAGTTCTTATGTCCGCCGGTAAACTATTAAAAATTGAAGCCCCTAAAAACGAAAAACTCCGACGGCCAAACTCCAAGTTCATTTTCGGCAGTTCGATCGAGGAAAATCTATTTGTTGTGTTGACATTGTGACTTACCCTTGTAAAATAGTTCGTAAAAGGCGTAAATACATTTCCAATTAGACAATCAAAAACATACAGACAGACTTTTCTTTTCAAATAACTGTCAACTGATGGAATACGAATGTCAGTCTTGTTTTGTAGTCCTGAGGAAATGCAACTTAGTCCACTATGTTCGAGGTTGCGAATTAGTTGCCTGCGCGTATTTGAATAGCTTAGTGTGATTAGACTACAATAGGTAAAAACAGGCATAATCGTAGCCCTGTAAATGCTTTCTGCAGCTGCACAAGTAATGGAAGGACGAATTTTCCGTAATATACCCGTAGATGGTGAAGAATGCAAATGAATATATGAAAGATCGTCTATTTGAACTGCAGGGAAAGATATGAAGACATAGATGATCGTCGCAGTTATGTGAACAACTTAAGCAGCTGTGAAATTAAAGTCTGAAAAAAAGTCCGGCCTGAACGGGCTTCGAACCCATGATCTCTGCGATACCGGTGCAGTGCAAATGGTATCGGGAATTTTTTTAACATCGCAGGAGCAATTTTACGAAAGTTCCTACGTTAAACACGAGATTATTAAACTTAAAATCCAAAGGCCATTATAATAACTATGTTTGTATTAGTTTAATTCCTCGATCCATTTACACGTCAGTTGAAATTGCGCTTAGTAGTATCTTTGCCTATTTTTCCATGAATGAGGCCTCCAAGGGGGGTGACGTGTAGCAATGCAAAGAAACAGTAATATACCTCATCACAGTTTTCGACGCCATCTTGAGGCAGAGCGGTCAGAAATTACAGTGTTTGTTTGGGAATCCGATGGCAAATAACTTTTTCCGAAATTAAATTTTACACAATTTTATGCAACGTTAAAATACTAGTTAGAAGATTGTATCCACCAAGTTTGAAGGATGTAACTTGGCTAGAGGACGCTCAGTTAATTTTTTTAATTTTCCATACATTTGTCTGTAGTTTTTTCCCCTCGAACCGCGTCTACCCAGCCAAATTTACAGAAAAATGTATGGAAAATTAGAAAAATTAACCGAGCCTACCCGTCAAGATGGCGTCGAAAACCGTGATAAGGTCTATAAAACTTTTATCGGTAAATGCACAACTTAGCTGTCAGTTTTCAGCGTTCATTGTGACTCTGCGCGTTTCTAATTCTCTCGATGAGTTGAACGCGTGAAAATAACCAAGGAGACTAACAAGTAAAGTATAATTTGTACTAGTTTTATAACATTGCAAGAAGTTGTTATCTTTAACGTCTATTATTTATTTAACTATTTATAAACTGGGTAAGGACGTCACAAGATCGGATACACCACAAGCTTTTAAAAATAGACCAGTAGATCTTAGTGATTTAATTAATGAACGCTGCTCATGTATGCTTTGTGACAGCTGACACATTTATTTTTTTAATTTGATAATTTTTTTTTTGAGTATTCTCAATGCTTTTTACATTAACAATTTTAACACTTAATCAATCACGACGAAACCATTCTTGATTTTATAAGGGCAACTGGTATTTGAATTAGATTCAAGTGACCAAGCCCAGTTTTCTAATATCACCTCATGGGTCAGAAACTCTTACAGAAACTAACCCCGGGTGTCGGCGAAAATTTGAGCGGGCTCTGGGCACGAGATGATTGACTCTGAAAGTCTCGGGAAGTATCCTTGTCTTCAGAGGTAGCCTGTAGTACAGCCGGACGTGTCACAAAATTCCCGGTATTCCTCAGAGGCCGCAATCCTGGGGACGAGAATTCACAGGAGGGTCCACCGGAAGCAATGCAACCAATAGAAAGCGTACGACCCAGTTCCACCTATCACCTAGGATAAACTGCGATCTACTACAGAGTTCGGCTTTTTAGTGAACTCTTGTATTTGGACACCTCATTCTCCAGCCTTGAGCCTTTGAACGAGTTGCTTCGTATATCTTAGACGTCATCTTATCTCGAGGAGGATTGAGAAACCTCCACAACTTAAATAACACTACTCCGTTTAATAACTTTCATAGTTCCCACAATATCGATGGAAAAGAATTTTTCTCATCGCATTGAATCGTCGGTAAGGTGTGATGCCACCAATTTCCAGTTTGAAAGTCACTACATCATTTACAATACATTTATAAGTAATAAAACTTGACGTTTTTTTTTCTTTTTTGAGCTTCACGATCACTCAGTTCCTGCAGAGACTGATTCTAGCGTATTTGACTTTTTTAAAATTGAAATTTATGAGATGCAAGATCCCGTCCAGAAATTTAGAGGCTGAAACGCTTCGAGGCAATTCTAGCTGCTGTACTAAGGATAAAATGGCAAGGACAAAGGTAGATTTAACAGCAACTTGGGCCCAGTTCAGACGCCGAACTTTTCATGAGCCGAACCAAATATATCGAATTAAGTACATGAAAAGTTCGGCGTCTGAATCAGTTAAGAACGGCTATTTGAATTTGGGACGGCCCAGCCGTTCTTCTCGCCTAGCTCAGCCGGGAATTTCGGCTTTGGAACGGCTTTGATTCAGACGTCGAACTTTTCATGAGCCGAACCTAATGCATAACTTATTATAACGTATTTTACAAGCAGTTTTTACTTTGCCTGAAAATCGCTGCCTTTTCGATGTGTTTTGGTTTAAACTAAATAAAGTTCGGCGAATTAAGTTCGACGTCTGAATCAACAGGTGTACTTTTGATAATTTGGGTCGGTCCAAATTCGAATTAAGTTCGGCTCATGAAAAGTTCGGCGTCTGAACTGGGCCTTGTACTTCTCCCGCTCCAATTTAGGGACAGTGTCTGACGTCTGGGTCCGTGGGTCATTCGTCCATTCAATTTTCGTCTAAAATCAAAAATTGAAAATTGATTTCAATTTTTGATTTTCATGATTTTTTATCGTAAAAAATAAGAAAGTGCCAAATTGAAAATATTTGACTTTTTTCCTTTCGGTAGAACATTGAAACAGAACTTATATTTTGACTTTAATCCTGTCAACAATGAAGAGAAAAATGGAACTGAGCGGCTATTTTGTTCTCCGACAATGTTGCAGTCTGTTGCATGGCTTAGTTTTTCTGTTTTCGACGGAAGTCTAAAATTGAAAATTGAAAATTGAAATCAATTTTCAATTTTTGTTTTTCGACCAGAACAATCCAAATCATTGACAGAGCTACCCCAGAGGGACGGGGAGGGGTCCATTAGCACGGTAATTTTTTTGCCCCCAGCCCCCTTCCCACACTCCTCGCTTCCTTACATGTTTAATTAAGCAGTCTTGGAAGTCACGCTCTCTCTTCACAGACTTTCGCGACGTTTGGGAACGTTTTGTAAATTTTGTGCCTTTTCGTCGCTCAGTTCTGTCCACTACGGCGAGCAGCGAGACCTTCGACGTGAGCCAAGAAGGAAAAAAGTCTTAGTTTTCGTAACTAGAGTGGCTGATGTAACCACATGGAGACTTCCTCGAGCTTTTCAAGCGCCATATTGTAAAATATCGATTTGACTGGACTGAACTGGATTTGTAACACGTGGATTTGGAAAAAAACGTAATAGAGAACAAAATTCAGGGGCGAATTAAAACTCTACAATTTCCGTCAAACAAAACTTGTTGAGCTGAGCTAAATCCCACCCAATTTCATTGTTTATAAACCAATCAGATGTGAGTAGATAACACAAGATTTAGGTCGAGGATAAAACCGTCGGGAAAAATAGTGAATTCGGTGTACATCAACTTCGTTGGCTTTTTGAAGGCCTTTGACTGCATCATCAGAGAGAGACTTTGGGTCATTATGAGGCAGTATGGCATCCCTGACTTCTTCATCAGGGCTTTCAAGGCACTATATCATCAGAGCTCAAGCTCTGTTACAGAGCGCGAAGGAATTCTAGCTGGTTTGAAGTGAAGAGCGGCGTGCGGCAAGGGTGTTTGATGTCTGGCCTTATCTTTGTCTTGATCATGGACTTGGTTATGCGGCACACAATCGATAAAAGACGAGGCTTGAGGTGGAAGTTTACATCGGTTCTAGAGGACTTTGACTATGCCGATGGTGTAGTTTTTTATTTATTTATTTAATTATTTAATCTTTATTTAAACACGGTTCAAAAATTCGTCAGCTTAAAAACCTAATCATGATATACTTAATTCTGAATGTCTAATATAATGGGAATAATTAAATAAAAAAGCTGCTTTCCACGAATGCCGTGCCTTAGACATCTCCGGCTTTGAGTAGGCGTTCAAACTGCCTCAGGGACCCTGCTTTCCTTAAGTCACAAGGAAGACTTTTCGAAAGAACGGCGCCATTATAGCTAAAACTATTTTTATAATAGTTTGTGGGCGGCAATGGAACATCGCGTTTATTCTCAGAGTCCCTTAGGTTATATGCGGTTTCTCAACCCGTGCAGAGACTTATAAACCATCATACTCTTTGAATTTGCTGCTGGCGTGCCAGATTTTTCCACCCGAGAAGTTTGAACAGGTGACCAGCATCTTCGTCATAGTTTGAGTACACGGCCTGCTCTGTTTTGTAGTTTTTGTAATTTATTTCGTAAAGTTATCCCACAGTTTCCCCAGACAATGTTTCAACTGAGTCGAAGTGTGGCTGTATCAGAGCTTGATATTTTAGATGTAAGGTCGCTTGAGGGACAAGATGTCTTACTGGCTTTATGAACCCAATGCCAGAAGCGACTTTTCTTTGTTACTTTACTGTCGCTTGGATTAGGTAGGTAGTTTAGCTCAGTTCTCGACTTCTCGAAAACTATGGAGTTCCATCCCCGCCAAAAATCAGAGTTGATCACAACATTCAACTTGACAGTCTAACAATTAACTTGGCAAACATCAACATCATATTTTACTCCTCAACTTTGTACTTTGTATCACAATCATTGAAACTTTAAACATCAACTTTCAAAGTGACAGTTCAACGTTCAACTTTATCCATCAACATTCATGTTAACATGTCAACAATGATCTTGGCACTTGGGCTGTCAGCAAAAGATGAAGTTTGAATCTCCAAGTCGAATGTTGAGTCACCAAAGGCGCACCAATCCCGCCAAAATTCAACTTGGGAATTCGACTTTCAAGTTGATAATTCAACATGAATTGTTACGTGTCAATATTCGTGTTTAGCAATGAACATTGCTATTGCTGATGACGCAAATATGTTCACCATGACGTAATGTTCTCTCTCTTCCTCCCTCGAGAAAGTACCCTGGTTGTGGCTGGTCACGTGTCTGCTAGATTTTTCCAGATTCCAGAAAAATGATTGGAGGGAGGGGCAGGACAGTTAAAATTTGTCTCCACTGAGCTCACCTCCTGAGCCCAGTATGGAGTGGAATTTGTAACCTCGGCCGAACTCACAGCGAAGGCACACATTCCATATTGGAGTTCAATGCATCAAAGTTCGGCTTAAAGGTTAGCCCTGCATTTGGCTGAATTTTCCCATCGATAGTTGGACGGGCTTTGGAATTTGTGGTGGTGAAAATAATTGACAAAGAACTTGGAAATGACGACCACAACAATAAATGAACCGCGCGGTGAATTTAATTTCATTTTTCATTCGGCAAAATCACAACGTAGGTATTTACTCATTCGCTTAGAGTTAAATACGTTGTTTGTTCGCCCACAAAGATAGTTTTGAATTTCATTGAATTACTCCCATCGACAGTTTGGCGGTCATTCCATTCTCTTGCGGCGAAAACAAATTACGAAGAACTTGACATCAACAGCATTAACGACTGAGTGCTTAACACCAATAACTTGATTAAGCAGCTTATATTTTTCGATCGAAAAAATCACAACGGAGACGTTGATGCCTTCGTGTAGAGTTTGATATTTCCAGTGTATGGCCAAGAGACTAGCTTTGAATTTGATTGAATTTATCCAATCGACAGTTTGACGGTCATTCGGTTCTCTTGTGAGAAATTTTATGAAGAACGTGACAACAGCGGCATCAGTTGCGCGTTTGCAAAATCCAGTGGCTTTCGTTTTAAAACTGTTTTAGCGGTAAGTCCAATTTTCGGCCAAGAAATTAGCTTCTCATTTAGCTGAAAGCATCCCGTCGATAATTTGACGGTTACTTAATTCTTTTGCTTTGAAAAACTGATTAAACTGATCCGAAGCAGGTTGTTGACGGTTTTTAAAAAAGCACTGAAAAATAAGCAAAGTTCCCTCTCAATTAGCATCTCATACTCATAGAAGTTCAGATCATAGCGACGAAGCATTGGTCAGGGAGGATCTCTGACAAACAACTTGCTTCACTTTCAAAATAAATAACGTCTGTATAGCAGCGCAAACATTTACCTCCCTAGACAGTGTTGACTAAATTTAAGTTGAGGACCCACCCTCTGTGCGGCTTTGATTGGCATACTTAGACACGTGACCAACCGCAACCAGGGTACTTTCTCGAGGGAGGAAGAGAGAGAGCATTACGTCATGGTGAACATATTTGCGTCATCAGCAATAGCAATGTTCATTGCTAAACACGAATATTGACACGTAACAATTCATGTTGAATTATCAACTTGAAAGTCGAATTCCCAAGTTGAATTTTGGCGGGATTGGTGCGCCTTTGGTGACTCAACATTCGACTTGGAGATTCAAACTTCATCTTTTGCTGACAGCCCAAGTGTCAAGATCATTGTTGACATGTTAACATGAATGTTGATGGATAAAGTTGAACGTTGAACTGTCACTTTGAAAGTTGATGTTTAAAGTTTCAATGATTGTGATACAAAGTACAAAGTTGAGGAGTGAAATATGATGTTGATGTTTGCCAAGTTAATTGTTAGACTGTCAAGTTGAATGTTGTGATCAACTCTGATTTTTGGCGGGGATGGAACTCCATAGAAAACAACACTGTACTGCACATCCGTTAATTTGAAATCTGCCAAATAAACAGACTCAAACGTCCCGCTTCCAAGTTCCATGAGAATTCTTAAAACTATACATGGCGTCTTCGCTTTTACAAGTCCAATCCCTCCTTTAACAAATCCAATCCAGTCCAGTCCAGTCCAGTCCAATCCATATCTTACAATATGGCGCTTGAAAAGCTCGAGGAAGTCTCGAATGGTCACATCAGCCGCTCCAGTTACGAAAACTAAGACTTTTCTCCAACTTAGCTGACGTCGAAGGTCTCCCTGCTCGCCGAATGGACAGAAATGAGCGACGAAAAGACACAACATTCACAAAACGCTCCCAAACGTCGTGAAAGACCGCGAAGCGACCGTCGACGAGAGCGCGACTTTTAACCAAGCAAGGAAGTGGGGCTATGGGTAGGGGCCTGGGGCGAAAATTTACCATGTGAATAGACCCCTCCCCTTCCCTCTGGGGCAGTTCTGTCAATGATTTGGAATGTTTTGGCCGAAAAACAAAAACTCAAAATTGATTTCAATTTTCAATTTTCAAAATTTTCAATTTTTAGACTTCCGTCGAAAACAGAGAAACTAAGCCATGCCACAGACTGCAACATTGTCGGAGAAACAAAATAGCCGCTCAGTTTTATTCTCTTCAAATTTGACAGGATTAAAGTCAAAATATAAGTTCTGTTTCAATGTTCTACCAAAAGAAAAAAAGTCAAATATTTTCTATTTGGCACTTTCTAACTTTTTATGATAAAAAAATCATGAAAATCAAAAATTGAAATCAATTTTAAATTTTTGATTTTAAACGAAAATTGAATGGACGAATGACCCACGGACCCGTCTGCCATAATATTGGCCCAATATCGGTGGCCTAAAATTAAATTTTTAATTGCACGTTCACAGAAATGACGTCATTTCTATAAACGACACGGCAGATTCCACTATACTGCAAACTGCATTATGAATTATTTCTTTGAATTATATTTATAATTCACGGTGTTATCGAGGTTAGTTATATATATATATGCCCAAAATGTGTCTTTCTTTAGAAGTCAGACATCAATCCAACAAATATGAGCAAACCATAAATTCCGCAGAAGGTTAATTTTTAAAGTGCTCTCCTGGTTACCTAGCAGCAATGGCGCGCAAAGCGTCCTGCCCAACCGTTTGTGAGTAAAGAGAATATCATTGTTGATCAACTCTATTTTGGCTGTTTTTAGATGTTATTAAAACCATAAAAAGTTTTGATCGGTCGGTTTTCTTCCTAAGATTAGTTTCAATATATTTAGTTACTGATAAATGTTTTCGACATTTTAGTAAAACGTTAAAAAGGTTAATTACGGATAATCATTTTCCTGATTTATAAGAAATTCTTATTACAACGGGTTGTCAAAATTTCAATTGACCGAAGAAGTCAACTCCTATTCAGTGGAAAAGGGAAGCGTTCTTGCACGGCTTTTTCAAAGACTTACTTCGAACCTCTGAATTGTAGTTCCCGAAGAAAGGTAAACCAAAGTTCATCGGCTCTGGATTATAAAACGGATAAATGCAACTGAACAGATAGCAGTTTTGAATGAAAATGCGGCGAATTCGGAGACGCTTCCATTTGCAGCCGCGTTCGAATTGTGGGAGTACGAACTTCGCCGTGTCGTGTTTGCTTGCAATTTTTGCAGCGCAGATTGTTTCGTGCCAGGATGCATGTAGTAGTGGACCTTGTTATCCACCGCCTGCGGATATTTCTGGAGATTTCAATGTAACAGCGAATTCAACTTGTGGAGACCCGGCAGAAGTGTACTGCATTAAGTTGGACTGCTCCAAAGTCTGCAACGCGAATGATCCAAATAACGAACATCCTCCGACATTTGTGAACGATCCTTTTGCCGATCGTAAGTTCTGGAAATCTAAAAACTTCGAGTACCCTGTTGTTTTGCAGCTAGATATTGGAAGAACTTTTATGCTATATCGTTCTGTCGTGACTTTCTACCATGAACTACCTGCAGCGATGTACTTTTTGAAGTCAAATGATTCGGGAATCACTTACAATCCTTTAACATACTTTGCAACGAACTGCACCGAGTCTTTTAACATGCCGGAAACACCAGAAGACGAAAGAGACGGTTTGAAAGTCCAGTGCTTCAAAATAGAACCAGATACAAACTCTAACTTGCAGGTAAGCTTATTTATTTAATTTCAAATCTGTGGTTTGAAAAAGCGAAAAGTGAAATGAACCTGATATCTTAAGCGTTAATACTAGCCTGATTCTTTATTTCTGTTATTGTAAATTGCGAAATACTAGACAGGATGCCACCTGCTCAAATGCCGGATTGGGGTTGATGTTTGTTCGAAGCGGTTTCTGCGTTTATTTAGACCAGAAAACTGCGGTTGTGGAGGTTTTCTGTAACCCGTAGGTCGAGGTTTAAAACTTATTATGCCAAATGCTAGCTTTGTCTTAAGTCTGCTTTACTTCAATTTTACTTTCATTATAAAGTTTTGCTTCCTAAAATCCTTGTTAGCCTTCGATGAAGGGTTTTCGAGAGGATATCTTTTCCATACTTCCTTGTAAACACAGAATCTTAGAAACGAAGTGTTTACTGAAATTTATTTCATTTCTAAGGATCATATTGCCATTTCACTCTTTGCTGCCAACTATTGATTGACACGTAATTTGTCTTCTTCATGATAAGGCAGGAATCTTTCAGTTTAAATCCCGTTTCTCGACGCGAACGCTTATATTTTGTTCGAATCAAGCGATGACTTTCGATTATAAGTTTAACATGAAGACAGTACGTGCTACAACAACAATTGATAATCATTATTATGAAGTTATTACTTTGGAATAATTCTCATTGTCTATAAAATATAGCATTTATCTTATGGATCGTGTATAGAACAACCGGTGCCTGCATGTTTAGATCCTGCTGTGGTCGCATAAAACGTTCACGCTTATGGAATGCAGTCGTCTGAAATTTGTACATAAACAGAAGTGAAGCCATTGTTTACGGTCGGTGATTCATAAATTCCTTAGAGATAACATCACACGAGATCTACTACCAGTAGAATAGTGATAGATGCTGTATAGAGAAAAAAGAAAAAAAGGCACAGTTATTGATTTTGCATAAACTCTTAGTCTTTGGCTCGAAAACGCAAATGTACAAATTGTGAAATCGCGTTTCTTCATTTCTGCATTTTCAGTCAAAACGTGGATGTTTGTTATCAAATCGTTCCATGATAAATGCAAGATAAGTTTCCCTTTTTGTGACTTAGTTTTCTATTAAGATACTCGAGTCATTTTTTTAGCGTTTTCTGGTTTCTTCGTGACAAAAATAATTGATCTTGCTTTGTAACATAGGGTAAAGAAATGTACAAACGAATTACAGTACAGTGAGTGGCAGTTAGTTAATTAATGAATATCAAAGAACAGACTGGAAATTTAGCATTGGCTTCGAGCTGAAAACTTGCTTTTTCTTGTAGCTTTGAAATGACTCTTAAATAGTAAGTTTTCAAGTCTTGGCTTTCAAGATATTACTTTTGTAGGTGATCAGCTAACAGTGCTCACTGAAAAACATTTGGTTGCTATGCATGTTTGGGTACAAAGAAATGCTTATATTATGTAATAACAGTATTGCTCCCAATTTTACCCATGTTTGGACCAGCTAAATCAAGGGTGACTTAAAGTGTGGGTAAAAATTATTTCATTTTCTACTTGACAGAATTTTGTTGTGCTAGCTGTATCAAAATTAGTTGCCACAGTTTCATGACTGTGTCGTTTGCCTTGTTGATCAGCACACCAGGAAGTGACGTCTGAGATTACCAAAAGTAAACGATTGTGTTGAATTAAATGGGATTGTTTTTCATTGTGTACTTGCAGATTGGTTTTCTTTTAGTAATGGACCATTTTGAATAAGTATTGTCTTTAAAATGAGAAAGTCTAAGTCCTTTGTGGTCTTCTAGAATGTGGTATTAATGTTCCATGTGTTACAGATCACAGATTGCTTGAATGTCAGATTTTGATGTTAAATTGATAATTATTGTCCTTTTTATGTTGCAGCTTTTTTATTCTCCAATGCGTGATGCAGATGCTGCACAGGATCTGCTCAACGATGCAGAGAAACAGGCTTTCTTTCTTATGACAAATATCAGAATAGTATTAGTGAAATTCATTACACCAAGTGGGTTTGACCTAGAGTCAGTTACAGAATCACTCAAGAGGAGTTTCTACTTTACTGTGTCAGACTGGGACGTGTTAGCTTCCTGCCACTGCAATGGACAGGCTTCAGAGTGTGATCCAGAGGTAAGTTTGGGGAAGAATCTCTACGTTCACATATTTCCTTTATTTATTTACTTCATTTATTTATTTATATTTAAAAACACAACGCTTTTCAGTTATCGGAACATGTTTCGATGTTTTAAACATCATCATCAGCCATAATGAATATATAAGGTTTACAGAAAGATCGTTATTATATATGTAACAGCCTATACAATGAGCCTTTATAAATTTAAATTAAATTAAAATGCAAACTTATTTAGACTAACCAATAAAATTTTGAAAAGAACTATAGTGAAAAACCACTAAGCTGAAATAGATGCATTTAAAAGTGTAACGATAAATTAACATGCTCAACTTGTTTGTTGAGTTCTGGATTTAACTGTTCAATATGAAAACTCTCCTTGATTTTAAGTTGTGAGAAAGTCTTAGCAAAATCAATAATTTTAAAACTGGAGGCATCACAATTGTCTCGACATTGCTCAGAACAATTGAGATGTTGAAAAACATGGGAATTTTTGTCCCGAAAAAGATGTTCATTAACACGTGTGTGAAAATGCCTATTAGTTTCACCAATATAACAAGCTCCACAGTTCACACACGTAAACTGGTACACAACACGTGATTTAAGAGACTTGGGAATAAAATCTCTAGGACTAAACATACTGCTAAGTTTGAAAGGAGAGAATATAACTTTTACATTTAAATCTTTGCAATACTTATTAATAATAGATGGAATTTTCTTCCCTGTGTAGGTAGAATAAAAACCAATATATGGTAGTTTATAAAAATGGCATTTGGATGTGTCAGATGTTGCTGTATCTACATCCTGTTCTGTGGTTTTGATCTTTTTGAGATAACCCTTAACTGACTTGTCAATGTCGATGATGATGCCTCCAGTTTTAAAATTATTGATTTTGCTAAGACTTTCTCACAACTTAAAATCAAGGAGAGTTTTCATATTGAATGGTTAAATCCAGAACTCAACAAACAAGTTGAGCATGTCAATTTATCGTTACACTTTTAAATGTATCTATTTCAGCTTAGTGGTTTTTCACTATTGTTCTTTTCAAAATGTTTATTGGTTAGTTTAAATAAGTTTGCATGTTACGTTAATTTAAAATTTATAAGGGTTCATTGTATAGGCTGTTACATATATAATAACGATCTTTCTGTAAACCTTATATATTCATTATGGCTGATGATGATGTTTGAAACATCGAAACATGTTCCAAAAACTGAAAAGCATTGTTGTGTTTTTAAAAATATTTACAACACTTGTGCTATAAAGACCGTTTGGTAAATTTATTTATTTACTTATTTATTTATTTATTTATTTATTTATTTATTTATTATCTTTTAAGGGCTTTTGTTTTGAATTAAATTGAAAACAATTTTAACTTCATATAGCTAAGGTATATTTTATTTATTAAAGGTTTTTGTTTTGAATTAAATTGTAAATAATTTTAACTTTAATATGTAGCTAAGGTATATTTTAATATGTAAATAGTGTCCCCAATTAGTGTTTTTAAGCTAAATACCATTGACACTTAAATTAAGTCTTTCATTCAAGAATGAATTCATTGTACCTATACTGTACAGGGCTCAAAGGAAACTTGAATTCCAGCTTGTCCTTACACTGTAGGACAAGTATTTCTCAAATTATGCTTGCCCTGGACAAGTCTTAGATTGCTCTTTTAATGATTTAGTTGGCAGACGACTTGACTGATCTCTGGCCCATCGGGCAAGTAAGAATGAAAAGTTACTTGCTTAGGAGGAAAATCTTCTTGTCCAGGATGACTGGACAGCACTTTTTTTGAGCCCTGCTGTACCTTCTATATTGTAGCTACATGTGTATAATCATTCTTCTGGTTTCTGATTCATTCACTGAGTAGATCTCTTTCCTTTTAATGCTTTCATCGTTACTTTCATTCAATAAACTGCATTGTAAATTGATTTGCAGGACTTTTCCAAGTGTAAATGTGAGAGGAACACTGCTGGGTCTAACTGCGAGAAGTGTTTGCCTCTTTTCAACAACAAGCCTTATCGAATGCGTGAAGCTTGTGAAGGTGAGCTATTGACATACAAACAGGTCAAGTACAGGTAATAGGCCTGAGTGGTGACTGTGAGTGGTGAATGGTGAAATCAGAGACTCACACAGTCTTTGCGAAACATGTTTGAAAATCCCAGACCAAGATTTAAATGATGTTATAAAAGTGAGTCTAAGATGTGCTGTTTAGACTTAATGTACATTGTGCATTGCATTATGTTAAATTCCAAACTCAAGATGTGATGATCAAGTACTCCTGATATGATGTAGCTAGGAATTGGATTACATTTCCTGTATTAACATATACCCAGTCGTGTAGTTTTATTTTTAAAGGAAGAAAAATAATAATAACAAAAAAGCAAGTCTTAAGACCCTTAGATCTTGTGACTCACTTACAATACTGTGCACTACAAAACTTGTGAGATTTGGAAATAGGATTGAGGGTTTCGTGGATCCAACCATGTACAGTGGTACAGCTGCAGGTACAGCTATACCCCAACAACTTGCCATCCCTAGTTATATCAGTAGTGTATCATACATGTAGAAAGATAGGGGTTAACCTACATGTTCTATTTGTCTTTTATGTTGCAGCATGTGAGTGTAACAATCATGCCGATAGCTGCACATATAATGAAACTAAAGGATATGGAGTTTGTGATGATTGCAAACACAACACAGTCGGGGATAACTGTGAGCTCTGCAAAGTGTCCTTTTACAGAAATGCAGCTGTTCCTCAAAATGACTCAAACACTTGTCTTGGTAAGTTCACTGTTTTGACAAAGCAGCCTTTTGTATAGCTTCAGAATACACATGTTCATGTAGCTCTCTGAATTAAGTATAATATTATAACCAACTGCAAGGGTCATGCTTGATACCATGGCTGGTGCACTCAACAACAACAACAAGCTTTATTTGAACTGTAAAATTAACTTAATAAATTATTACTAATTACTCACAGTACTCACTGTACCGTATGCAGTGTTGAGAAAGAGCTTTAGGAACTTTGAGGAAACTAGGAAATATTGAAACTTAGTATTAAACAAAGTTATTGAAAGTAACTTTAGAAACTAAAAATCACAATATTGGATTGCACCATGAAGTGTTTTGATGGCCTAATTTTATGTAATTTGGTTGGCTTTCTTGGCTTCAGATTGTATCAATCCTACATTTTTGCAGTTGTAGGATACCTGGACTCACAAGCAATAAGCATATTATCATTACAAAACCTTTTCACAACACTGGCTGTTTTATATCTTTTGGTAAGTGCTTTTCTTGCTCACTGCTCAGCTAGATAATATTTATAAATTCTTGTTCGTTTCAGCATGTGCATGTAATGTACCTGGTCTAAACAGTTCAGCAGACAGCTCACGGTGTGACGTTAATACTGGCCAGTGTGATTGTAAGAGTCATGTTACAGGAAGGGCCTGTGATGTGTGCCGTGATACATACTGGAAATTAAGCGCAAGCAATGAGGCAGGCTGTGAAGGTGGGTTTGCTTGAGATACAGTGTATGAAACAAGTCAGAAATAATTTTACCAGTTATGCACCTGTATACTCTCTCTTCAGGAATGTACCTTTTTTGTAATATTTATAATAGGTATCAATAATCGATCCTGCTGTTTCTCCTTCAGTATGTCAGTGTAACCTAACCGGGACAGTGAACAGTTCTGATGTGTGTGATAAGGTGTCTGGTCAGTGCCCCTGTAAAGAATTATTGACTGGGCGGACATGCAATCAGTGCCAGGTGGGTAATATTGTACAGTTATTTAATTTATTGAATGACTGGTCCTGTGAGAGATAGTTTTGTCTGTTGAGAATTGCAATGTTTCCTGATAAAGACAAAGTTCCAGGTACTGTACTAGCCCACAAAGTCCTAAACATTGCTTAGGGTATGTTGTTGTTGAGCTAACAAGGCTGGTAAGGGCAAAGAGCTATGATTTTATAATTTTTATGTGTTGCAGTTTAACTGTGAAAGCCCCTTTGGGGCTAGTGGCTCAACCACCTCACTCTACACCCATCGTTCTGCAGTATAAGGTGTTTAGGACAATTGCTGTTGATCCCTGGGTAGGAACCTAGTCAATTGAAGGTTGCCCTCCAACGTTTGGTTGGGTTGTCCCAACATCTGCTGTTATATCCATTTAATACTGTAAAATCCCACTTTAAAGCCCCTCAGTTATATGCCTCCCCCACCCCCGTGTTATAAGCCCCTCACATTTATAGGCCCACCCAAAACTCCTTATGAAGTTATATAAGCCCAGGGCTTTAACATGAGATTTTACGATATGTGCACCAGTGCTAAGCACATTTTGTGGGTAAAGGTAACTTACTAAAGAATCTGTATTCAAGCCAAGTAACTCATCAGGCCAGTGCATAAGCAGCTAAGAATATTTTTTTACTTTCCCTAGCTGGGATACTAGTCCTTCACAGGCTAACTCCAAAATTGTTGTCAGGTGGTGCAAACAATTTACCAGTATCCATTTAATACACCCAGGTGGAGAGGCCTTGAGCCGACTTTAAGTATCTTGCCCATGGATACAACACAGTAGCCAGGTCAATGGTGGAACCTGGACTGTTTGATACAAAATGCAGTGTGTTAGCCATTTCCCCACTGCATCTTCCACAATTTTATCATTTGACAAAAAAATTAAATCATTTGAATGACAATTAATCACCAATTATTTACTCAGGATGGGTACTATGGTTTGACTTCTCAAAATCCTGGTTGTACTGCTTGCAACTGCGACCTGGCTGGCTCGGTCAATATGTCTTGTTCCTCATCTGGTCAGTGCTACTGCCGACCAAGATTCTCTGGTGCCAAATGTGATGTGATTGATTCAGGATTCTTTGTGCCAAGTGTAGATTTCGTGACATTCCAAGCTGAGGATGCTACACCTAGGACTGTAAGTATTTAGTATAGAACACAGCATGATTCTGTAGACCAATAATTGTTAGCCTGTGCAAAGACTTCAAATCTTCTTTATGTATCAAAAATCAAGGTTGTAGGAGATAAAGTGCAAGCCTGCTTTTGCCCATCTTGTTATTGAGGACACCTTCTTTTTGGCCCAAACAAAACCCAGGCCAGCCATTTTCTTTATGTACGTGTAAGAGCCTTTTAGATCGATATGACCACCCTGATAAAATGGTCAGACATTGGTGGCCAGATTGTAGCTTAATTAAGGTTGTTTTTTTTGCTATAATTGAACATCAGGCTAGCAATTTCTTAAAATCACCTTGATCTGCTCTTCTTCATCCTGTTTTCTATCCTCCAAATCCTCCAAGAACCAGCATAGCGACTGAACCATGACATACCTATATTGTATCTTGAGTAAGAGAGCATGTTATAACATTTGATGAGAATTGTGTTAACTAAGACTATGGGATTACCACTGGCAATCTGCAAAGGGTTTTTTGTAATGTCAATCTTTACTTTTTTTTTTCCGCAGCCACCAGCAAAGAGGATCAATTACACAACAATCACTAACACTGCTGGCGACAGTGTTCTAGTAGTGGGTGTGATACTAAATGAGGGTGCCAACAACCTATCTTCAACTAAGCTTGACTTCACAGTAAACATTCCAAAAACTGGATTTTTTAATTTTGTTCTGCGATACATGGTAAGGGTTTTTCCATCTTGCAGACCAGACTTAGATTTGCAGTGTTATGTTAAAGTATGACTGATGCGGGGTTGTCAAAAGTACATGTAGCTGGCTGCTGGTGACATTTACCTTCTACTTCATTATCTTGTTCTGCCACTCTGTGGAGCTATTGGTCTGATTCTTTAGGAAAATCAAAGGTCAGACACCTACTTCAACAAGAAAGCCAGCAAATTCAAAACTTTGTGACAAGCTTGGTTGATTGGTTGTAAAAATTTTGCTGTGCATTGTTTAGTGCTCCTGTTTCTCAGCGCTTGAAGCTTAACCCTTTACCCCCTAAGGTGAACAGCAGTTTTTCCCAAATTGGCAAATAAAGACACTCTGCCTGTGTATAATATGCCATTTGAAAGCCACTAATCAGCTTATTTAAGAATTAACATCAGCAGCTATGAAGGAGGTAGACATTTTGTGAGAAATTGCTTTAAAATGGGAAAATGAATGACTTCAAAAATGTATCAATCTGCTACTATATTAGGTATACCCCTAAACTATAGCTTATTTAGCAGCTCTTAGTACATAGCTTGATATGAAACAAGCCTTGCATTCCATTTGCATCCCAAAAAAGGAACTAAAAACTTCTGGGGGTGGTCAACCATGTCTTGGATGGGAGGGGGTCAAAATTTTATGACTTCAATGAGCAGATCTTCACAAGACAATTTTCATGGCAAAAAGTCATAGAAATCTATCAAATATTCACAAAGTTATGACCTTGTGTGCCAATTTGCACTCTTAGGGGGTAAAGGGTTAAAGTACTTGTGCTGAATACAGGACATACATGTAACTTTAAAACACTGTAGTTCTATTAATAATTTATTTTGGGGATTCTTTTTTTGCACTCTCTCCATAAATTACTTTCTTTGATCCTCATACATCTGATGACTGATTTACTTGAATGTGCCTTTTATTTTCCAGACAAATTATGACTGGAGTTTGATTAAGATAACTGCTTTGCTACGAACAGCTTTTACTCCATTTTCCTGCAACAACAATGTTCAGATCACCAGCAATGAACCATACATTCTTAACAAAGCAGTATCATCTGGGAATGAAGCTATTGATTATGGCAGTCAATGCTTGTTGGCTGGTCAGTATCTCGTCACACTTGAAATTCCATCTGGGAGTGCTCTGCAAGCTGCTGTGTCCAGCCGACGGAGGCGAAGAGCATTGCCAGAGGCAGAAATTGTGGTGGACTCAGTGAGTTTGATCCATCTGCTGTATCTTATTGACTTAGCAGGAGGGCCCGACATATGGCATACATCATGTACATGTATTGACCGAGCCTAGTGGTAGCTGCTGTTGAAGTTATCAGCAGTTTGACATACAAAAAGGCCAAAGGGTCAATTTTGCATTGTATTGACCCGTTCACCTTACAAAGGAACATTTGACAGCAGGCTCAACTGCAATAAGAGCTATTTCTTTCCCAGTCTGGCCTAACTTAGTCAACAGCTTTTTCACGTGACCTTTATTGAGCTTGATTATGATTGAAAGTTGGTGAATGCTTGATTTACCCTGATCAAGCGAATGAATGAATGAGTTGCCAGTAATCGGATACCCGTGTTTGCGCAAAGAACTCTGGGATCGTCAAGGGGCAAACATTGCTAGTCGCCAGAAGAAAATGTACGGCGAAAAGTTGTTTCGAGGTACAAGAAAGCGATTTTTGAGAGAGATCAATGCTTTTTCGCCATCATTTTTATCGTGAATGAATTTGGGCAATGTTGATATGAGGAATATGTTAGTTTTTGTTTGAATAACCGTGAAATATGTGATAAAACCAACCGATAAACTCCGTTGCTTGCGTGAGGTTTATTGTGAAACTTACATCGCGTAATGGTCTGAAAATATTACAAAATTAATTTGGTATAAATCGAGAGGAAATAACCCAGTAAGGCCTTTTAAGTTGTGTACAGGCTACTTTTGGTTTATTTGAAAGCTCAGTCTACAAATAATACTGGAAATAAGTCCAGTGGCGATCATTGTACTGTCTGGGGTTGATTTAGTGACAAATGAGTCCGCGCGACTCATGCTGTGTGGCTACTGTGTTGTTCAAGGCCTTTGTTTTGCTTTTACAAGCACATATTTCAGTGATTTTCCTTTTCTATAACAGATCAAGGGTGGCTCCTTGAATATATCTCTGAGTATTTGTATTTAAAAGTGCCATTTGTGCGTGATTATGCTTTCCAAAGTTTGGTATTGACGATTGAGTGAAATTGCGCAACACAAAGGGTAGTAGTTCCTTCTGCAATTTTCGATTTCTGTTTTACAGCTTCTTTTCTGTCTTTATATTTAACTTCTCGGAGTGTCTTTTCTACCATTTGCTCCGGGTAGCCTCTCGAGATCAGGCATGTATTAAAATTTTCAATATTCTGTTCAATGTATTTCACAATAAACCTCACGCAAGCAAAAGGGAGTTTATCGGTAAATTTTATCACTTATTTCACGATTATTCAAACAAAAACTTACATTTTCCATGTATCAACATTGCCAAAATCCATGTGCGATAAAACAACGGCGAAAAAGCGTTGATCTCTCCCCAAAACCATGTTTTTGGGCGTCGAAACAACTTTTCACCATACATTTCCTTCCACCGACTTGCAATGTTTGCCCCCTGACGATCCCAGAGTTCTTTGCGCAGGCACGGGTATCCGATTACTGGCAACTCATTCATTGCTGATGTGTCTAGGACAGGCACCTTTTCATTTCTTGACCAAGTCAAGATGTTTTGCCTTACACACATCAGCTTGCAGTATTGTTGTGTTTGCCTTAATAATGTAAGATAGCTTGCTGCTGCAATAATTACACTAATTAGATGTTACTTGTAACAACTCTTGGTTTCTTAACTTGATTGAAAACCTGAAAACTGCAGACAAGCACTTATTTTTAGTCCCAAAAGATATATTTATTTACTTCAAATTGTCTTTACCATAGAAAACATTTTCCATTCACAGAGGTGTGACCGTAGTACTTATCTTAATTTTTAATTTTTATCCAGATTGTGGTCATGCCGACTGTTCCACAGTATGAGGCATTCCAGGAAGCTTCTGCTGAAGTGCAAGAAAATATGACAATTTATTACAACTCATCAGCTTCATTACGTACATGGTCAGCAAATTCTGAAGAAGGCAGCCGTGCACTTTCCCCAGTGTTTGGTGACATCTTTGGTGAAGGACAAAGTAATTAGGAAGTCTTTTTTACAAAATTCTGTCATAAAGTAAAGTAAAGTATGTTAAGTCAGTTTTTAAAAGATCACCTTCAAAATTATTGAAGAAAACCTCACAAAAATGGAGCAAACCTAGGTTGAAAAACATTAATGGGAGTAGTGATGATAAACTTAGTTACTGGAAGATCAAGATGGATTGCACATGACAACCTTGAAAAATTTTGACTAGAACATACGTACTATTATTTCTAATGGCCACAGTATGTTACTTATAAAAATTGTACGTTTTCTGAATAAAGTTCTTGTTATAATAATAATAATGATGATGATGATGATGATGATAAATGAATTAATAAAGTGCTCATTTCCAGAGCTCAATGGCACTTTACAATGTATGTAATTAAAATTCAAACCACTTCTAGTTAAAATTGAAAAAGTTCGGTCAATCTTTACTAATGAAGTGGCTGTTTATTCCAAAGTATGTCGAGAGTAAACCTATTGTGAAATAAATAATAGCAGAGAACTTTGCACTGTGGCAAGGTTTTTTTGAGGAATGTAATGTGTTAACATTTGCTTACACCACTGTACAACAGTGACAATACAGTTGTATTGTAACATTGTGGTTGTACTTTGTATATATTTGTGGCATACTGACACGCTATGTTTTTCATGCAGGTTGCAATTGTAGCTCGGTAGGATCTAACAACCCTGAGGAATGTGACAGAAATGGAGGGCAGTGTTCCTGCAAGCCCAATGTGATTGGTCGTACATGTCATCAATGCAGGCCTGATTACTTTAATTTCAGCTCTGGCCAAGGCTGCCAAGGTGAGGTAGTCATTAGGATTGTGCATTGTTCGTACATTTATATTCCTGACAAGCCAATCAATTTATTGTGATGCACGCAGTTAGTACAGTAAATGTTAGCTCAACTCTGCTAATACCTACTCAGTAGCACCATAGGTCTGCATTGTGTGCAAAGGACTATGGCTGCAATTAGCCATGGTGTGGTTGAAATTTCCACTGAAGGAATGGAGTCAGATCCTTGGTATTAATAATGCAGCTTCTTATTTCTGTTTTATTTACAGCATGTGCCTGCAGTGTGATTGGTGCAAATGAAAGTTCTTGCCATCTGGAGACAGGACAGTGTTCGTGTAGGGAAAATGTGGTTGGCCTGCATTGTGATAGCTGCCAGACAAATTTCTATGATTTCAACAGTGGTGCAGGCTGTTCTCCCTGTAATTGCAACCCTGTGTACTCTAGCAACCTTCAGTGTGACGGCAACAGTGGTATTTGCAGCTGCAAGCCTGGTATAAATGGTGGGAAATGTACAGGATGCGCCGATCAGTTTTACAATCTCACAAATCAAGGTAGATACATGGGTGTGAAAGTACTAAGATTAGAAAATTTCTGGTTTGACAATGACAATAATCTGATAGAGTTCAATATGAGTAAACTGTAATTAAAAACTGGTGTATATGAGTCATTCTAAATCCTGTTTTATGTGCATCTACATGTTTCGAAGTTTTTCTTTTTTTTCCCACAGGTTGTATGCCATGTGAATGTAATCTTGCAGGAAGTATGAATCCTGTTTGTAACAAGACAACTGGCCAATGCCCTTGCAAGGAGCATTCTGTTGGCCATCAATGCGACACTTGTCCTTCTGGCTATTATGGTTTAAGTGTCAACAATTCCGAGGGTTGTCTGAAATGCCAGTGTTCAAATAAGTCATCAAACTGCATGAGCGACCAAGGATGGTTTGTTTCACAGATAACCACAAATCTGTCTGTCTTTTCATCCAATGCTGATTTTGATAACTGGACTGCGAATAACAGTGCTGGGGACCCAGTAGAGCTTGAGCTGGATTGGATCGTAACAATTAACATCGAGAAGTAAGTGAAGCTTGAATTCTACGTTGAGTTGAGAGTGTTCTTATTTGCAGGTGCTGTGATCCTAAGGGACCAAGATTTTCCTTGATTTTGCTGTGTACATTGTACTTCTCATAATCTTTAGGCTAGGTTTGTCTTTCTGCCCCAAATAAAACTCTAGCCTGCTCCTTTTCAAAGACTATTGTACAAAAATTGTTTTGGCAACTTTTGGGTCCTGCTGGAAGAAGAGTCTTGACCTCAGACACTGTATATAAGAGAGCACGTTTTGATGTTCACCTTCAGAATTTTGCATCCTATTAACACTACAGTTCAGCCCCTATTAAAATGACCACACTTGGGGAATGGATGGTGGCTGCATAAACGGGGCTAGCCGTTTAATAGAGGTGAAAACAATAGAAAAGACCCCATCGGAACTTTGATTACTGGCTGCCTAATAGGGGTGGCCGTTTATCAGGTGGCTGCTTAATACAGGATTGACTGTAGTTACTTTTTTAAAAGCATTCGTTTCTGCAAGCCTAAAACGTAGCAAAATATTTCCTCCCTGCTACCAGCATTTTCATACAAATGTACAGTTTCTCTGTTCATCAAGGACAAACTTTTGTCAATTATATTACAGTAGTCAGCATTTCCAGGAGTCTCCATTTTCACCCATCTACCCTCAATCTTATGATAGAGCTGCCGTCTTATCTTTGTGGTTTCCCTTGTGTGCAGGTATTCAGAAATATATGATTTTTTTTCTTCTTTTTTTTTTCAGAGGATCATTGAAAGTTGACACAGCTGGTTCAGAGGATGTGTATTTTGTCGCACCTGATAAGTACCTTGGAGACCAGAGATTTGCATACTCGTTTGCATTGTTCTTCCATTTACAGCAGGACGATGCGTCAAGCCCTGCAGCATCGTCCAAGGGTGATGTTATTCTGGAAGGCAAGTGGTTTGACCAGCCACTCGTCACTAGCCTTGCTACTCCTCCGCCTGGTGGAAATACTTTTGAAAAATATGAGGTAAGAATAAGGCTAAATTATGGTAAAGTAATCAAGTTCAGGGCTTTCATTAAGTTTTGATTCACCTGTAGCCTTATCTTCACACACAATTTTTTTTTACTTTATGGGTGAATCGTATCAGCTATAAGCAAGTTCGCCTGTAGCATACAAGCATGAGCAACATTTTTTTGCAACTTGTCACATAGCAGTGCTGCTGCATTGCTTGTTAAAATACGTTTTTGTATCTATTATTCTTATCTATGTTGCAATTTGCGGTAACATTGCCACGAAAGATGAAAAGAAATTGCAACTTCTTTAGTAATATGCCTAACGATGCTTTTTAGTTTCCAATGACGTTTTGCGACAAAATGTGTTGCTGTGCTCCTCGTAAATGAACAAACCGTTTAAAGGGGCTCAGTCATGGTATTTTGAGTTATTTTGGCCACATACAAAATTACCTTTAAATGGTGGGAAACCTGAAAAGAACAGTTTAATAAGGTAGAAAAACACCAAAGAGATAATGATAAACCATAAAGGAACAAGGATGGCCAAGGATGGAGAAGATTGACACGGATTACAAACGACGAATTTAAAAAATTGAGGCTAAACTTTTCGTGACTGAGCTCCTTTACAGAATGCTTTTAGAAAAATTGTATATATTTGTGGGAGTCGTGACGGCCAAATGGTTAGCGTGCTGCATAGGCCTGGATCGAGCAAGCCCTGTCGGGGATCACTGTGTTATGTTCCTGTTATGTTTGCTTTACTCTCACAGTACAATCTCCACTCAGGTGTAGGGTGCGTCGTACTAGGAAGTGGTGGGTAAGTTAACTCAATTCATTCTGTTTTCAGGTTAAACTTTTTGAGAGTAACTGGAGAGTGGGAAACACGTCTGGACGACAGCCCACTAGCGATGAAATGTTACGAGTCTTGAGTCATTTGACATCACTGCGTATCAGAGCCAAGTGGACAACACTAACAACTCAGCAATTCAGCCGGTTGGCGGACATTGCTTTGACTGTCAGCAGCAGGTGAGTGATAGCTATATTCAACTTGGTCAAAAGGAGAGGGGCATTTTTCACTCCACTTTGTTGTACAGACATACATGTAAGTGTACACAGGAAAAAATGAGTTTAACCCGGAACCCATCATATTTTACATTGTGCAAATAATTCTAAGGGAAGGGAACCTGAAAGTATTAATTAATCTTATTGTAGGTAACATATTAACGTAAGAAACATGAAAAGTCGTCGATAAACGATAAGGAAACAAGACTGGAGTGGTTAAAGTTGTAAACGATTAAAAACAGAATGTAAACAGGGGTGATGAACTTGAAACAAATGCTACGTTCCAAGTTGCAAATTGAGAAAAAAAGAACAATCAGCACCACACGTAATACTGCCCGTTGACTGTGGGCTTTCGACCATGTAAACGTAATTCACTCGCGTTTCGACGAAGGAAGAAAAAGAGGTTTTATTTTTTCAACAATTTTACTTTAACTTTCAGGAAAAGTGGAGAAGAAAATGCTTCAAATGTGGAGACTTGTTCATGCCCTCCAGAGTACGATGGTCAGTTCTGTGAACAGTGTGCCAGCGGATACACGCGTGTCACGCCAAATGGAGGACCATATGTCACGTGTGTACCATGCCAGTGTAATGGACACTCAAACTCGTGTCATCCCGAGACTGGTGTGTGTATGGACTGTCAACACAACACTACAGGTAGGGATCTCGCTTTGAGCCTTAGCAGCCATGTAGTATTTAGTGTACGATTCTCCATCGTTTCGTAAGTAAAGCATTAGACCAGGGTTAATTTTTTTTTCTCTCGACCTGTCTTGAGCCATTGTTTTCTGAAAATATGCATTGGCACTTTAAGCATTGTCTTAGTACAGCAGCTTCAACAGAGTTGTTGGCTGTACAAGTATTTTGTAGCACTGAAAACATTTTCCAAGCGCCAGGAAAATTTCTTAAATCATTTGCCTAGCTTCTGTTGTTACCTTTTCTTCTTTATTCACTTTTTTCACTTTTTGTTAGGTGATCATTGCGAAAAGTGCTCTGATGGTTGGTATGGTAACGCTACTAATGGAACACCCGAGGACTGTAGCCCTTGCCCGTGTCCCGCGGGACCAAATGCCGTGAATCAGTTTGCCCGAACCTGCGTACTTTCAAATGATGGTCTGCCAACCTGTATTAACTGCTCAGCGGGTCATGAAGGAAGATACTGTGACAGGTGCATGGATGGCTACTTTGGACGGCCGAGGGTGAGTGGGTCATTGTCTGAATCTTGGGCTGAATTTCCGATTACCTGAAATTCAGTGGCGTTAACTGACTTTCAATCTTGTATTCGGCTACCTTTGGTGATCACCTGACGAGATTGGTTTGTTGTGATATTTCTAAGCATGTGCACAAGGTGTATTGACAAAGCATTACAGTGTGTATATTGTGACACACAGCATTAATAATCAAGTGGCTGAAATAATCAGATGATTGGCTACCTCAGGTTTGCTTTTCACGAGCTATGTAACAGTATTAAATCATTATAAACTAGGGCAACCTTCAGTAAACAGTGATTGAAAGCGTTGTCTTTGCCAATCGAATGGCGGTCATTTGGCTCCCTGACTAGAACCACTCGAGGTTTGATTTACGCGCGTTTCTCTCGCTTCTTATGGTCGCTTGTTTCTGCTTCATGTACTGATTGGTTTTTGACGCTAATTGCGGGTCACGTGATTGTTTCTGGTTTGATTCGCTACCATTCATTGGTAAAACCGCCGTGATGTTTTCTTAAGGTATCGTTTTTCTTGCAGGAACAAGATGGCGAGTGTCGCAAGTGCGCGTGCAGTGGCAACATAGACCTTGATTCCAGAGGTAACTGTAACACCACGACTGGACAGTGTCTCAAGTGTCTTTATAATACGACTGGATTCAACTGCCAGTGGTGTGCGCCGGAATTCCACGGAAATGCATTAAATAAAACTTGCACACGTAAGTGAATCTATCCTGGGCATTTGAAGAAGCGCGATCTCATTTCACTAACAATTTGTCTTAGAATGAATTCAAGCAGAATACTTAGTAAACGAGCGCCAGACAGCTTTCTCAGGCCCAGTCCACACCACGCCGGAGGAATTTGAAAACGCAGTTTTAGTTCCATGGTTGTCTCAGGCCTCCCGTCCACACTTAATCCGTCACGATAACGAAGCTTTTCGAAAACGCTCTTCAAACCTGGGGAATTTGAAAACGCCGGCTTTGCGTTTTCGTGTGGACAGAAAACATTTTGAAAACGGAGCTTTTTGAAAACGATGACCTCACGAGTTTTTCCAAACAAAATCACCGGTGATTGTTGCGTTTTTAAATTCCTCTGGTGTAGTGTGTACGGATGGTTTTTCAGAGTGAAAGCTCCGTTTTCAAATTCCCCCGGCGTGGTGTGGCCGAGGCCTCAGTCGACAAGAGACTGGGCGATACGTTTGTCTTTCGTCAGGTTGCTAAGCAACGTGGTTCTTTTAAGTTCTCTTAAGCCACCTAATATCATGGTGTTTCACTCCTTCCAGGTTGTAACTGTTCGTCTGTTGGCGCCGTCAGTAACGTGTGCAACAACGTGACTGGCTCGTGTTACTGCCAGCCGTATGTCACGGGCAGGTTGTGTGACAGGTGTGAAGAGAATGCCTTCAATTACACTGAGTATGGCTGTATGCCTTGTAACTGTAACAGCGATGGATCAGATGATCTGCAGTGTGACTCGGTAAGCCATCTATGCGCTCTCTGTCTTAGTGACTTAATTGGACACATCGCAGCTGTGATTTCGTGCGGTATTAAACTAAACAATGGAGGACACTTAGTCTTACCATCGGTCACTGGCCTTAAACTCTGGCCAAATCGATCCTGAAGAGATTTTGAGAGGGTTACGAGAGTATGTTCTGTTGTCTCGCCCGCCCAATCCTTAAGGTAAACATCATTTCTTACTCTCTTGCATCCGCATCGGAGCGGTGCCTTTGGGAAAAAGAAACTTTCAGAGAGATTCGTAACCTGCAATGTAGGTGTATTTTGGCGAGCGAGCGCATTTTGATCAAACCAACCCCATCTTGGATTCAAACTGTTCCCGCCCTTTTTTCCTAAGCCAAATCTACTCGATCACGAACTAATACCGATAACTTGTGAACACACGGAAAACGCTTCTACTGCAGTCTAAGATATGCGATGTTTGTAAAATAAACGAATCATCACTTTTTTTCTTGTACATGTATTCTAAAGGATTTGATTGATTGGTGAAATAACACGCCAGCTGTTGATTTTAGCATAATATTTATATATTTATATTTTTTCATTTCATTTCAGTTGTACGGTAACTGCAGCTGTAAGCCAAACGTGATTGGTCGCAAGTGTGACATGTGCGATGCAGACTTCTTTGATGTCACACGTAGTTGTTTAGGTATGAAGTACAGATTCACTGTTATTTGTCGATAATAAAATCACACAGTGCAGATAGAGCATGCAGCCACTGTAGTGTTTGACTTTCATTCCCAATCACGTGTGTAACTGTAGAATATGGATTGCACCACAGCATCCGGCCCATTTCTGGCTAAACATTTTATAAAAGGCTAGAAGTAAGTTCGAGTTCGATTTGTGTGGAAACTGGGAAGCACTCGTTGCATTCACGCCTTTTAAAAATTTTCTTGTTAGACAGGAGATATTTGCGTCTAGATGATTCTTCTCTTGCACCATAGTTGTTTCTTACAAGCTATTCAAGTCTTGACATCTTTTCAGTGATTACAATAATTCATTTTATCCATGTTCATCCAGAGGTTATACTCTGTGAATTCGTTCGGTCCATGTTTTATTTATTGTTGGGTTGACTGCTCTGTTTTCAGAATGCAATTGCGTAGCAAACCAAACTGTTGCCAACACCACTTGTGACGCTGAGAGCGGTCAGTGTGAGTGCAGTGTCAGTTTAGCAGGAGGACTGTACGGCGGCAGGCAGTGTGACACATGCGCCAAGCGCACCGTGGGTGAGTATCAAAACTTACTTCACTGGGATTGGTTAGAGCGGTTTTGAGTGAGTGTTAGAAGTAACCCTGAAATGCTTTGGCTTGCTTTAGTTGGCTCCGTGATTGGTTTAAAAACTTGCGCCACTGACTCACTCAGCCAACCAAAACTCGCCAATCGCAACTTGGTCAGCCGAGCCGTTTTCCTGCGCTTAGCGTCGTTAAAGTGCTTTTACGTTAAGCGTGTTTGCTTTTGCTTGGCTTAATTTTTGTTATGTGTGACTACTTTGAATTTGATTCGGTTTCAAGACACTCGGTTGAAAACCGTTCTATTACTTAAATTCTAAACTAGACCAGCAAGAAGTACAGATGGTGTAAAACTACACAAGCTTAGGTGGAAATGTCTAATTTCCTGACTTTCTGTATACAAACTTGAAAAGTTTGAAACGAGCTGAAATGATCTAATCTTAGCATGCATGGCCTTTGCCTACCCGATAGCAGTCATTTATAAATTTGAACAAAGTGGACCATAATGCTCGAATCTTTGTGTACAATATTTGCTTCATTAGCATTAGCGATACAGTTTCTGGTGAAGCTACGAAAACATTAGTTCTGAATATTGAAAGGGCACAGCACGATTTTTCTAAGCTAAGGAATTTGAACCCGATTTATTGAATACTGTTTGTGTGACACGGGTTAAAAAACTTAAAATGTCACAAAGAATGTATGAGCTGATGAGCGTTTTTGCCATCCAGAAATGTTGCAGTTTTTGAAGGCCAATTTCTCGAATATTACACCCAAAGAGCCAAAACGTTCGCCTATCACCAAGTTTCACAAGCCCTTAAAACGTTTGTAGTCAATTTGAGTCTTGCATGATGCCTTCTCTGCGCGAAGTGGTATGTTAATGACGAAAAATGACGTCAGCAAAGATTCTCCAAACGAAAGAAGAGATAAGACTTTAATTTATCTTGACTTCTGTGCTGAAAGTGAATTGATTTCGTTCTGCAGGGACTCCACCCATGTGTCACCCGTGCACAGAAGACTGTTATTTGAACTGGGAAATCATTATCACTAGGGAGACGAACAAAGTTGACGAGCTGAATGGTAATGTAACTGAACTGCTGGAATCATTCGGGAGCATGTCAGTGGACAGTATCAACAAGACGCTTCAGATGTTAAAAACCAATGTGTCTTATGCAGAGGAGATATTCAGTAGTGGTGGAAGAGAGAATTTGCAGAAGAAGCAACAACAAATCAACAGGGTAAATGATAGAGAAATTTGTTATTTGCTTTTTGGTTTGAACGTTTCATCCGGCTTGAGAGTTACCGTCCGAAGGTTTAGAAGGCTGGGCACTAGTTAAGCGCCCAGTGATATCTGTTTTGCCACCCTGTCAAAACTACAAGGCCTCTGCGGTTGGTTCAAGTGCTTTTCACAAACAAACTACCGAAGACAATAAATTCTTGGATTCGTGGCTGTACCAACAACTTTCAAAACAAACCCGGCCAACCGTATTGAATTTTCCGCAAAGTGACGAGTATAGAGCCTTGATTGTTCTTTTATGTAACATTGATGATGATTTATTTTCTCTTTCGTAGTCCAAAAGTGCTCTTTCTAGATCTTTGTCTTATATATTTATCTTATTTATTACTTCCCTATTTAGCTAAGAATTAATAGACTTTTAAACTATATATTTTTATATCATACTCCGACTTTTATAATTCATCTATTTTTATGTATGTATTATCAGAGTTTATTTGTTTAGTTATTTATTTATTTATATATTTTATAATCAACT
The DNA here is from genome assembly GCF_964199315.1 of Orbicella franksi. Taxonomy (NCBI): domain Eukaryota; kingdom Metazoa; phylum Cnidaria; class Anthozoa; order Scleractinia; family Merulinidae; genus Orbicella; species Orbicella franksi. The sequence goes on along the minus strand of NC_138145.1, from coordinate 11,935,208 downwards.
TTTATAATTTAGTTGGTGCGATGTGTTAATGACTTTACCAACTTAATAAATGTAGATGTAGATGTTATCGCCTAAAGGACAGAAAATATAGCCAGTCTTAAGTTAAATAAATGACGATTTTGCAGATTCAAAGCTCCATCAGTTCACTCCAGCTGGAACTGAACGATTCTCAAAGTTTCATTGAAGACGCACAGACCTACCTCTCAGAACACGTGGTCGACTTTAACGGAAGCGTTAGAATCGTACCCGCCATCCCTTCCATGTACCCATCATTCCCTGTGGTTTGCCCCAGCGGGGGAGGGGTGAGTGTGATCGTGGACTGGCAATGCATTGAAGCCATGGCAACGAGTTACCGTCAGAGAGCTATGCAAGCTAATGAATCAGGACACGCGAACTATAGCAGTATCCAAAGCAGTTACAGTATGGTGAGTGAAACAAACTAGTTGCACTTGTAGTAACTGAGTATATTTGCTTTTTAGGTTGAGTAATTCTCTCTTTCCTATATATTACAGTGTAACCTAGCCTTACTGCCACCGCGTTAATACAGCCACTCTGTTACTAAGGGCACTCTATTTTGGCCCAAATAGAAGCTCAGTCAGTCCTTTTCTTTTTTTAAAGAACCCCTTAAATTCGGGCACCCCGTAATTTTGGAGAGACACCATTCACGTTTTGTAAATATCTTAGAGAGATTCCTTAGCCTGACAATACAGCAGCTTTTCATCGCACCCGGCCCCTAAGGGATTCCTTTTTGAAACACTTATGATCTGCAAAGTGTCAAAAAGATCCTAGCCAAGCTTGAAAAACCTGTGGCTCTTAGTTTTCAAGCTTCTCTATGTTGTATTCCATTTCTATTGTCGTCGAGGTGACTCGTCCTTACCTCTAACAGGTCCTGTTTATGTGTTGAATACTGTTTTGTTATGATAAACGTTGTTGCTGTCTCCTGTGAGCTACGTAACTTAGTTTTTAGCTGTGCAGATTCAGTCAGGAATCGATGATACTTAAATTAACAAGTGTTTCCCCTTGTGCCTTTCAGATTCAGTTGGCGAACTCCACGGCTCACCGTGCAGCTGCGCAAATCAGTGTTTCTTTGGACCAACTAAGGCTGGTTTCATCTCTAAGAGAAGAAGTCGAGTCAGACCTTGGGAGCGACTTTCAGAGTTTATACCGGAACAATTCCTTGAGGCTAGAGGAAATCAGAAGAATCAACGATCTGTTACAGGAGCTCGTGTCGCAGGCTGAAAATTTCGGCGAGCAAGCAAATGTTAATTTGACAATGGCTATGGATACGGCAACTCGAGCCAAGAACGAGGCAGGTCAACGAAGACGAGAAGCACAGATTGCACGGCACAATGCCACTAACGCTCATTCGGATGCTATGCAAGTTAACCGTGAAGCAGAAAACGCCTTGGATACAGCTATGGAGTTTAACGTAAGTCTGCTTGCTTAAAAGACGTTTTCCTTTACAAGTCCCCGGGAACAAACGTTCGTGGGGAATCCTCGTAAACCCGAAGAGTTTCCGATTCTTATGGGCCAATCAGGAAAAAGCGCGAACATGCAGTCGGTAACAGCTTAAAAGTCTTCACGACATCATGATGTTACATTTACACATGAGTTTGAGGAGGGGGTCTGATAAGAATTTTTTTTTTCTTGTGATGATTTGATTTCACAACTGCTGTTTGTTCCGACCACTTCTTAAAGCACCTGCCATAACCCGGCTGTGCGACACAAATTCCAGCAACAAGCACTTTTTAACGGCCAATTCTATTCTGTCACCGCACTGAGGGCTCACGTGAGATAGCATTGCGCCTGCGCGAACTCAGTTTTTAAAGCACTTACCATGTGTGCAGTGGAAAATCCAGCACCAAGCCACGAAAGGGTTGGGCATGAAAGACCTAGGGCGGGCACGTAATCCCTCAGTGCTTGGTGACAGATAGAATTCTAATCAAACTTCAACTTACAGGTAAGTCTCGTTTAATTGTTGAATTATTCGACATAGAGGGTGCGTTCCTTTGGGGTGATCTGGATCAGGAGCAGTGATCCAAGATCACTCGGATCATGGTACACCGCACCTAAAGAAACATGGTCGCGTTTCCCCGGCGTTGTCTTTGACCTGAGGTCTGGTAAGGAGACACCTAGTGTGGTCCTATCCACACTCAAGCACGTTACTACGTTCATTAAATGGACCATCTAAGAAACTTTAATTGCATTTGAATTGATAGGAAAATGCAACAAGGGTGCTCAGACAAACGCAAGATGCCATCAGTAACGTAACATCAGGAATAAATACAATAGCCAGGGTCAATAACATGACAAACGAAGCGACCAACATCGCAGATGAAGTGCGCGCCATGACCATGCCAGTTAGTCTGCAGCAGATCCAGAACTTGACTGATCAGATCCTCAACACGAACGTCAGCCAAGAAATGGTAAACCAGACTTTGGAAGCTGCACAGGAGGGTCTTGAACAAGCCAGGGAAGTGGAAGCACTCTCACAAAGGGCCATGTAAGTTATAGCTTGCCAGATTGGGATCTGTTGCAAGAATTGGGCGCGACAAATTTGGCGGCTAAACTCAAAGGTGTCCGTGATTTGCGTTTGTCTTTTTGTAAACTTTTTTTCAAGACGAACTTTGGCGGATCTATAACGATGTACTAGGGTAGTTAGTTTTAATTTTAAATTATAAAAATATGAACTTTTTGTGTTGACACGTTTTCCCTTTTTGTTTCTTGCTAACCTGTGAGTAAGCTTATGTTTGGGTCTTGTGCGCAAGCGGCAAAGGTACGAGAACGAGGCGGCAAGTACAATGAGCTTGGACGTACGCGCTTGTGAAGTCCAAACATGAGCCTCCTCCCAGACGCCGCCCAAACCAGCAGCTGAAAGTCCCGGGTTGTTTTCTTCGGCTTTGCAAAGCGTCGTTACGAAATTACCTTATATAAACTGTGGTTCCTAATGAAATTTTTTTTTCCTATTAAGAAACGTGGCTCAAGAGACTCTCAACCAAGTAGAGGACATCGAAACAGCTTTAAATTCATCGGAGCACGTCAGACACGAAGTGATGACTTTACAAGGACATACTGATGAAATGATTGCTAACATCAACAATATCACTGAAACAGTAAGTAAACACCCTCCAGTCTCATTACAGCGAAGGCACGCCGCACCGTTGTCTACCCATGTTAGCAGGGGGGTCAGTCGCCAAGCGAGAAGTGAAAAATGTGCCTATTTTTTACTCGTCAAATATTACACTTCTCGCTTTAAGAGCGAAAAGCGGAATTTCTAGCACTCTCTACCTTTTTGACATTCTGATATCGTACTATTTTGAAGTGTCAGCCGTCTTCTAAGGCTTAACCCCTTGGGGTCTAAGCGAGGCTGTTCTCGCCTTAGCCCCTCGGTGGTTAAACGCGAAAAGAAAGCCAGCACTTCTTAGTAATGGCTTACTAGACTTCTCTGCTAATCAAAAGTCAAACAGCCACATTGTATCAATGTATAAGCAGGTGGCTTTTTGGTTTTCTCCGTCTCCTGAACCATAGTTAATACAGGGGACCTCTATTAACTATGCCTGAACTTACTTCGTTTTCGAATGACTAGGCATTGAATAAACTGACGTAATAGCGACTATTTTCAGGACATAAGTAAAAAAATTTCTCTCAAAGACAGTGTAGAAAATGTATGGGAAATGGTCATGAGAAAGTTGATGTTGAACTTGGGGATAAAAGGTTTTAAGCAACATGCAAAAGTAGCGGTGACTTTTGAAGTTAGTCTTTTGTGAAAACCCAAACGATTGGAATTGGCTAACCTGCGATCAGCACTTAAAGTCGACGTGATAAGTCTTCGAAGGCGGGGGCACATTCTTTTGTTTACTGTTGTTAAGTTTACCCAAAAAAACCGCGAAAAAAATGGACACATTTGCCTTTTGGGCGGGGAAGAGGCAGATAAGTTTGCGTAATTTATCATGTATTGTTTTGCCGGTCAATCATAAAAGCTTACTAGGCATTGTTTTGAGTCGTCGGACAAAGGAGTAGCTCACCTGAGAGCGATTAGCATGAAAGTTATTGTTTTCTTTGAAGTCAGCTGACGCTGTTTGTGTAATCATGCTTGCATTATAAGCTTGCGGTAGATGTTCATGCTGTTGTGCTTGCACATGTTAACCTGAAGAGGTTCTCTCCGTTCCTGTCAGGTTGAAACCAGCTTCTCAGTGTCATACTCCTTAGGGCGGAGTGTATTAACGAAAATAAACAGCACCCTTGATGATATGGAAGAAGGCCTGATGTGCTTTGATACCGCCAAGAGGGAGGCACAAAATGCCTCGCACACGGCTGAGATGGCGTTTAACATCTCCGAGCAAGCGAAAGAGGTGAGTTGCTGACTATCTCCATTAGCTGTCGTGTTTACGTTTGTAACAGATAGTGTGGTGTATATAGGAACCTCTAGGCAACAAATTGCAGTTGATAGGTGAATGTAAACAAAGCAAGTAACTAACTGGCATGGTCATGGCGCGCACTTCATCTGCGATGTTGGTCGCTTCGTCTGTCATGCTATTGACGCTTATTTTTGTAATGCTATAAAAGAGCGCAGCTGATTTCTACAAGTCGGATCTTGAATCAGTCCTTTACGCACATTGATAAGCAGGTGAGAGGAGATCGAATATCTGTTCACGAAAAGGTCTTGTTTTGTCCGAAGGTAAATCGCACCAATTCTGAAGTTGCAAGCAGATTGAACTTAACAATTGTGATCACCAAGTTAGTTAATTAGGCGATGCTTCTGCTGTCCTAAAACGTAGCTGTCGTGACTTTTATCGTCATTGAAGTTTATTTATTTCTCTTTCACAGATATTCGACAGCAGCAGCGCGTCATTACCACCGGTGGCAGCTCAGGTAAACTCGTCCTTCGAAGCAGCAAATGGAAATCTGTCAGAAGTACAACAAACTCATCAGAACTCAGAACAACTGCTAGATGACGTGACAGAGGCGGAAGGTATGCACTTCTTTGATCTTTGAAGTCACGCAATGGAAACATTTTCTTTTGAGTGCTCCTGCGGACTGAGTTCGTAAGCCGTTCCATGGATCGTCGCGCAAGCGATCCAAATAACAGCTGCGAAGAGGACTAGGACTGAGGTTATCATTTACGTGACCGCTAGGGACTGGAAATGGTCCTGTAGATATTTAAAAATTAAAATAGAAGAATGGAGATGTTTTTCTCCTTTGTATTATTCAACGTTGCGTTTAACTTTTTAAAACCGCCTCCGAACTGACAGCAATTTCGTTTTTCGACTACTGTACAGTAGTTTTTCTTCCAAGCCAAATAGTAGAAAACAAATGAATGAACATATTCACATAGGTGGGTTCACTTGTTCTTCAAATTAAAGGGGCTCTAGGAACCATGGGTAATGGATTGACCATCAACAATTTGTCGTTGTTTGTCTTTTAGAATTGTTGGCACAGTACATGGCACAGAGAGACGAACTTGAGAGACTGGGCCTTGAGATACAGGAGCTTGAAAGAGAGGCTGATGATTTGTTGGCCGAGTTTAGTGTGGCCGCTGACCAGTACTCACGTTGTGCGGGCGCAGCATGATGACTACCGGAGCATTTGAAGCTGGTCAGAACAACAGAAGACATCCACAGTTGTGTGTATATTTTAAGAATAGCTATTATTCTAAAGCTTAACAGTCAACTCAACGTCATACTTTGTGATGGCCTCTGGAGGCTAATTTTATATGGCTGGCGTCTTTACGCATTACATGCTGGCATTACGAGAATTCGGTTTCTTAGGGTTCTAGATCAAATGTTTTACCAAATGGTCGTGTTTTGGAGTGAAAACACGAACAGTAGTTCCAAATCATTGACAAACGGAATACTGAGAATCTGTTTAGATTAATATATTATTTAGAGACAGTCAAATATTTTGAGGTCGTATGAAAATCGGCAGGCACGAATTAAGTTTGATAACATGACCGGTGTTTTTACATGTAACTAATGTTTTACGTTTTTTACGAGATCAGGTTAGTAGTGAAACCCTACTGAATATTTTTTATGACTTACCTAATGTCCTTTATTTTTGCGGGGTGCAAATTTAGTAAGTTTTGATTATTATTAGAACTTCTCCCAACCGTATGTTCACTTGTTGGGCTGGTAAAATGTCATCGTGGAAGGAATGTTTGGAGAACGGAAAAAATGGAGACGGGGGTTTCTCCCTACAGACCCCGTGACCTAGTTTGAACAGAAGTCGTATCAATACTGGCTATATATTGCGTGATGTTTTGGATTTAACAAGTCAAGAAAAATATATGCGAAAGAATCTAAAAGCGCGAATGTTTTTTAGATCTTTAGCGTCACTGTCAAAACTTCGTTTCTAGTACAGCTGTTTGTAGAAAATTGTTCGTGGTTGCTTTTATCCGAGCTAGTAACCATACCTTTGTTATGCTCCTCGTTTTTAAAGCTGTTTTAATTTCGAAACCAGATAACATGACCGGTGTTTTTACATGTAACTAATGTTTTACGTTTTTTACGAGATCAGGTTAGTAGTGAAACCCTACTGAATATTTTTTATGACCTACCTAATGTCCTTTATTTTTGCGGGGCTGCGAATTTAGTAAATTTGGCCACGTAGAAAACTGAGTCAATTATAAAGTTTGGAGTTTTAAGAGAAAGAAAAAATAGAATTTTATTGCCAAGAACACGTTTGTTTGTGTTGTTGCTTTCCGTTTCCTTTTTGTAGATCAATTTTCGTGATGCAGGTACAGAACCAAATTTAACCCACGCGTACTAAATGACATTGTGGTACAACTTATTTTCAGTCTGCATTTAAATGTAGAAGGTGGACGATTGTCTCTTTCGCCGAGTCTTTCATTGTTGAGGGTCAGCGCAGGTGGGAGGGAAATGGTTAAGAAGCCCGGTAAACATGAAAGAAGCAAACAAACAGGCTAAGATTTATGTTGGAAGGCCCTTGACCCTGCACATCTTTTGTTTTATGCTCATTGACTATGCATGATTACATAATCGCAATGCTTCTATTGGTTAGTTGTATGAGCACACATAACCACCTTTTGTATTTTTCCAGGTTCTCTGCAGGGTCAACCCCCAAAATAGCAAACAAGAACATACAACAAAGAACTTTGCCAGGTTTCTTAACCATTTCCCTCTATTAACCATGGTTTCACTAAACTTAATGTTCATCAGCATTTATGGCTCGATACTCAATCAGAAGGACATTAAGAGGTTTTAGATTCTTTTTGGAAACACCCATTGTAATCACTGAATTTGAACAATGACCCTGTTTTAAACAGTGAGATCGAACCGCCGTTTATAATAAACACCCAGCTGATTTTATGTGAAAACAGGATACCATCGCTTTTAGATGGCAGCCAATGTATATAATGATTTCGCTCCGATCAATTTAGATAGGTAGCATGTAAAATCGTACGATAAATAGTTTGCTGTACAGTATTTATTTATAGGATAAAGAATACCAGGCATTTTTACAGTGAATTTTTAATGGCAATAAATGCGTTTTTATTCGTAATAAATTGAGTTGATGATACTGTATGTAAGTAAGTAAGTAAAGTAGTTTATTAAAACTCTCTTGCAGTATATTCCAAACTATTAAGCACGCCACTGTTCATTTTGCCGTCAGAGTAATAATTCCAACAGCAAAACACAACGTTTTGTCAAATCTTACTTTTCTAGAATTGAACAATAGTTTCGCCCCCATATTCAAAACTACGCATGCGCAGATACTCTTTTTCGTTTCCAGGTCACCTTTCAGATATCTTCCCAGAATCCCTCGAGGCTGCCTCACTGCTAAAGAGTTTAACACTTGTCTTACAGCCAAAAACATCAGTGCACCACTGACTAGAGCTTGAACAAACACTTTTCACTTGACTCTGAAGATGGCTTCCGCTGAGACTGACGAAGCTTCTGTCACCACCAACCTCGCTGGTCAATAGAGTTGCAAAACCTATTGTACCGGTAAACCACCGTTTCAGAACACTAGCGATAACAAATGCAATATAAACAGTTTCGGCTTTGACGGCCGAGATAACAATAACGCGAATATCTTTTCATTCAACTTAAACATGGAAATTTGCAAGAGAAACCGGACCAGAAGCCAGCGAGATAGATACTAGAAAACTACATTGCCTCAAAGTAATGCCAATGTTTTCTACCGAAAACTTCCAATTTGAAATAATTTTTGTAGCTCAAATCCCCGATTGGCTAAGTCAGGTCTCGCTTCTCAGGATGCGTTGGTAATAGATTCACTAAAGCTTTAATTTGCTTTTGGACACCAAGGAACCTGTCATCCAGCCTAATTTTCTCAAGATAAGATAGCCTAGCTCACCATGAGTGCCGACCGATAACTGGGAGTTCACGAGTTATACTCCCCTCGGGGACTCCAGAGTTTTTTCTCTGCTCCACGCTGGAGACATTCTGAAAGCTGTATCTTTCCCTTCATATTTCTTTTCATTTTCAGCCAATATTGTTTCTCCCCAGAAAATTATGGGAAGTTCCTTAAAGATCTTTCTTAGCAAAGATTGTAGTTCTATATATTGGATACCATTTTTAAGAAGGATCTACTTTAACCTAGGCACCGGAGTTAAGATTTCGTAAATTCCAGGGATTCGTACTTCTTGCGGTACCATTCTCGCTGATCCAACTTGGCACAGTAGCAAACTAACTTTTGAGTTAAGTATCTTTTACAGTAATTGCATTTATTGCATCTTCATGACTGGAATAGAGTCGCTTATCGTCTGCACAAGAGTAGCGTTGTAAAAAAGGTCTTTCATGAAGATGTTGAATGACCGAGGGCCCAGCACAGATCCTTGGCGTAATTCCACCCCAGGTCCCCGCCTGACTGGAATCGATTGTCCTCCATACAGTTGAAACTGAAAAAATGTTCAAATCCAACTCACGTCACCACTAGAGAGGGTTCGTTGTCAAGAAGAAGAAACCCCATGTTGAGAACTGAAGAAATATAAAACCCAATGTCGTGTAACTGAATGTTGAAAGTACAAAATAAAGATGTATACAAATTGGCAATATATGCTCTGCTTCCCATAATGCGCTCTGTCTTATCATTTCCCGCAATATTATCCACACTTGATCTGTGTGGCGGTTTCTTTGTGTTTTATTCTCCGTGTCCGATACTTTCAAATCGAGTCTGAATCTTCTCCTCTTCGACATTACTGCTGGTTTGAAAGTCTTTCCGCAATGCTTCACTTGAAAAGATAAACCTATATGATAAAATGCAGAACTGAACATTATTCAGCGAGAGAAGAACTGGCAAACTGTTGTTACAGCCAACACAAGCAATATATACGAAATGCAACGGCCCGTACACAAACAAAAACAATAGACTACAGCTAAGCAATGACTCCTAAACAAAGAACGAAAATACAGTGGTTATTACCCTGTGAACCAAATAGAGAGCTACTGACGTGCGAAACCTTTTCTTACCAGCTGTAAATCTCCAAGCTTCTTTACGACTGTCAGAGGGCCATTGTTGTCACATTTAGTACTGTCACGAAAGCGTCTAGTAATAATCATCTTCCATGCTAGTTAGTGCGTTCAGGATAATTTTGACGAACAATTTTAAGAAACAGTAGGTCAGTGACCAAAAGACCTGACTGAAACTCCTTGGTATTTATTTATCCGCGTTCTCCACTTATACGATAGAAACATAAAAAAACTGCTTTCTTATTTCCTTTACAGCGTGAAAATAAAACCAAGAACTGCTTCCGATGAGGTAACAAAAGAAACCGGCATTTAGACTTAAATGATGCCTTGAAGTACTTTTGTAGCAGACGTCAGTTTGTTTTTGAATGTTTATCTTGGTCAACGCGCTTAGCTACACCTAGCTAGTTCACAGGCATGCCACTTGAACTGAAGGAAACGCATACTCCGTTTAATTTGCTCTGTCCGTTGACTGAAACACCACTGCATGCGGTAAATGCTCAGCATGGTTAAAGAATTGATAGCTTAGACTACTGAAGATAGCTCGAGTACAAATGAAGTTAAAAGAAAACCGCCGAATTTCAGTGAGAACACTTTGTTTCCAGGGCAATGGTTTCCATCTGATTAGTCAATTTTCTTAGTTTTTTTTGTCATTATCCTGAAGCAAGACACGATGAAAGCGTCCTTAAACGTTGAATTACAGCTAATTAGTATGCAAGAAATAAACTGGTGTTGTTTAGCAAAGTGGTTTGAAGTTAAAGGTAGCGTCCCGGAACCAACCAAGGCAAATAACCTTTACCGGCACGTCTGAGAAAAGTCTCAAAATTCACCGTTGTAAATGACCGTTAGGTCAAGTCTCTTCGTCTTAACATAAATAACAAGCCATTTGAGTAGAAAACCGGCTTACTTGTGTATCTTATTAAAGACATTTTTCGATATTTTCTTGTTGCCTTCAGCGACTCATAAGTAGAATGTACCGGGTTCATGTTCGTATTTCACTCAAATTGTTTTTTTTTTAATCATTGCGGGAGAATCGTTTAAGACGATAATAAATACACCTCATTAGACATTTTTAGCGTAGTATCGCCGAATTTTTCAAGTGGTTTTATTGGCGAGTCCGTTGGGCGAGTCTGGCGAGTCAAAATGCAAATGACGAGTCAAACCATGCAGCGATACTAACCACGCACTAAAACGTCTAATGGCGTATTTATGTTAGCTATTTCTTTGACTTGCAACAACTTTCGTGCAGTCGAGAGGAATAAGAGCCCTTAGATAACTTCCTAACCGCGGCCTTCTAGACATTTGTGCTCATTTCCAGTGTTACTTGCACAATAGTGTGAGTAGGGCTGGATAAAAGAAAAACAAACTCTCGATGATTTAGGACAATTATACTTGTTTGAACATTTGATTGCAATTTTATGAGCCTTACGGAATTACGAGATGATATTAAACTAATTTATATCTCTTACAAACCTTGCAAACAAATGAGGACAGCTCAAGGTTCAGTGATGTCTTGTTGGAGCCCACAGTGTAGATTTGTCCCAAATCAAGTGAGAATGCGATATTCACCAGGTAATCCCACTAAGTTATTTTTAGACATGGTACCCAGTTCCACGCGAACAGTGGGACCACAAGCGTTGCGTGAATATTTTCTTGCAGGGTTAAGATGAGTGTAACATAGGATAGCCGATCAGTTTGCGGCAAAGATCTGGTTAGCTGATCCTTTCCAACTGCGGTAACGGGTGGCCAAACTATGTATTGTTCTTATCACAGTTCGATCTTTCCTTGGCCTTTCTGGATCACAACACACTGCTTAAAATTTATCTTCTCCGCTTCGAAGGTACAGAATCTGCCTCACTATCACCATAAAGGTCTATTTACCAAAACCTCCACCAGAACTTCCTTCAAAAATACTCAACACTTAACAGATTGTCTTTCAATATGATTAAAAAATAAATCAAATCACAGTTTACAAACAGAAAAGAATTTTATTGGCTGAGCTACCATGCACAAACACGTTGCTTCGATATCAGTAGATTCTGCGAAAAAATGTGTCGAGTGGCGAATTTGCATTTCGAACAGATGAGGCTATTCTACAGTTAAAATGAGACAAGAAAGCTCAGTTCTATATTAGAATATAGAAATATTAGACAGGAGAAAAACTCCTACCACAAGGTTGGAAAGACATGAAAACCTAAAACTTTCGTACAGAAACTTCTCCGAAACTGTTCATACGTCCAAAATTTTAACTTTTGAAAATCTTACGGAGCCCCAAAGTTGACAATCCGGTAGATTTCTACGAGAAAATTAATGTAAGTTTCAAATTGTTGGTGATGTCATATGCTAATCAGCTTGTGTGATCATTTGCATAATATATAGCAGTAAGGTAGAGACGAAAACGAAAGGGTTTGAGACATCATCATTATTTGTCTGTTCTCCTAGTGGAGAATTGGGCTCTCTCCTCCTCCACTTTACTTTCTCCTCTGCAGTCAGTGTAGCCTGCGAACGCAGACGTGTTTCGGGCTGTCGCTCGTCCCTTTTCGGCGGAGAGAAGCGAGAACCGGAAATCCGTCTGCGTTTGCAGGTTACAGCCGATGTTGCCTCTGCCCAGGTTTTTAGTCCTTTTCCCTTGAGATCCCTTTCCACTGTTCTGCTCCATGTCTCCCGCGGTCGACCACGTTTGGGAAGAAACTTAGACAATCAATACGAACATCGTCTGGGATTCCTATTGGTCTATCTTCATTTCTGTTATCTATCGTGCTTACGTCGTGCGGGATACTTCAAATTTGACGAAAATTGAACAGTCCATCCCTGTAAGCCTGAGCAGTGTCGGTGAATGTCGAGAGTTGGCTGCATTCGTATGCTTCTTGTTGCTTGTCCGATATGAACCGAAACGGTGTCAGTATCAATGTTCTCGGTCAATGTTTCCGACTCCTAACAATTAGACGAAAAAAGGAAATCCTAGGTCTAGAAAACTTGCTTCTGAAGTGTTTCAAAGCTATGTTTTGCTTTCCTGCGCGCTGGCCGAATGATCCTGTTCGAGCGGTCTGGGTTCGAGTGCTGGCCAGGGTCACTGTATTTTGTTCTTGGGCAACACAATTCAACCTTTTCCTCGACATTCAACCTCACAGTGTCTCTCCTCATCCAAGCTGACAGCATGCTGTCATGAGTAATGTGTAGTAGACTACCATCCCAGAAATGGCAGTCTTCTTAGCAACTCCATGCTTCAGAAAACGGAATGTAGCGCCAGGTCTACCAGGTTTAAAAAGCGTTACCCTAAGTAATTTGTTGCGTTTTTTTTTTGTAAGTAAGTAATTACAGTGTATTGTAAGTCCTTAAGTAACACGATGTGTAAGTATGTTATGCCATAATAAGTCATTATTGCGTATTGTAAGTACGTAACGTAACGAAAAGTATTTTAAGTAGGTTTTTTTTTTCATGTACTGTAAGTGATGTTTGTAAGACAGTAAAAACATTTAAAAAAAGCATTACCCCTAAAGGAGCTGCGTCATGGTTTGCGAATCTTGAAAAGTTTAGCCTAAAGTTTTCAAGTTCTTTGTTTGTACTGAATCCGAGTTAATCTTCTCCATCCTTAACCATACTTGTTCGTTTATGGTTTATTAGTACCTCTTTAGTGTTTTTCTATCTTAGTAAACTATTATTTTCAGGTTTCCTCCAATTTAAAGGTAATTTTGTACGTGGCCAAGATAACTCGCAATGCCAGGACTGAGCTCCTTTAACACAGACATGATTCCTGAGCGGCTAAACTGGGTAACAGTTCTATTTGAACATCGTTTCTTAGTTTTCTACTTTAACCAGACTTCATTGAAATCAAGAACTTCAACATGGACAGGGCCGTGTGTAGTAACCGCTGACAGGCAAGTAAAAACAATTCACGGCTCAATTAATCGTCGGAGTTCTAAGGTAAACTTCCTCCACAACAGGTTACTCAAATGATATAATTGCTCTTTATTTATTTGTTAGCGCTGGTTAAGGACTGTCAACATCCAGCGTGTCCATTCTGTGCAATTTAGTCCAATTCTTCCATGTCGCCGTAATCGTTTCTATTGTTGAAAACAACGCTTTTTTCCTTTGAAGACTCAGACGTCTTGAAGGCCTCGTCGTCAGACGTGCCGCTCTTACAAGGTCCCGGATGTTGAGCTTGCAAGGTCGACAATGGCGTTAAAACCTGGTCAATATCTTTACGAGTGATTTCCAAGCGTGCGAGTAAAGTGTTCCAGTTCTGTTTACATGAGTCCAATGCTTGTGATACGTGGGAGTTCTTTCTCTCAAGTCTGTTAAAAAAAGGTTAAAAATCGCGAAGATTAACTGCCTTAAACAAGGCTTAAGAATTAAGAAATACTGGAAGCATCTAGCCTACTGAAAGTGCGGCTTCTATTGTAAACCCTTGCGGAAATTAAGACAATTAAGTGAAAAGGGTCGTCTAGTCTTGTAAAAAAAATAAAAATACTTACATTAAAATGAAAGCCAATGCGAGAATTTTCCACTGGAATGGTTTCAGAGTGACGTTCTTACTGCTTAAGCTATAGAAAAATAACAAGAGAGTCTTGTAAAGGGAAGGTAAGACTACACGTCACAGAATATCTAGAGTTAATGAAGCATTAAAAGGTACGGAGCGCTGCCAGCAATGCAAGACATCATAACTTTCTTCCCGATTTCAAATTAAAGATACCTTTTGAAGATTTCTGACAAATTTTACCAAACTTTGTTGACCAGCGTTGAAAACTGCGCCTATCAAAATACCTAAACGAACAGGCACATGCAGTCAAGATCAAAGCCAGCAGCAGCCTTAAGGACGGCCGCGCCCATTGTTTCTGCGCATCCTGTGCATCCGTCATACATCGAGCTCGCACGCTCGATGTATGACTTGGCGTGGCAGAAACAATGGCCGCGAACATCCTTAACCTGTGATACTCGCTTTTTCCATGTCAAAGGAATTGCTGAAGGAACATAGCCTGTTTCAGGCGTTCAGTTAGTTGGGGCGCAGCGCGAAAAACGGCGAGCGCGGCGAGAAAAAGCCCTTTCTCTTGTCGCGCTTCTCCCTATTTTTTCACCCGCCGTTTTTCGCGCTGCGCCCCAACTGAGCGCCTGAAAGAGGCTAGAAGGAACATGACCTCACCACGCCATCCACGCACGGGAGGGGGGGGAGGGGGGGGGACTGTTGCCAAGGTCACGAGACAATTCATCAGAGAACTGATATTTGTCTGTGATTGGATGATAAGAATCAGCAACTCTTCGTAACATCTTACGGTACAACAAAAATCGAACTGCAGCCTATTTACTCACCTAAACGTGTGCACAAGCTCAGTGAGGTCACGTGATATTTCACCAACAGTCAACTTGACTTCGCTAAGGAAATCCGGCATGCTAAACAAACAAAAGAGAATCTTGTTCAACTATAAAGACCCTTGATATTAGACACACCACGTTGATCACTCGTTGGCATAAATTTGTCGTTAGTATAACCTTAAGCCTTTTCTAAGCCGTCTGCGTCGTCCTACGTTCATCCATTAAATCTGCTTCTTTTGTGTCAATTAAGGCGAATTAAACGTTTTATGGAAGAGAGTTTTATATATGCATGTGCGAGGAAAGTAGAAGTCTTTAGAGGGCCTGGGAACTATTCACGATAAGATGAGTATACACACAACTTACAACGGACAGGAGGGGATTGCAACTCCTCAAACCCCATCCCCCAATGACTACCTTGAGATTCGCCTTGTATGTAACTGATGTGAGAAACGGAAAGTTTTTCAGCCGCAACGATTACTATGTAAGCGAAAGTCACGCGTGCTACATGTAAATTCTCGGGCCCACAATATCTGTGTGGAGACCAATGCATCTAACTCACCCCTCCCACACTCCTCAGTCCAAGGAGGAAGATTAAGCCATCATTCGCTGATTTGATGCTTTCACTTACGTTCGAAACAACTTGTCCAACACGATTCGTCTTCTTATAGTCGTTTGTGACTTTGAGTAGATCGGTGGCACAATACACACTGGATCCTGTAGCGAAGAAATCAAGCATGTTAATAAGCTGTACAGCAGACACAGTGAGGCGGTTGCTGCTGCCAAAGATACATAAATGCTATCATAGCAAGTTAAAAACCTATCTTGATACTTCACATCAAAAAAACCCTGTTTCTTTAAAGGGCATGATCAAAGCTACACTAATAAATATACTTCAATGTGAAATCAAGGCTGAGAACTCGTTTTGACCCATCTCAATAATGTGTTACCATTTAAACAACAGTAACACATTGGTTAACATCTCTCCCCCCCATCCTAACAAAAAAGTCTGTTCCTGAGCACAGCGGATTCTCGATTTCCCGAGTCTCCAGAGGAATTTGGTTCCAGAGTTGGGAGTTTGAGATATCGGGTTAAATTTACAGTGAAGCATATCCAAGGGAAATAAAATTTGGTTCGATTTGTCAAGAAGTTTTAGAATTTTCTGCCTCTGTTAACTGATGTGTCACTGTTGTGTAAATGGTAACACATTATCGAGACGGGTCAAAACGAGTTCTCTGTGTTGATTTCACACCGAAGTATATGTATTATAGCTAACTGTTTCTCAAAACCTATCCTTCTTCGAGAACATTCGGGTTCAAGAAATTGGGGATCTGCTGGAATTATAAAGCCTTGGACATTTCTTTATGATATAAATTATTAATCATACCGATAGTCCGACGTTTAGCATCAGTTTGAAGACAACTTTGCGTCTTTTAAAATGACACATTTTAACCATTTGATAGAAGAGAAAAAGCCTTGAACTCAATATGAAAAAAAACTTTGGTTCTGAAGGAAAGGCAAATGGTATAGATACAATTCTCTCAAAATTGCATGAGCCTTTAGCACACAGCAATTTGAAGGAATTTTCAGATATCAGGAGTAGTGTAAATCCTTAATTCCTTGAGCTTTCATATGATTACTCATTTATTATATGACTGAGAAAGTTATGAATTATTAACGATAGATTGGCCTGCTCTTGGCCAGTCACAATGAAATAATTTTCCCATTCATAATAAAATAGGAAATGCTAACTTACCCGCTTAAGGTTTTTCTTTTCTTTTATCACGATATCTTCTCTAACTATGCCTGGGCTTGTCCCAGTCTCCAAATCTGAGTCTGAGTCTTCCTTGACAGCAATCGTGGGTTGGTAGAACCGTGTAACTCTCCTTGTAAAGGAGTCTGGATCTAAAAAGTCAAGTTTACCACAAAAATGTTCAATCTCACGGAATGACCTCTTCTTTGCTTTTGCTGAGCTCAAACATGGTCAACCTCACCGTCATAATCTCTGCAGACATCAGAAACTAAATAAAGAGGTTTAGCATGCTTACCTGTGGCCTCTGGAAAGACACTCTCAGTATCATTTTTCGGAGAGAGGCTGAGATATTCCAAGGTGGAATGTGTGCACCACTCTTGAAACACTGTCTGAACTGATTGAATGATCGTATCTCTGCTGAGAGATCTGTCCTTACTCTCCTGTATTCTTTCTTTATGTAAAGCAAATTGACTTGTACTATCATTAGATTCTGGTGATATCTTAAATCTTTGATCAGGTTTATCCAGTAATTGACCAGATTTGTCAAGTGATTGGTCATGTCCATGAGTTAAAGATGACGAGGAAAACAATGACGATGATGAGTAATCTGTTGAACAGTCCCCTCTATGAACAACAGAATCCTCAGATATTGCTATTGGAGGATGATTTTCCTCTGACAATTCCTGTGCATTGCCCACACTCATTCCATATGTACATCTTTCACTTCCACCAGCATAATCCATATCATCATGGCCACCATACTCCATGATTTCACCACTGAAGGAATACAAATTCCATAAAACAAATCTCAGCAATAATTTATGGTAAGAAATCCCCAACCTTCTCTGAGAAACAAAGGAAAAGTAATCACGTCTGCATGCAAGCCACTCTGAGAATTAAGAGATTGCATTTCTTGTTTCAGTCAAAAAAATCACCCAAGATAACTAACTGCTCAAGCCTCCAAAATTACAGTAACTACATGTAAATTGCTATTGCGAAAATTTGAAAATGATGAGCAGCATCCTTTGACTTGTTAATTATACTGCAACCAATCAGCTAATACACTTCTATACAGTTGTAACACCCCAGGACTAACTTGCACAATGGAGTATTCTCACTACCAGCTCAAAGTCAAACATCAAACAACCTACATAATAAGGTAGACCTTATGGAACTAATGGCATACATGAAGTACTGCACAAGAGTATGTCAGACTATGCAGTGTGTCAGACTAAGTTAATAATCATCACCTCACATTTTCTTGGTCATCTTTTGCACCCAGCAAAACATCACCAGTAGCAGTTCTGTTACATGTAAAAATGTTTAATAATCGTTTTAGTATTGCTCAAGACAAGCTGTAGATTAGTTGCACTTGTCTTACTCTACAGCCAACAGAAAAACATCACCATACTAATTTAAGGGTGCTCTCAATTTTTAGAATGATTACAGAAAACTTGGCAACAATTGTTTGATTTTCTACCAAAGCAATCAATAAAAGACATAAATCTGCATATTAATTCTAAAGCTCTGCCAAACATGAAGGCTCTTTCCTTTATGTGACCTTCTTTTGTTTGAGTAAAAATATTTCTCGAACATGGGATTTCTTTATCAATAAAATTACTCTCTGTAAGGTAGTGATAGTCTATAAAATAGAGATAGCCTTCCTAACTCCTATAAACTTGTTGCTTCTTAACTACTGCTGACAACAGTCACAATAAACACCTCTAATTTAAACATAGCTTAAAACTTTGTTACCATAGTTACATGTGAACCATGCTGCTCCCAGCACTTACCCATTAATGTTACTATCACTTTCCAGTAAAACAAATGTCCTTGGCCTAAAACAACATTAGAAACATTAGTCTACACATTACTTATATCAATGTTACTAATAAATCAATGCCAGCAATTTATACCCTGTTACTCTCAGATGCACCCCAATTAACGGTTGACGTTTAGCTTGTGTATTACTGTTTCAATATTAGATGTTGAGCTGACCAGGCTTACATGGGTTTATGTTTTTTGTATTTTGAGAAATGAAGTTGAATATTTATGAGTGAAGTTCCAGTGATCTAGTAACTCTATTTAGCTAGAAGGTGTATATATCAATGCATTGAGGAACAGATGTAAAATGAGATTACTTGACATAATAATTAGATACGAATAATTAAAAATTTAAAATAAATAACTGCATGTATGTATCTTAAGCTACAACCTTATATGTCTTAAACAAAATGTTAAAATCAGACAGAAGGGATATACTGGTACCTTTCACCAATCCGTGTCCACACTGGAGAAGCTGAGATTTGCGACTCAAAATACTTTGAGGCTTTGAAACAAAAGTTACTGCAAAAAGTCTGTCAAAAACAAAGAACATTCTAGTTACAACAAATAAAACACTGTAATGCTGAGATAACACATGTGGAACCCATGGGCATAAAGAACTTTGCTGAAGCATGGTTAGATTGCTATGCTTCAAGGAGACCCCACCCCCAGGCCCCAACCCCCACCCCCAACCACCTTTCTGTCAAAGAATAGTTATGCTGGAATTGATTCAATTGAACTGTGAGGAAAACTGGATAGTTCATGGTTGTTATAAAAGTGCCTATTTAGACATATTGTACAACAACTAAAGAAATACAATTAATTAATTAATTAATTAATTTATGACAATGACATTTTGAACACCTTTAAAGGGGTAACTTACCTTTCTTTCTGTGATATCATAAACTCTATTTGTTTTCAAACTTATCCTGTATTTTTGGGATGGAATCTACAAATAAAACGACATCATCAAAGCATCATCCAGCAAGAACTATTTCACCAAGGTCAAACCTAATTGTCCTTGCCCATTTGTATAGGGTTTGACTCATGTGAATCTGGGAAGAATCTGTGATCACATACCAAACGTATTTGATCACAGATTTTGTACATTGTTTTCATGTAAAGCAATCAGCAGAAGAACCCAATGACCACATAACTACTTTACCTGATTCAACTGAGTATTACACAAAGGGTATCCACATTTTTTCGACAGCATTCTTTCTTCTACTACATCTGCATAGTGACTAGTGGTGATGAAATTTCCCTGCAATAAAGAAAAACTTAAGACACCAGACAGTGACTCTGCCAATTTTTCATTTTTATTTTTTGGTAGATTCATAAGGGGTAGGAGAAGTGGTTAGCTGAAGACGGACCATTCCTTGCTCAAAAAGAAGGCTTTTGGGGTAAAGATATGCTATTAATTATTGCACGAGGGAGGACAAAAATACTCCATCTCTTCGCTTTTAAGGTGAACTCCCCTTCCCCCGAATTCTCGTCACCTTTCCCAAGAATACAATTAGACTTACTGAATTAACAAGAAAGTCTCTTGTGACTTTATCTTCAAGAACAAGTCTTTCCACTATTTTATGAGCTCGCTCTTCTGCAGCCACTTGCGAACGAATTGAAGTTTCAAGCTCTTTCAACCTGAAACCACATCACGCGAAAATCATAAGAAACAGAGAACAGTTTAATGCATTAAAAAGGCCCATATCCACAACCTTCCGTCACCTTTGTTTATCATCTTTAATTTCTTCACCACGTCCAGGTTTTTGGGCTCGGGAGGAAGACACCTCTGCAAACGATACGTGAGACAAATCACTTAAAACAAATATAAGTTTAATGCTCTTCATTCTTTAACTATACAACCCTCGTACTTGTCTTCCCCGATTGCTTCTTTGGCTTGGGTTGGTTAGACTGCAACACATTCCCTTCCGTCGTGTCGTCCGCCATGTTGTTTAACTAGCGAAACCGCTGACAGATTGCCAACTCATTTCATACGATACCAGGCTTCGCGCAAAACAAATTCTTTGGACGCCTGACAATTTTCGTGGTTCCCAACCCTTATCTGTGTCCTGCATCTTCAAAGTATCTTTTTGGTCTCCTTTGAGTTCTCAGCAGTTTTTTAAAGGAAAGAAAACACCGAAATACGTCATTTCCGTCACCCTTTATTATAAAAAGTTCATAGTCTACTTTTTTGGCTTGCAGTCCATCTCTGAAAGTCATCGAAAGTCAGTCAGGGCCGCGCCTGAAGAAATATTGTATAATGTCACAACTTCGTTTCAATATTGTTTAAATTCCATTTTTAGACCTGGCCTCTAAAGTCTCATGGAAAACAGACTTATCTGGCATATCCCAATTTTGTATTGGGGGTGCCTGAGAACTGACAAGCAAGTTCATTTTTACCTAGCCTACTTCCCAACAATAATGAGAAGCGCGTTAGAGACGCTAGACATTTCCCAGCCCGATTCCCCTTTGCCCAAAGTCTATTTCCAAGAGAGCCCGTTTTTTTGCACAATCTCAGCACGATGAATTTAGTGGATCTAGGGCTAGAGACGACTTAAGAGTGAGTTTTTCTAATTAGCAAACATAGGACGGCAGAAGTCGAAAAATAGATTTTTCTCTCTTTTCGTCCACAAATAGCCCTTAGGTAGATATGAAACGTGATATAGTTTTTTGGAGCTCGAAGCGCTTTAAATTCGAGAAAATCGAGGGAAACGATTTTCGCGTAGACGGTCGCCAAAATGGCTAATCACAAAGACTTAAAATTAGTAATCTAAACTTAATTTGCATTTGCGTGTAAAAGAGAACTAAAACTTATCAATACTTTTCCTTGACAGACAAAGTATTCAGCTATCCAAAACAGGTTAGGACTTGACTCGAGCGCCATTTGAGGATAAACACACAATTTTTTAAAAAATCCCTTTCAGTTAGTAGGTCGAATTCCTAATATAAGGTTAAAATTCAGAGATATTTTTCGACATGTGCCATAACTCCAAATTCCTTGAAACTTCGCCTTTGGAACACTTTTATGTTGTTGTAAAACATGTATTAAAATCAGCTTGGGTTATTCTTCGAGTGGTTTTTGAGGCCTGGCTGAAAAACTCCGATTTTACCTAAAACATGACGAAAAGTAAACAATGGCTTCTGCGTGTTGGTCTGAGGGCAAGTACAGGCATTTAAATCCTTATAGTATGAGTTCTTTGTACTAATAAGCAAATTGTTTGCTTGCACCTGTAATAAAACTGTTCAATCTCAACGCCAGAGTAACTTTATTTAATCCGAATATGTTTCATCGCTTCGAATCCCAGACATTGTGACGAGATGTCGATTTCACACCAAGAAGAAACAAGAAGTCGAAAACGTTTTACTACGCGGCCTTCCAATTATCAATTTAAGACAACTGGCCGCTGAAGGAGACATTTACCGAATTACAGCTTAAAACAGTTACGTTTTCTGTAACGCATCAGGTTCGGCTGCAAAAAGTTATTTCAGGACCGGCAATACAGGTTAAATTTGGTGAAGAAATCTTAAGGTTTCATTGTTTATTTTCTTTGCAAGTTACGGTTTCATTCCCGGCCGCGGAATTTACTATGTCCCACGGCAGAGACCAGAATGGGTTGTTTTATTTCGCGTTTGGAACACTTTTATGTTGTTGTGAAACATGTATTAAAACCAGCTTGGGTTATTCTTCGAGTGGTTTTTGAGGCCCGACTGAACCCCGATATTACCTAAAACATGACGAAAAGTAGACAATGGACTTCTGCGTGTTGGTCTGAGGGTAATGCGGTATAGGCGTTTAAAGTCCTTGTATTATTAGTTCCTTGTACTTAACACTTTTATGTTGTTGTAAAACATATATCAAAATCAGCTTGGGATATTCTTCGAGTGGCTTTTAACGCGCCGCTGAAATAACCGGATTTTAACGAAAACATCAGCAAGAAGTAAGCAGTAGACTGCTTGCGTGTTTCCTGAGACCAAGAGACAGAAGAGACTGCTGAAGTAAAGCGGTTTAACTTCTTTCATTATCATATTTTCGTTCTGCCGGTCGATGTGCTTCTTTTAAAGTAAAATAAAATGATAAAATGAGTTTTTTCATGCATTCAAAAGTACCTTCACTCACAAGGAATATTTCAATCTTTCTACGTGAAATTAGATCACCGACAAACAGATAATGTGTAGATTTCACAATTACGGACCGCAATTCTAAACAATTCACCCGGTTTAACTGTGTACATGTATAAATAAAAGTTACAGAGTTGCTTTACTTCAGTTGAATATGGAAAACGGGACTGCAAAGTAAATGCGAGCAGGCGCTTATTTTCCAACCTTCTAATATAGGACTTGCCCATTTACAAGGTACAACGGAAAGTATACTAACTTGGGCCGACAAAAACAACATTGATCGCAAGAAAGATCTCCGCTGGTAATCCTGACATAGCAGCATTTACAGATTTCTATTCTTCTCTCCTTCGTAACCTCTTCGTGGAACGGATACCATGGCGGATAGCGGCAAATTGGTGTCACCCAACCTGTCTTTTCGTATCGCCACCAAATAGGATCTGACCTCTGACTTTCCTCGAGAATCTCGTTCATCAGTTTAAGCGCCGTTAATGGAACAATAACTGACCAGAGTCCACCCGCATTGCTTAGCAATTCTTCTGATCGAAAAACACAACAGTTCATACTTTTAAAACATACCAAGGATAAACGACAGAAACCTTTAAAAAAGATCCGCATTTGCGAACTTCTGTCGTCTGACCTTAAATCGCTGTATATATGACGTGTCACGCCTTCCGAAAGCAAACGAAGTGTTAACTAAAGTCTCAAAATTAATTTAGAGTAGAGCTTCGATCGTTATATGGTTGCAGTATGTTTTGCACGACGGCAAAAAAAAAAAAAAAAAATACAAAGCAAAAAAAGAACAAGAGAACTGAGGATACATTTTGTTTTTACATGCAGCGTGACGTCTAAGATAGAATTCTCTTGGGAAAATACTGGGTAAAATAAATTAGCTTAATGGATTTGGCGTGCTTAAATATTCTATTCTGCAATCTAGCTAACCATTGCAAGCGGGTCTTTTAGTGAGTCATGGATTGCCAATAGCAGAAAGTCGAAACAAAGTGACTAGAAAACATTGGAAAAAATAACTTCGCTTTGGCGGGAAATATTTCTGACCGAACTTTTAATTGAAATTCGCGTGATCTTCTTTTTAACTGAACTATATATTGACAAAATTACTAAAGACTATCGGAAACATGTTTTACTTCGGAAATAAACGGCCGCACTTTTGTAAAACAACCCATTCTGGTCTCTGCTGTGGGACATAGTAAATTCCACGGCCGGGAATGAAACTGTGACTTGCAAACAAAATAAACAATGAAACCTTAAGATTTCTTCACCAAATTTAACCTGTATTGCTGGTCCTGAAATAACTTTTTGCAGCCGAACCTGATGCGTTACAGAAAACGTAACTGTTTTAAGCTGTAATTCGGTAAATGTCTCCTTCAGCGGCCAGTTGTCTTAAATTGATAATTGGAAGGCTGCGTAGTAAAACGTTTTCGACTTCTTGTTTCTTCTTGGTGTGAAATCGACATCTCGTCACAATGTCTGGGATTCGAAGCGATGAAACATATTCGGATTAAATAAAGTTACTCTGGCGTTGAGATTGAACAGTTTTATTACAGGTGCAAGCAAACAATTTGCTTATTAGTACAAAGAACTCATACTATAAGGATTTAAATGCCTGTACTCGCTTGCCCTCAGACCAACACGCAGAAGCCATTGTTTACTTTTCGTCATGTTTTAGGTAAAATCGGAGTTTTTCAGCCAGGCCTCAAAAACCACTCGAAGAATAACCCAAGCTGATTTTAATACATGTTTTACAACAACATAAAAGTGTTCCAAAGGCGAAGTTTCAAGGAATTTGGAGTTATGGCACATGTCGAAAAATATCTCTGAATTTTATTCCTAAATTAGGAATTCGACCTACTAACTGAAAGGGACTTTTTTAAAAATTGTGTGTTTATTCCCAAATGGCGCTCAAGTCGAGTTCTAACCTGTTTTGGATAGCTAAATACTTTGTCTTTCAAGAAAAAGTATTGATAAGTTTTAGTTCTCTTTTACACGCGAATGCAAATTAAGTTTAGATTACTAATTTTAAGTCTTTGTGATCGGCCATTTTGGTGACCATTGAGGCGAAAATCGTTTCCCTCGATTTTCTCGAATTTAAAGCGCTTCGAGCTCCAAAAAACTATATCACGTTTCATATCTACCTAAGGGCTATTTGTGGACGAAAAGAGAGAAAAATCGATTTTTCTACTTCTGCCGCCAAATTCAAATTTTACTTGGTTTTTGTTGACATTTGCTCTTAATGAGTAAAAAGCGTTACTGACTTGACTGCGTATTAAAAGGTCTTAAAACTATGAGAGAAGCGTGAGGGCGTTGATTAGGCGAAATCCAGGACTACAACAAACTCGTTCCCTGGGAAACAGTGGGCCTTGAAATAGTAATGACAATCACTTATGTGTGTATATTTCACTTAAATCCGGCACAAGATAATTCACAGTTTTTATATATTTTTTTCTAATTTTACAATTTATCGAGCATGTACTTTAAAGCAACCAAACAGGTATTACGTGTAAGTAAACTCTTCATAATTCATTTTCTTTCTGATATGATATTTTTTTATATGGCTTCACAATGACTTCAGCCTGGCTATCATATTCTAAAAAGGTGCACGAATATTTGCTCGTGTTTGCTGTCTCCACGGAAAAATGTTACGAAAATGGAAATTCAAGATGAACCTAAAGTCGCCGCATGGACATACATGAGAACTCCCCAATAGAGGGACGACCGCAGATTACAAGTGACGTAGAGAATATATAACGTTACATAAGCAAAAATGATGATGATGATGATGAAAATAACGTCGGTGATGTGTAACTGAAGAGAAACGTTCCCCCTACTAATTGTGCATACCTTAAAGAAAGCAATAAATACTAATAAAATGAAAATAAATGACTGTATATCTTGGCTACCACCTTATACATCTTAAGTTGCAAAATCTAGAGTTACACAATATAACAATGAAAACCCGTCACTGAAATGCCAGGTGATGAAGTTACGTAATTTCAACTAAATAACGTGAAAGGGAACGTGAGAATGTTGGATACACGTGATCCAGACCCTCAAATGGCAGTGACGTCCTATTCAGATGTTTTTTATCACTCGTCACGCACTCCTCTCCAGCGATTGCATGACAAGTCCAAAGAGCGTCAGCAGCTCTAGGAGGCTACGTTGAATGTGCATATTTCACTTTGATTCACGACACGCTGACTTTGATCCGGACGATATATTTATTGCATGTACTTCAAAGGCACCCAAACAGTTGTCAATTACACTCAGTTAAAACTTTGTTTTCTTCTTTGCATGATAGCCAGACTATCGTAATCTGAAAAAAGCAATAACAGACTCTGTTGTTTAATACCAAGTACGTGTGAATGTTATGAGAATTGAAACGAGAGGAAATTCAGTATGAAGTACCACTTCAAGTGTACAGAAAATCTCCCGGGAAGTGTCACGTGATCATTTGTGAAAAGTTTCAGACCGTAGTTGTGTGCAGTTCAAAGTCCTCATGGACTAGTGCCAGCGAAAAAAGAAACACGCGAACTCGATATGGCAATCAAGGTGAGCACGAATGGTTTGAAAAAATTCCACAATTGAAGTTGTACAATAGTGCCTGTGTATGCAATACGTAAAGATTCGACTAGCTTAGCGCCTTCCTTACTACAAACGCCCCACGTTCTTGAGTAAAAGTATTTGTTCTTTTTCATTAAAGTATTACATCACATTCAGTCGTGTAAGGTCAATAAGAAATGTGCACCCCGTCCTTAAGAAGTGTCCCGTTTCCAATCAGCGCTCTCTCTTGAGCTACCAAAAGTAAATTAGCGCCTTGTGCGTTTTTCTAGAGCGGGAAAATTTCTGGGCTTCATATTTACAAACGACTACTGGACAATAGTCAGATAACAATACAAAATGTTTCACTATCAGTTTATACGTAATCAAGAGCATTGATGAGTGCGATGTAATTTTTTTATCGGCTCAAAAAAAAAGGGCGTCGCATTTTACTCAATTATAGTACCTGAGTTTCGTGTTCCATTCCATACAATCTGTTGGACTTTTGAAATTTGATTCACCTGAGGGCTATCATAGGACTGCTTTTATTTTGTGTTCTCCAGAACTGAACTAGCTACTCTCTATGGGCTCCTCACGCAATATAGAAAGAAACAAATCATTCGTTTACTCCAGAGGGAACGCAAAGGTTGCTTTAAACCTCAGCCCCATACAACACATGCCGTAGCTGTGGCTGGGACCGCAGAACACAGCCACGCGGCAATGCTTTTGTGTAGACTTTGATCTTTGCTGCGTATAAAAAAAGCAGTTCAGCGTGGAGGATAAAAAAAATATATAAAAAAGGCTCAGTTTCCGTAGCCTCACGGCCCTTCAGATAAAATACTTGCTTCAAATGACTCAACGACTAAATCGCTCACTTTGACATGCCGTGATGCTCTCTATAGATGCCAAATTTCCAACAGATGCCAAATTTCAAAACCTTGGTCCGTTATTTGGTACTCATCTTGCGTCGCGGAAAAAATCATTTCCAAGCTTCCATTTCGGAAACTAGGAGCCGAATCACGTTTATTCCTATCCTGACACAAGACACGACAGACAAAGACTAAAACTCAGTTGCAATATGTTGTCCCAAGCACTGAGTATTACCACTGATACTGCCGGTAGGTTTTGATAAAGTCATGATTTGCACTAAAAGAGGGGAAGGAAGAAATTAAAATGTGTCGTAGCCCCTTTTCTCTAGAGCTGGGACAGAGCAAAAGTTATTGCCTCTAAAATCAGGTATCCTTATTGTCTTTTCTAGGCATGAACTACAAACAAGCCGGCCGAACTCTGTTCTGGCGACTTTTCAGTTACGTTCAAGCTAAAAATGAAGAAGAAATAAAGATGAAGACAGTAAAAACTGGATAGACTGTATATATGATTGCCTCCTTTACCACGAATTAAAGGTCAACGAAAACAAGATGATAAATGTCGTCAACTTCGCCGGGTCTTTGAGGAAGAAAGGGAACAAAACAGTTATACCGCAACAATATTTACAATTCTCTCAGTTTCCCCGTGTTCTCGTTCGTCAAGTTTAGGAAATACCGCCGAAGAATCGTGAACCCGCCGCGATAAACGCCGATATTAAAGCCATCAACAAAGTCACTTCCTCTGTATGGGATCCCCATTCACTGTAATATGAAATAGCTGATTTAGGCACAAGGAAGTTGCAAACGTTCATTTATCATATCTTTATCGTTTTTTTAATATGTGTACTTTTTAAAAATTCTGTCAGAGTAGTAGTTGGCCTGAATGAAGTGACATTTTTCCATAAAAGCTTGTTTGTTGTTCGTTGCCTATGGTTCCCAATTAAATGTTCGTCTCACAGTTAGACTTCTTAGTGAGAAGAAGTAAAAGAAATAGCAAACCTTTTCATGACCGCTTCAGTTGCCTGCCTTAAAATGCTGCGTTACACGAGGTAGGCAAAGAAAAAAAGAAAACAAACTGAATCACTAACAACAATAGCCATCTTAGGTTGACAGAACATGGTAGCCACATATCCTGTTTTAGTAGCGATGCAGGTCATTTAGCAGACCATGAAAAAAAGAAAAGACAAGAAGGAACAACTAAAGGATAAAGGAAAAAAAAAGATGCCTGCATCGACCTCGTCAATAATGAACACTTCAATCTCTACTCAGAAGTCCTTGAATAACATGAGGCGACGACGTTACTGTCGGCCTTTATGAAGATAACTTAATTTACGTTTTAGGGACCGTTCATTTTTTATCAGGTAGGGGGGCTGGTGGGATTTGCGGGGGGGGGGGCCATGCGAAAAAAAATGGCTTTCGAGGGGGGTCCATCCCAAAAAAATAAGGGAAAAAGGGGGGGTCACGTGAAATATTTTAGGAAAACTTTAAAATGGCATAATGTTTGAATATCAAAAAAATTGCTATAGAATAAACATAGAAGGCAGGATACAAATTTATTACAAACTTTCCTTCTACTTTAAAAAAACGTTTGGCGACAAAAAAGCATTTGTAGTTACTGAAAAGAAGTATTTAACACTGTTATTTTCGAATGCAACTTTCACTGGCACTCATCTTCATCTTCACTGTCGTCGAGTTCTTCGTCGCCGCTTGTGCTGCTATGGGAGTCTCTTTCACCGATGCTGCAAGAAGCAGCAATGCTTTCCGTCAGAGTGTACTCTTCAGGGTACATGAAGGTGTAAACATAATCTCTGACTTCCTGCTCAAGGTTGGTGGT
Source organism: Orbicella franksi (assembly GCF_964199315.1). Classification (NCBI taxonomy): domain Eukaryota; kingdom Metazoa; phylum Cnidaria; class Anthozoa; order Scleractinia; family Merulinidae; genus Orbicella; species Orbicella franksi. The sequence goes on along the minus strand of NC_138145.1, from coordinate 11,906,504 downwards.
GATTCTGCTTCTTGCAGCATTGATGAAATAATTCCCTTCCAAGAGCTGTGCGATGTATGGCCCATCTCTTCTAAATAACGACGTGGCAACATCCTCAACTTTAATACACCCTTCCGGGACGGCCGTTCTAGGAGGGTACACAAGGCATTGTGGAAGATCATTTCCTAGCGGGTTTCCAACACAGATTCCATAAACTCGTTGGACGTTGTTTTCAGTCCGCTTCCTCTTTCTTTCATTTGACTTTCTGCGGTTTTCTTTTTTCCTTCTCGTTTTGTTGATGTGCTGTGCATGTTTGAGTATGCCCTTGAATATGCTGTTATAATTGCTCTTATTTTCTAGTGCTTTCATGTCCTGCGTGACCTTCGTCAACTTAGCTTCTATACATTTGATCTGTTTTACATTAAAACTGTGGGCATTCATCAATTCAGATGAGGGAAATGCCAATGAGAGGCGAAATGCCACACGCTCAGGGCGAGCCATAACTAGGAGATCCGAAATTGACTTCTCTTTCATTTGATTTGTTTTTCAAACAACAGCTCTCTGTAGTATAGGGATTGTAAATATTGTCTTCACAGTGAGCACAAAACGTGAAGTAGGGGGATAATAGAGAAATATTAAAAAAGTTGAAATCTAAATATTGCTTGTTCAATTTTTTGGGGGGGCGGGGGGTCATCCCAAAAAATGACCGCTATAAGGGGGTGGGCCACGTGAAAAAATTGGTAAGCTGAGGGGGGGTCATGCGATTTTTAAATGGTGCTTCCCAAATCTCACCAGCCCCCCCCCCCTCCCTCATAAAAAATGAACGCTCCCTTAAGACCTGTGGAGAGCTTGAAGTAAGTTTCATTGAAAAACCTCAGAGGGGAAATATTTTACGTCCAATGAACTAGCACAGCAGGACCATCAAATTCTATTTGTTGAAAGAACAGATTTGAAAAGAAATTGTTTCGGAAGAGTAACGTTCCGTATGGGGACTATTGGTATGGCAGGATTTCGCAAAAAAAAAGAGTCGAGATGGCGGGATAGGAGAACCCTATTGTGTAGCTTCGTATCAAGTAGCTTTTGACCCTTGGGTGATCATTTTTGCATGACTCCAGCCTTGCTATCCTATTCTAAGAGGGTAACAGAATTTTAAGAAAATATCGCCGAAGAAAATATCGACGCATGGACGTATACTTTTCAGCTAGCGACACGTGCCGTTTGCACCTTAAATTTAAGGGGGCACGCGACCACTTTTGGACAAACAGTAAAACGATCGCAGATATAGATAACAAGCAACGCATTGAATTAGTGTTGACATGGTAAGTGAAAAAGTTGCCTTGTCATGAAATTACGTAACATTTCAATTAAATAACGTGAGAGGGAGCGTGAGAATGAAGGTTTCGCGTGATCCAGGCCATCAAATGGCAGTGACTTGGAATGTGCATCTTCACTTAAGACTTCAAGACCGTATGACCTTGTATCGCCAATTTATTTAATGTGTTGGTATGTTCTTCATCTTTCAAGTAAACTTTAAAAGATTGTTTTCTACCGAAACAAGCTTGCATGCATGACTTTAGCCTGGCTATCATATTCTCAGTGAAAAGCTTATAAAAGACTGTCTGTTGTGTCCATGTGCACGTAAATGTTATGAGAAAATTAAAACCCGAAGAAATTCAATATTAAGTCGCTCAAGCACGTGCGCCGGAATTCTCCCGGGAAGTGTCACGTGACGTTTTGTTATAAATCTTGTCAGTGTGCAGTTCAAAGTCTTTACACGCCAGTGTCAGAGAGGAGAAAACAAGCGAACGTCACTCAAGGTGAGTACAAACTAAGACAAAAGTTTTTGTTACCCTCGGCCTTAAGCACTTTTATTCTAGAAGTACTGAAGTTGAAGATGCTCCGGTAATAATTCCAGAGGATGTCGACCTAAGCCATTTAAGCAATTTACCGGCAGCGAAAGAGCTGATGTCCTTCTTCCGGCCGGCCTTCTATAGTTGAATGCGTAATAAGTTACGTAATCCATAACGAACACTGTTAGTTTACTGTTATAAAGGTGACTGGGTTCTTGTATGGAGTCGAGGTGGATATTGGAGGGAACAATGTTTGAATAGCTTGCTTCTTAACTTAAATTGTGATTTGTTTATAATCACTAGCCATCTTTATAGCATTACTTGAGCTGGTTAGTCGATATACAGTTTTCCTGTTCAGTTCCTGCGTAACCCGCATAACTGCAGCAGCATATAAGGGAAAACAGAAAACAGTATGGAGGGCGGGAAAATTTCCGGGCTTCAAAGATCATTTAATAAACCGATGACTCTCCCTCACAAGCATCTATAAATTGACCATAACGTGACATAGCAATGAAAAATAGTATAACAAAAAAAAAATGTTTCAGTTATACAATCAAGAGCACGGATGAGTGTGATTTAGGTTTTGAGTGCGGCTTCGAACAAACGCCGGGTTTAACTCGGCTATCGTGTCATGCGTTTCGTGATCCATTGCATGAAAACCCTTAGATGACTTATTTGAAATATTAATTCACCCGAGCTAGGGCTATCGGAGGGACAGCTTTTGGGTTCCTCACGCAATGGTCCTTGTCAACAGCGGCTTTCCCCGGCACCTCACGGTCCCTCAGGTTAAAGCTCCTGCTTCAGTTGACGCGTCGACTAACGCACTTTGATGTTCTTTATAGATGAAGGTGGTTGGTTTACTACTCGTGGTTTTCCTGGTCTCTACAGAGGCCAGATTTCCAAAGCTTGGCACGTTATTTGGTAAACTTGATATTCCATCTACCGCCAAAAAAGTCATGTCCAAGCTTCCATTTCGTAAACCAGGAGCTGAATCCGCGACACCCTATGCTGAACCATCTGCTAAGAAATCACCTCCAGCATTCTGTGACTCGCACGACTGCCCTGAATTTTATGAAGTGAAGCAAGACGCGACAAGCTACACGTTGCGATGTTATCCTAAGCCGTATCGCTGGGTCTCCACCTCTGTTACTGGTGAGGTTTTGATTTGGCCATAATCTGTACTGTATTTATACAAGAACGAGAGAGGGTATAAATTCTAAGGGTGTCTTAACCCCTTTTTTCTTGGAGCTGAGCAGATCGATTTTGATTTTGATCGATCGATTTTGATTTCAAATTTTTGCTTTTGCTACATATAACGAAATACGTTTTAAAAGTACGCCGTTAATATTGAATTGTTTCCTGGGACATCAGTGCAACTAATCACGCATCAGGAATGGGCACGGAACATTGTCGTCCCCAATGCTACTTGTTTTAAAGTGTTTTCAGGAGACCCGAAGAACGGAGGCTCTGGGGACGAGAATGGGCAGGTTGAGCTTGCTCGTACGCGCGCTTGCATCGCTGGTGAATACCAGGGTTATTTAACATAATATGTTTGCCTTTGAAGTCATGTGTCCTTGTCATCTCTTTTATAGGCAACAACTACAAACAAGTCGGTCGAACCGCGTTCTGGCGACTTTTCAGTTACATTCAAGGTAACAACGAAGAACAAATGAAGATTAAGATGACAGTGCCAGTTACAATGCAAATCCATCCAGACACGAAAACCGAATCCTTCAGCAAGAACGACTATACCATGAGCTTCTTCATCCCGTTCAAACATCAGAAAGATGCCCCTGCTCCGTTCGCTGAAGATGTCCAGCTGACAGTCGTGCAGCCGTTTTGCGCCTATGTCAGGGTGTACGGAGGTCGCTCTAATATCACCATGATTGAAGAAAACTACAAAGCCCTCGTGGAAGATCTGAAGACGAATGGTCTTGGTGATGACTTCCGTACAGATATGATCTATTCCGCCGGGTATAACGACCCCAAGAGCGTAAAGCAACACAACGAAATCTGGCTCGTTAGTAAAAGGCAAAACCCGGCTCCTCTTCCTGAAAACGAGAAAGCTCAGTCAACGTTTGGCAAGTACTTTGGAAAGATATGTGGTAAACTGTCATTCAAAGATATTGATTTTCTTTCCATGACAAAAAAAGTCATGTCCAAGCTTCCATTTATCAAACCAGGAGCAGAATCCCCCGAGCCCTCTACTGAAACATCCGTGAACAAATCGTCGCCGGCATTCTGTGGCTCAAACGACTGTCCGGACTTCTATGAAGTAAAGCTGAAAGCGACGGACTACACTTTGCGATGTTATCCTGAGCGGTATCGCTGGGTCTCCACAACTGTCACAGGTAAGCCTCTAATTGAAGTACTGCCGCATTTTGCATTAAAAAGGATGAAGTGTTAATTAGAGTATTTAAGCTCCTTTGTCAGGAAATAGAATAGAAATTGGGGGTTTTCAATGATGAATCATCTCGCGCTAAAACCGCGCGTAAACTTCACTAAGCGAATGGTTATACCCCGTCCTGCTAGAACAATCCATTCTTTTTCAATTCGTCGTATGAAAAGCTCGTTGAAGTAGGTCAATGCGCTTATGTTAATACACACTGTTGCTCCCTCAAACCATGGTTATTTTCAGACCAAACAGCTCAAAAAAATGTAGCCTCATCGGGTGTAGGGTAGGGGAGGGGGGGGGGCGAATATACCTATATCAAGAGCATGTGGTCATGCCTACATTGCTAGTAAAACCCCTCTCTTGTTGAACACATAATGCGATTATTATCGTTAGTGAAATCATGTATTTTTTTGTCTGGTTACTAGGCGAAGAATCCAAACAAGCCAGTAAAACTGCTTTCTGGCGGCTTTTCCGATACATCGATGGTAAAAACGCGAAAAAAATGAAGATAAAGATGACAGTGCCAGTAGCAATGCAAATCCAACCAGTCGCAGAATCCGATTCCTTCTGCAAGAACAACTACACCATGAGCTTCTTCGTCCCCTTCAAGCATCAGAAAGATGCCCCTGCTCCGTCAGAGGATAGTGTCCACCTGACTGTCTTCCAGCCATTTTGCGCCTATGTCAGAGTGTATGGGGGCTATTCAAACATGAAGAGGGTCGAGCAACACTACAATGAGCTGGTGAAATCTCTGAAGAGGGATGGCCTGGGCGAGGAGGATTACCGTACCGATGCAATTTATTCAGCTGGTTATGACAGCCCCTGCAAGTTCTTAAACCGACACAACGAAATATGGCTCATTAGCAAAAAGCAAAACCCAATCGAGGAAGAAGTCGGGACCCTGTAAACTATAAACGATTGTTGTACTAAATAGCAAAAGATATATACGCTGAAAGATTTTTCTTAACAACAAATGAAACACCTTATCATTATGTCGTGTCACCTGCAGACTTATGTTAACCTGAAAATCTTCGTGCCTCTCTTTCAAGATAATTTAGTTTTAGTCTAATTACAAGTGTAACTTGTAAGCCCCACATGTACGCACTACGGACCTAAGTTTCATAACAACAAGCTGAACAACATATCTTCATGCGTTACCTGCAGACTATTCAGTTTTGTCATACACGGGTACAGAGTAGTTTACACGCATGCCTTAATTTTCTCGTTTTTTGTCGTTAGTATTGTTTCTCATTCAACTTTGTGTATAGCTTTTGAAATAAAAAAATATACCATTAATTACCCAAACTGTTAGCTGTTGATGACTGGCTAGATTAACTTACGAAGTCGGGGATAGATGGGTCGATGCAGATGAAAACTGACTACAGGGCTTGAAACCAAGGGGAGGGGCTTCTCTATAACATTAATGAGTGTACTGGTCTAACATTTAGCGAAGTACCAGAATCTCCTTTTTGTCATTTTCCCTCCCAAGAGGTACCAGTTCCAAAATGGCAAATTAAAATGTTGCTGACCGTTTCCTACTCGATAAGCCAAGCTTACGGCTTTCTCCATCAAAAGGCCATTACTACTTAAGATTTGAGAAGCGTAAGCGTATTGAGTAATCGACGTGTTTACAACGACTCCCTTCATTTTTAGGGCAAGTTCTTAAGATTCCGATTGCTTGAATTAATTGTAGCAGGAGGCCATAAATATCACACAACCCACATCTAGCCTGCAGAACAGGTAGTTCCGCGGAGCAGATCGCGGAGCTCAAAACACCAGTTCCAAGCTGGATTGTGAGGGCGGGGCGTGAAAAAACGCGACGATTAATATAGGATAGAGCTTAGGGCAAAACCTGAAGAAACATTACATAAAATAGTCCCGCAAGTACATATATGTACACATGCGGGAAAGTAATAAAGAAATATATGAAGATGGTACAGGAACACGCCCAAGGCCTTAACTGGCCTTTACTACCGTTTTACAGGCACAACCAGTAAAACCGCTGTTATCTTAATCGCAGATTTTGAGATTACTTTGTTTCTATTAATATCAATCAAACTGCTCAAAAACGAAAGGTTTCGAAAGCACGCGCTACTAGATTTAAAGGAGCTACGTCACGGTTTGCCCATATTGAAAAGTTTAGCCTCAATTTTTCAAATTCCTCGTTTGCAATCCGTGTTAATCTTCTCCATCCTTAGCCATCCTTGTTCCTTTACGGTTTATCATTATCTCTTTGGTGTTCTTCTATCTTAATAAACTGTTATTTTCAGGTTTCCTACTATTTAAAGGTAATTTTGTATGTGGCCAAAATAACTCAATACCGTGACTGAGCCCCTTTAAGTAATCCGTACACAACGTGATCTCTCAGACAAACACTCGATAGGCTCGTTTCTAAAAGCAGGATTTCGCGGAGAAAAACTTGATGCCCGCAGCTGAACAGCTCACCTTAATTTACTACGAGCAATATCTCGTTTGTATGAAAATCCATGAGGACATGAGAACGAAAAACAAGTGAGCGTGTGAGCGTGACATGCGGGCGGCGTAGACACGCTCGCAGTCAACGCTCGCACGCTCACTGTACTTGTTTTGCGGTCTACCCCACGAATTTTCAAGCAAAAGAGAGACTGCTCGCAGTCTAAGTTCTTCGTAGTCCTAGTTGTCGTTATCTTCGTGTAGCGAACGAATATTAGGTGATTAGTGACGTGAGCAAAATGAGCTCCACCGAGTTGCTGTTGCCAATATTCTCCGCATCCGCTTGCGGGTTCTCAGCTATCTAAGAAGCTATGACTGATCCAAATATACAATAAGGTAAACACGAGCGAATTAAACAAACGTTCCCCGAAAAACGTGACTCATCATTTTAAAACTTGACACTACTGACAGTAAATTTGATGTTGTTGTTTCGCATATTGTAGGAAGCGAGGACTGGAATTTACCTAGAGAGCTAGAGTTCCTGTAAAAAGCGTGTCGATTCTTATATTTCTCCTCAATTTATGCCGACTCATGATTGGCAGCCTGATTTTCTTCCCTTCCCGGGTCGCGGGGGTGCGATGACATTAAAGATATTCTGGGCTTGTTCCGAGTGTTCCTGATCCACTTCCATTCCTAATTTTCCAAAACTTATGTCATAGCTTATACATATCGTGGATAACAGTTTTCTTGTTTCTTGGCGGCGTGAAATTTACAAACGGACTTAAATATTTTGTACGCTTTCACGAAAAGACGATCACAGCAACAAAAATATCTCCTCAAATTCCAAAACACGTGTGGTTGGTCACGAACGAACTTACCGCCACGTGCGAAGTCACGTTTTTCGTTGAGATGGGTTTGAAATCACATGACACATTACAAAACATGCAATATTTATAAACCCTGGAACAACAGCACCGGGACTCACTCACGATAAGGAGCGGAAAACTCGACAGCCGAGTAACGTTTCATTCCAGTTGAGAACTGTTCTATAAGGTAAGATTAGTAAGACAGCTTTTAGCTTTTATTGACTTTTCGAGGAGTGCTAATGAACTTCCGAATGCAAAAGAATTCTTTGTTAACTATTACAAATTATGCATAAATGTTTCGCATTATATAATTTTGCAGTAAGTCATGCAGTAAGTAATCACGAAATTTCGTATCTGCAGAGTTGACTTCGGTTGTAACTGTTCTCAGTGTGAGCGAATTGACTATAGTCAGTTATGAAAGAGAACGAGTTAAATTTATTGCAGAGGCATTTCAGATTCAAGGAGGTTAGATATTTGTGTATCAGTTGCGTAACACTGTCAATACTACTGTATCTCTTGATTGTAGAGTTGCAAAGGACGAGCATGCTAATCTAGGCCCTATTAGGGTTTAATTTTTTTTCAGGATACATGATATTTTTATAAAACGTTAGTGGGACACAGGATGTTTGGACGAAAAAGTTACGGGATATTAAGATTAGATAAAAATCATCATCGACTATGATAATTGTTAAGTTTTGCAACGTACTGGGATTTAATTACGGGATGCGGGATATTTAACGGGCTGTGGAATACTCAGACCCCCCTAATCAGGCCTCAATCTACTATTATATTTTTAACGCTAGTTATTATAGTCGTTCTCCGCAAATGTTTGGAGTGTACGTTTTCCGATTCGTTTTCCCGGTTCTAAAAGCTCCGTCAGTAGGGCAAAAGCTGACTTGTTTATACTTAAGTAACAATAAATTAGGATTAGCATATTATAAGAGAGCAAATTTATAGCAATGGCATTTGAGATCTAATTGTTGGATTTTTTTATGTCTCAGTCTCCCTTAATTATAGCCTGTAGAACAAGGGATACGGAGAGAGAAGAGCGCGGATGCGTCATACAGTTACGTAATTCGTGCGGAGTGTATTTTGAAAAATAGAACACAGGCCGCGCAAGCTCTTGACTGTCAGTAGTCTCTCTTTTCCTGCTCGAAAATCCACAGGGAAGAACGCCAACGAACAGTTCGTTCGCGTTTCTGTCCTCAGGGATCTTTTGAGCAAAAGAGCTTAGGTATGCATTATGTCACTGTTGATTCAATAGGGGCTTTGATGGTATGCAACGAACGTTCTGTAGACTTTGTTTAGTCCTAAATATGTCAAAATCACATAAAGTCATTATTGTATAATGAATTTCCCGTACAAAGTCTATTATATAAAAGGCGTTCGTTGCGTAACAACAAAGCGCGCTATTGAATCAACAGTCTATACTTGGGCCGCTTGAAAACAGCGTGTCTACGAAAGTCCTCCGTCCGACTGACCTGGTTTGTATTGTTTTCAGATGCAGATCACACTCGCTGTTCTAGCACTTGCGGCACTGTCTTTTGGTGAAGCCAAACCAACCTCGGACGAACCCAAATTCTGCAACGGACTTGAATGCCCGCACTTTAACACCATCAATAAGACTGACAAATATGAAGTCCGTTCCTATCCAACGCCCTACAAGTGGGCGTCAACAGTAGTAGCAGGTAGGAAATTTGTTCTTTTTGTTTCAGCGGTTTACTCTTTCCTGTTATATCCAGCTAGACAAAACGGTCGAAAACTGAGTGATGCACTACCGAGTAACGTGTAAAAATTTCAAAGGGTTAAAATTTAGCTTAAAATCGACTGAAACAGATAGGAAGAAAGAGAAGAACCTTGACAAGTCGCGGAAAGGCATTTCGATACGCTTTTGATTCATGTAAGCGGCCGCCTACATCGTCTCATCAGGGTCGCACAGGGAGGGAGTGGGGGTCGTCTCTGGCACGGTTCACGAATGGAAGAAATAAAGGATCACGGATCACGGAGAAAAAAAAATTCGTTTTCCCGAATCACGAAATTAAGGAAGTAAGATACTCTTTTTAATGACCTGTTCTTACACTCCAGGCAGTGTTTGAAGAAAGTAAAATCGCGAATGGTTAAGTCAAGGCTCCATATTGCAAATCGCATACCTAAGTCACTCTCGATAGACGACTCCAACCATTCGGAGGACTTGTGTCTGGAAATCACGTAAAATAGAGTGGTAAAATCACGAATATCGGTTAGTGATTCAGGTTCTTCACGGGTCACGCAAAACCTTCAGGACCTTCAGGTCACGAGTTACGAAGAATAAATTTCCTAAATTCACGCTTCACAGAAAATTAAGTCAGCTAATCACGCATCACGAGAATACCCCTGTACGACCCTCTCTCATGTATGCGATACCGCGGCGAAGGAAGGACCCGGATAATACATGTTTTTTGCTGTCAGAGAACGTTCTAAACGCATTCCAACCTTCATTGTTTTGTGTTGCCAGGTTATGAGTATGACGACGCAGTTAGAATGGGTTTTATGCGCCTGTTCAAGTACATTGGGGGTGCAAACGTGAAAAAGACGAAAATCCCCATGACAGCGCCAGTTGCAGTGGAAATTCAGCCAGGGCAGGGTCCCTTCTGCAAAAATAACTTTACTATCAACTTTTTCGTTCCTTTTGAGGATCAAGCTGATCCAGCAGCCCCCACTGAGGAAGATGTTTTTATCTCAACCTTACCAGCGATCACTGCTTATGTTAAGGTGTATGGTAGTTACTCGGACCTTGATCTTGTTCAGAAGTATTCCGAAGAGTTGGGCGAGGACCTTGTTAAAGATGGGCTTGGTGACACGTTCAGAAAGGATGTGTTTTTCACTGCTGGCTACGACAGCCCTTTTAAACCAATAAATCGCCATAATGAGATCTGGTATCTCAGGAAAGATTCTGTTGCCAAACCTATCCTAGTCTAAATAAAACTGATTGAACTGTTTCATGCTACAGCGAACTTTGTAGAAACCGGTATTTCAACAAAGTGCAACATAGCATCAAAAAAGTAATTAAAACTCTTGTATTCCTTGTCTACAGACTTCAGACTTAACTTTGCATTTGTCGATCATGCAGTTCTTTGAAAGAGAAGATAGAATGAAAAACGTTATGGCGCTTCCATCTTTTTTCTTTCCTCCATAACCCCCTCGCTCCTCCCTTATCTCTCAGTGGGATCGCCGAGCTTCAATGTTCTCTTTTTTTTTCTCTCTCCTCCCCTCCTATCCCCATAAAAAAATTTTGCGCGGAAATTTTTTCTTCCCTGTTTCTTTATTTCTCGTTTGTTGAGCGGCCCAATCCATTCCCCACCCACTCTAGTTCATATGGTTTTCTGATTCCTGCGTTAATCAGGGGCTAGTGAGTTGTGTGTATGAGTTCACAGAACGCTATGGATCTTCGGCGTGTATCTATATATCCGGTCAATTTAATCTTGGCTGTAGTGTGTCATAAACCAATCCAAATCTAGCCTGCAACGAAACTCGAGAAAATCGCTCTTTCGGTTTGCGAAGCAAGGTGGTACTCAACAGTACTCAATTAACACTCGCACGCGTAACTAGGCCAGTTGCCCTTTGTCACACCCACAATAATACTGTAACCTTCACAGAATACCGCCTTGACTTGCAGCCGCCCTGACTTTAGAAACGTTACTGCCAAGTTACTATCCACGCTCCTAAAAAGGTTTACTTCAGGTTCTAGTACTTTTACAGTTTCACGCAACGCCCCTCCCCGCTATGCGTTTCGCGAGGCAGTCTCAAAAAAACCCAGCGCCGACATTCTTTTGGCTCGTCACGCACCCCTTGGAGAGGAATGCGTGACGAGTCAAAAGTTCTTTCGTTCCAGTCCTCTGCACATACCGGTGTCACAGTGATATGTGTATCCCCGTGATATGTGTATCCCCGCACACATATCACAGTGATATGTGTATCCCCCGTGGGGATACACAAAACACTGATACGCGCCTGGGCATTCAACGAACAAAATGGCGACTCGGTTGCGAGGTTCCAACGAGCGCTGTAAAGAGTAGGAGAAACCAGAAATGAATTCGCGCCCAACGGACCAGATTAGGATTTCTTGAGTTTGGTTGAGTTCCAACCGACTCGACTGTATATCTGACTAAAACTTCGAACAGCGGATACACATATCACTAATTATTTTATGGCGCAGTGATCTCAGTGTGTATCCCCTAAACACAGCCGTTAGATTGGCTATCTACCTGATCGAAGAAAAGGGCCAATTATTGCCGAAACGTGCTGGCTGCTTACTCGCGACGACGTTTATACCCAGGTTGAGGTTTGCGGAGTTTGCAACTCGAATGTCTAAATATCTAAACTGAAATCGCGTGCAAGGGATACATATATCACTATAGTTATTTCATGGCGCAGTGATATGTGTATCCCCATAAACACAACTGTTGTAATACAGCGCATCAACCTTGTCAAAACTGCAGGCAATATTAGCACCCGACGTTTTTACACGGCTTGGGTTTACTGGAGTTTGAAACTCGATAATTCCACTAAAAACACGTGCACGCGTGCACGGGATAATAAGGGATACACATATCACTGATTATTTCATGAACTAGTGATATGTGTATCCCCATGGACACAGCTGTTATATTGGCTTTCTACCCAAGAAGAAAAATGCCCATTACATTTGCATTGTCAAAACTGACCTGCTAGAAATATTCACACCCGGCATTTATTCATAGCTTGGGACTGGAGTTTCACTGACCTCGGTTGTACACGACCGCATGCGGGGGATACACATATCACTAATTATTACATGGCGTAGTGATATGTGTATCCCCTGAAGACAGCCGTTATTTAGGCTAACTGCCGAAGAGTAAACGTCGATTATCATGAAACTTGCTAGCAATATTCGCAGTATAGCAATGTATACAGCTTGAGACTTAACATATCTTACAAAAAGTCGAACTTAAAAGGGGGTGCAGGGGATACACGAGTGCCACTAATCATTTTATGGAGAGCGGGTCGAAGCAGTGATACGTGTTTCACTCCACGAATAATTCAGATGCAAACAAGGCGATGAACAGTGGAGAATCTGCGTTACTCGAGGGGTGAGAATGTACCGCGCAATTAATATCGTCCTAGAAATCCCGTGCCGAGAAACTCAAATTGAAATATATCTAGATCCATTTGGTCTTCCACTTTAAATTCATTATATCCTGCTCGCAGAAAATCAATTAGGATCAAGAACACAATTCCAGCAGCAGATACGTAAGCTTTTTCAAATTCAAAAATAGAGATTTCTGTTTTAAGTCTGTTTGGGTTAGTCGTTCGTCCAGTGAGCGACCGGACGACGAGAGCGCTTTTACGGAGGATATTGCTATTTAAAGTGGAGGGGAGGGGGGTGGGGGATACACATATCACTGGTCGCCATTTTGGAGGGGATACACATATCACTAGTGATATGTGTGCGGGGATACACATATCACGGGGATACACATATCACTGTGACCGGCAATGCCCTGCGACAATGGCAACACGAAAACCCAGTTATTCTCGTGTTCCAAGTGTCAACCTGAGTAAGCGTTCCAGTTTATCGTCGTATAATTCCGATGACTTCTTCAAGGAGCCTTCACCGGGTGGTACTGATGGCGGAGCAGGAGATGGAATCTGGAACACCGCAAGGAGAAAATTTACTCTGGTGGCCCTGTGCCTTGTTTACTTCGCCGCTACTGCGTCATTCGCGATCCTGTCTCCCTTCTTTCCCGGCGAGGTAAAACTTTTGGGAACCAATCCTTTCGCCCGAAACGACTATTCGCCCGATGTCAGTGCGCCTGGACTTAAAGTTCCAACGAAAGATGTTCTTAAAATTTCTACTTTCTTTACAGAAGCCTGGCGAGCGAAAAAGACAACCTTGTGGGCATACAGTAATTGAAACAAAATTTTTACACGTAACATGTTTATTTCTCGTTCTTAATCCCTTGACCACGCAGCTAACAGTCCGGGCGGATTGACTGTCAGTCCTGGAAAATTGGCATCGGGCGAACTGGTTTTCGGGCGAAACGACCACAATTCTGTCAAATGTTCAAACTTTTTGAGCCTCATCAACTATCGCTTCAGAAATCGAGAGCGAATAATCTAATTGTTTTAGTAGAATTCTAACTGCAATTTGCTTCAAACAACGATTCCAATTATTTCTGCTCTTAGTATTAAACTTCACGCTTCCTTTAGAGAATTTACACGGACTGAATTGTGAATTTGACATTTGCAGTTGTGTACACGCGCTTATCAGTTTCTGTCAAATAATTCGAGCTTTTTAGTTCAAGAAACCGAAAATTCCCTCCTCTTAGTCTTCTCAGCTATTTGATTATCTATTTGTTTCTAACTGTTCTTTCAAAACTTCGGAGAAACGAGGAAACGTTGCAATTTTTTTCGACCAAACCAAGCCACTGCACACTTATGGCTGATAGTGTGCAATAATCAGATTACAGCATTTGCATTAGTATACTAGTGGAATTCTACCAGCAAGGCTTCATCAACTATCACCTCATAGAAATCGAGAGCGAATAATCTAATTGTTAATAAGAAACAGGTGTGCTGGAGTACAAAAGAAAGATTGTCATGGCAAGATAATCCCCGGTCACTCAAGCCATACAGTTGAATTGTTCCAAGAAAGCAAAATGCCCAACAAAGATCATATCATTGAAAATACTTTTGGGCCTAACACACTTTAATTTAGCTTATGTATTTTCCCCAACTTCAATTGTCACTGTGCCAAAAGCACTCCTTTCACCATTTCTGTGCCATGCTCTTTGCCACTTAGGTACCGCCCACATTTTTTTTGTGCCCACTAAGAGGATGGGGAGTATAACGTAACAAGTTATTGCCATGACAATTCTGAGTATTTTCAATGTAATTTTGCATATAATCAAAACTATAACAAAATTCTCGAACGTGATTGGCTATCAGCAGCCTGATTGGAGTATTAATTGTCATGCTTGTAATTGGACAGTAGGTGTCATTTTGCGCACGCTGTTGCAGTGCACTTTGTTGAGTAAACTGCTGTGTTTTTCAACATTCATAACGACGTTTAATCGTTCAGTGATCAATCGATGGTTTGTTCGTTTCTCGAATTTTGTCATAGTTTTGATTAATTGGTAACAGGAAATCGTGTCATCCAATTCAGTCTGTAATCATACTCGTGATTAACAAATTGGACTCCCGCTTCGCGGTCGTCCGATTTTGTTAATCACTCGTATGATTACAGACTGAATTGGACTCCACTCAGTCCTATTACCATTATTAATAAGCTTAATACCTTTTTTTAGCCACCCAGTAGATTTTTGGAGAAGTTTCAAAATACCTAGCAATTTTTTTAGGTTTCTGGCACAATTTTGCTGTTTTCCTAAAACAGCCTGAGTGTTTGTAACAGTTGTCACCCAGCAACTTCCTCCCTCCCTCAAGGCATCTTGCAGACACTAACATCGGTCCTTTTCAAGAATCATTCCTGGTTGAAAATGGTGCACAATCTTTATGGCTTGCAAGATTTTTCAAAGAGTTCCAATTATAAGACTGTTCTTTCAAAGATCATTTTAGTGGTTAAAAGACCTTAGCGAGGAGATTTTAAAGATCTTGGAAAAGATCTGAGCAAAGATCCTTGAGGATCTTTGTAGTTTGTTCAAAGAGACTTCTTGAGAGATCAGTGGATTTTGTCCTGAGGGGAACAGTGAATTTTCACTTTTCCCCAAGGGACCAGTCATTAAGTGATATGTTATATAGCAAAACAAGTGGGTCAAACTGGTGGAAAACAAATAATCACCTTATTGATAAATGACATGCAACAGCAGTCAACATTTCATGGGTAGCAGTGAACTGTTTCCCGTTTGACGTCATAGTTTTTGCAATGTTGCCCACTCATGGCATTTGGGTGTGGGAAACAGTTTCATTGTTAGATGTCATTTGACCATGAACTAGCCTATGAATGGGTGTGCTGTAGCAGAAAAAACGCCAGCTATATAACAATATTAATTTTATTATAATATTTCTCCTTTGATTCTTACATATTGGAATATTTGACCATAATTTAACACTAGAAAATTATAAATGAAAACAAAAAGTATAAAGTGTAATGACTGGACCGCAACAAATTATCCAAAGATCCGTCAAGGAGATCACTAGGGTCTATTTCCTCTCATGAATGATAATATTTGCATATAATGAACTTTGTGATACTCCTGCCTTCAAGTCTTTTACAATGAACTACAAAATTCTTCCACTAGATGTGTTTTTTTTACACTAGAACACCACCTTACTGCCACCTTGTTAATATGATCACCTTGTTATTACAGCCCCTCTACACTTGCCAGAACAAAAGCTCAGTTAGTCAATTTCTTATTCAAAGAACCCCATGGTCACTCTGTTGATACGGCCATATTTTGTGGTCTATTGTTGACCGGATTAATGGGGTTCCACTTTATATTACAGGCTCAAGAGATGGGTGCGTCAGGTACCATGATTGGTCTTATCTTTGGAATCTATCCCTTGGTGGTTTTTGTAGTGGCACCATTAATAGGAGTCTTGGTGAGTCTAATGTTTGGATGTAATTACGCACTTGGTTTATGTACTTGGTTAATATTATGAAGATACATTCAAGAAAAAGTTTAGTGTAGCAGCACACAAAGAAATTTTGGAATGCAATCCAGAAAGGGTTCAGAAAGTTTTCAGTATTTTTAGCTATGATAATTTCAGTCAAGACACCTAGTGGTGCCACTCTGTTAGGACCTTTTGCAAGTAAAGAAGGAAAAATTGGCAGATTTAAATCAGCATATCTAAAACCTACAGGATCATGTCTACCAGTAACCATGAATGGTTGGCTGATTTTATAAACTTTACTTCATTTCTAATTTAAATTTAGCAGGAGCCTGTATTTCAAAAACCATATCATTTAGTCATATGACTCTTTTACTAAATTTAATACATCTTACTCAAACTGAACCTACTTTAATTTTTTTTCCACAACATTTAGCTTCCAACTATTGGTCCAAAGTTCACTCTGACGGCAGGACTTTTCCTGTGCTCTGGGTCACAGATATTATTTGGGTAATTCAGTTATGCAACCACTGTCCTGTTATTTCAATATTTAAAAAGTCTTGCAAGGCTTCATTTACACCTTAGTTGGGGTTTAAACAAATAATCGAATTCCAGCTTGCCCTTAGGACAATAAGCTCACAAATTTTGCCCACCCTAGGCAAGTCTTAGCTTCTTTGCCTGGCAGGAAAATCTACTTGCGTGAACAACTGGACAGATGTTTTTTTTTTAGTTTAGTTAGTTTCTCCTAACTACACCATCACCCTAAAATCCTAACTAATATTGCATGATAAGTGTACATATGTCCAAATTTGTATTCACAGTTTCATACACAGCCTTTATTACTGAGCAGACTTTGGAACTTACAGTGATAACACAGATTGGACAGTGCACAATCCTGTCTCCTGCTGAGTAAAATAATAATAAAAAGGTACAGGACTTTTTACAGGCAGAGTGTGCTAACAGAGCCTTGCATTAAACCAATATCTTCCTTTTATGACAGAATGGCACAAAAGTAGACAACAATGCTAAATAAACTCCATTGAGTTCTGATTAATGATAAAGAATTTTAATTAAATATTCCAGCCACCAACTTTTTTTCTAATTAATAAATGCTTTTGTTTACTCTGAGCTTTCCTTTTTAGATTTGTATCAATGCTTCCTAAAGGCACAGTTTTTGTGGTGTTCTGTTTTCTTCTTCGTGTTGTGACAGCACTTGGTGGGGCTGCTGCAGATACTGCCTCATTTGCAATTGTGGCTGGAGAATTTGGTACCAATATTGGAAAAGTGACGGTATGTAAAGGCTACTCAAGTAAGGACTGGTTCTCCTTTGTCATGCCCAAACATGCCAAAATGTTGTCAGTTTATCAATGTAATGTACTCTTGCCAAAAGTGACAAAGGTGTTATCAAACTTCCTATTAAGGTGACTCACCTGGTACCAGGGACCATTCATGACTAAGAGTCTGCTTATGGGATGTTTTACCATTAAGAATTCTCCTTTAGAGGAGGTTCGACTAAATATATTTTGTATTAAGCATGGTGTTTGCATTTATGTACTTGCCACAAAGTTAGTTAATTGCTGGAAGAAGATAAATTATTATGCTTTTGCTTCAAGTTCTTATTGGTAGCAGTTTGGCTCCCCAATTTTTTTTTTTCCAATTTTCATGTTAACTTATATAAGTCATTACAAATATTGTATTCTTTAAATTCCCTGTACAGTGGAACCTTGTTAATCTGGTCACCAACGGGTCACAAAAATCTGGCTGTATTGACAGGATGGCCATATTAAAGGGGTTCTTTAAATAAGAAAATGACTGACTGAGCTTTTGTTTGGGCCCGAATAAAGTGGCTGTATTAATGGGGTGGCCGTATTAACAGGATGGCCGTAAAGCAGGGGTTCTACTATTCTATGTTATTGCTGCTGTTCTAGGATATTTTTTGTATTTTGTAGGGAGCCATGGAAACATTCACTGGGCTTGGCTTCATGTTAGGGCCTCCCTTAGGTGGAATCCTTTATTCAGTGAGTCAGATGAATTGATTCAGTGCATTAATTATAATTATAATTATTAATTATAGCATTAATTACTGTTACTTCCCCTACCTACTGGCAGACATTTCAGTGTTAATTTTATTTCAGGCAGGAGGATTTAAACTTCCATTTATTGTGATGGGTGGTCTTCTTTTGTCCATTCTCCCTGTGGTTTTAGTCATTTTGCCAAAAGATGAGAGTAAGTATTCTTTTGATGAGATTGAGTTCAGCATAGTTCAATTCCCTTTTCAGTTGCAATTACTCACTGGCTTTAACCGCTGCTTCTTTCCTTGTAACTCCTTTGTATATCTCCATCTCACCTCACTCCCCCATACCCCCTCCCCTTTTTCTTCCTCATCTTCTTTTCCATTCCCTCCCTTCTTAACTCTCCCCTTCTCCCCTTCCCTGGCTTCTTCTCTACTGCCTTCTAATTTCATTTTTGTTTCACATCTTATTCCCTTGTTCTATTTCTCAACTCTCCTCCCATTCTCCTTTTCCACTTTCTTCTCTTAATTTTAAACCTCCTGCTCCCATCTCTCTTCTTTTTTCTTCTCATCTCCCTACTCCACCTTTTTTCCTTCTCTTTTACACCATTTTCCCTCCTTTTCTCTCTTCTTCATCTCATTTTCCTTACCTTTTCAACCCCTGTTGTCTTCCCCTTCCCCTTTTCTCCTCCTCCTCTTCTCTTGTCTCATCTCCCTCCCCTTTGCAGCATCTTCTTTTCCTCTCTCCCCCTCCCCCAATCTCCCCTCCACTTTCAGTTGAAATGGTGTCATCAGGCATTCTCAATTCATCAGTCTTTGCAAGGGCTGCTTTATTGTACCTTCTACAGTGGTGATTGAAATTCCTTCTGTAACACTAGTAGCACACTCATTGATCTGAACACCATTTTGTTGACAAATGAATAGGATGTTGCCAAAATCAGGTGACTGTGTGTTAATTTATTTAAGTAAACACAAAGTCTGACTGCGCTTTTCCAGATTTCCTGAGAGAGACGAATTCTGGATCATTACTACAGGCAACAAAGATTCCAGGAATTTCCATGATAGGTACATGTGTTGATATGCACACCACATCCTTTAGTAACTGTCTGTTCACAAATCTGCACTGCTGGTGTTCGTTAGGTAAAACGAGTGTTTCTATGCACAAGACTGAGTTGCCATCAGCTTTTTTATACTATACACTAAATATTACATATGAATAGCGCATATAAACATGTAATTTCAATTTTTTGTTGTCATTATCAGGGTTGTCTATTCTTGTATCAGGACTGATACTGGGCTATTTAGATCCGACGTTTGCACCATATATGAAGAAAGTAAGTGAACTATCAATGCATGGCATTGACAGGCACTGTTTATATGCAGGCTGGTGACAAAGTGTGTGTTTTCAGCCTGTAACATTTTGTTGTAAACTGGAGCAGAGCATTTTGGGCAGTTATTTAATAGAGGAGATCAAGTCAGACCCAGTTTATGACACACATAAGGTTTCTTTAAGAGGAATCTCTCAGGCTCCGTCCACACTACGCCGGAGTAACTTGAAAACGCAGCTTTATTTCTACGTTTAGGCCACCGTCCACGCTAATCCGTCACCAAGACGGAGCTTTTCCAAAACGCCCTCCAAACCGGAGTAATTTGAAAACGCCGGCTTTACGTTTAAGTGTGGACTGAAACATTTTGAAAACGAAGCTTCTCAAACACGATTCCGTCCCAATAATCTTGTAATTTCCCTGCCCAAGTTTTCCTCAAACACAAAATGAAATCTTAAATGACCGCCGATTGTCAGTTGCGTTTTCAGATTTCTCCGAAGTAGTGTGGACGGAAAACATTAGGTGTGTTTTCAGATTGAAAACACCGTTTTCAAATTTATCCGGCGTATTGTGGACGGGGCTTTAAAGGAGCTCAGTCAAGGTATTTTGGCCACGTACAAAGTTATCTTTAAACTGAAGGAAACCTGAAAACAGTAGTTTGCTAAGATAGAAAAACACCAAAGAGATAATAATAACCATAAAGGAACAGGTATGGTTAAGGATGGAGAAGTTAAACACGGATTTTAAACGACGAACTTGAAGAATTTAGGCTAAACTGTACAAGATGCGCAAGCCGTGAGGTAGCGCCTTTAAGGACTCTCTTTGAAAGCCTTGTTCTTACGTGTGATTCTACCTTGAATCCTGCACCCAGTGCAAGTGAGCAGCCTCCCAAGTGATGAGCGCCGCCCATGTGCTCAACTTTACAGGTATTTTGTAGTTTCATTTCCAGCATGCCGGCAATAAGACTATGTAGTGTAAAACGTACAAACAGTACGCAGACACTGATACCCGCGGTAAATTGAACTCCGAAGCCATCAATTTCAAGATAACAGACAGCGTGAAGGTTTCGAGCACTTTGCAGCGTTCTTAGAAGGCAGTAACAGGTGGACTTCCACTATCTGTCAAGACAAATGTAGCGGCGTGTTTTGGCTTGAATATACAACGCTTGTCTAGAAAAACAAACTTATGTATAATCTTATGTAGCCGCTAGTTACTTATCTTTAATCACCTTTTCAAAACTGCTGAGAACACTGAAGTTTATCCTCGCCACCGAATAGTCACCGGGACCAAAAGTCAGTACAGGCTGCGTCAAATGTAACCCTAAACCCTAACCCTGTCACTTTGCATCAGAGGTATAGAAGAACTAGGCTTAACGGCGAACTGCGCACAATATAACGACTTGGCATCAGAGGCATACTAAGGAGAACCAGGCTTAACTACGGAATACGCACAATATCACGTGGGCAGGCTGCAATTCAGATAGGCTGTGTTCAGTACTGAAGTTTGTGATCATCCGTTCTTCTGTACTGTTTCTTATACGTTCCTACTGTTTGAAATCATTGAAAGACCATTAACACTGGCTTTAATTTTCTAGTTTGGTTTAGGCCCTAGTAAAGTTGGCTTGTTGTTTCTTCTTTCGGCGTGTTGTTACGCTATCTCTGCACCCTTGGTGGGATGGATGTGCGATAAGACGGTAAGTACTGAATCCTTTTGTTAGTGTTGTTCTTCCTCTTCCTCTTCTTTTAGCTGTTTATCTTGAAGAGTATGTCGAGAGGTAATGCGACCTGTAGGAGGTGCATTGGCCTAATGGTTCGTGGCCTGGACTCCGGTCCGCGGAGCGGTTCGGATTCAAGCCCTGGCCGGAAATATTGTGCTAAGCAAGACACTAGTCTCACAGTGCCTCTCTTCACTCATGATCGTGCAGCGAGTATAGGTACCGGCGAGTCGTTATCCCAAAGGAGTAGCAATACCCCTAGGTGATTCAATGCTAAAGAAACCGGAGTAAGCACCGGGAGCTACGAGCCAGTTGGGCTTAAAGGGCTTCTACTACTTATGCGAGATGTGCAATACTTCAATAATAAACTTGTCACTTTTACATGTATCTCCCTTACTGAACCTTACCTCCTTTTTGCAGGGTAAACCACGCGTGGTCATCATAATAGGTGCAGTTTTTGTGATCGTGGGCGTTTTGTTGCTTGCTCCAGCACCATTTATTACGTTTCTTCCTCAAAGGTTAGAGTGACGCTCATCCTAGATGTAGCGAAAATTATAGATGCCTCGCGTCAACATCCCGAAAACAACTGACAATTGTCTGAGCGCGCGCCTTTCGACATTGAAGTTGTTAAGTAACTAGCTGGACGCGAAGTTGACTTGGCAGTCGTCTTGATAACGTTTGTGGTACTTGTGCCATTCTTGACTGCATAATAATCTAGAGAATGGTCAGCTATGGTCTCCAAAACCGACGTTCGAAACGTCAGCTCTTCAAGTTAATATCAACCTGAGTTTGTCTTTGACGAGCTTATTAAAATTACGCCGCATTACACTGAGTTAATTGGAGAAACAAAACAACAGCAATGGGGAAAACAAATGGTGATTGGCGATATATAAATCATCGTCCTCGGTAGTGACAACTATGTTCAACTAAGTACAACCAATTGGCCAGCGATTGGTGAAAAGGTTAAGATCAATAATCAGACATGCATCTACGCTCTGTTTTCAGGAATCATTTCACCAAAAGAGAATCAAACTGATAGACTACTACTTCATCTGGCAGCCAGTAGAAACATCGCGCTCGCATGCCAGCGAGAAATGTGAAAAAATCACTTGCAGTTGACTGAAAATTATTATTGAACAGATTTAATTAGAAATACCAAACTAAGGTTCCCGCTGACTCCCTGTTGACAGTCTCGCTCAGGGGTCATTATTTTGTTCGATATATCATTTCCTTTTTTTTTTGTCTTGTATTTTTTAGGAAGGTGTGGCTTGTTTGTGTATCGATGGCTTTGTTGGGTATTGCCATCAGTGCATATCAAGTGCCTTGTATGCCAGATATGCTGGAAACGGCAAGGTATTTATACCGTCTTTGATCTAAAACACAGCGCAAATATTTTTTCAGAATGGAAGGAAATTAGATTGCACATATTGTAACAATAGTAAGTTTACGCGAAGGGTTTAATAATGAAATAGGAATATCTCAACCACTATTAAGCATACAGTGTGGCTGAACACACTGCTAAGCATCCTCCCTCCAGGTGAAACCCATGGCTGCTTTGAGGCCTATTTCAGCCAGGTTGTTCATGCATGGGCCGTTCGTGCATGGGCGGCCACCGCCACACCAGTGAACTCAATGATGTGCTGCAAGCAGACTGCTTCGAAACAAAAATCTTGAAAACATTGAATAGACCTGTGCCGGTTCCTCCAGATTTAAGCAGACGCGAGTTTAGCTGCGTCTATGCAGCTGCTAGTTATCATCGTTGCTAGAACGGTTAACATGTGCCCGTGACTAATCAGTTATTGCGATTAAGTGTGGTATGAAAATTGTTACACTTCGCTGTTGTATCCTTACAGAGAACACGGAATGCCTGATGACATTACTACTCATGGGGTGCTCTCTGGGATTTTCAATGCCATGGCAAGCATAGGGTAAGTTGGCAAGTCATATTCTGTAGAGTCCTTCATGGTCATGATTTCATTTTTCTACTTTCTAATCTTTGTAACGTTCTTTATTCACCAGTGCTTTTCTAGGACCCACGGTCAGTGGACTGACGGAACATTATGTATCGTTTGAGTGGTCAACAGTGGTAAGTGCCGTCAACTCTTCATTGGCTGTTACAGATTTCGAATCAAACCTCTGCACTCACAGCAGGGTGACTCGCACATACATCTCGAGAGCTGTTTTTTTAATACGCCAGTGTCGGTTACGTATCGTAGCCAGGAGTATTTCTACTCCATAAAGAATAGCAAACGATGAAAACAAAGGCGTATAGTGAAAGACATTGTAAATTGACTAGGATAAAGATAGCCGGCAATCAGGCAGAAGCACATTATGCAGCATTCCCTATATTCCACGTTCCGTTTTCGTAACCTCAACGAAGTAGCGTGCTTTGAGTAATATTCTGTCTTTTAAAAAACACCTTACTCCCCGGTTTGTTTCTCTCACTCCTTAGGTTTTGGCTGGAATTCTTGGATTTCAGGTAAGCTCTGCACATTCTGAGAAGTTTGAATTCAAAGAAATAACTAGATGCATGTAGGGACTTGATGTTCAAGACTCGACATTGCCAGCGACAAGTGGCACCTTGTGCCGGCATTTTTGATATTTCTTTATCCAGTAATATGAAATGAAGATAACAAACCACCCAAGTTTGTAATTTTGTGTAGTCCCATGCTGGTGACAAAATTTAATTAAGACAGTTTATCCAAAATCGTTATCAAAATACTTGAGTAACGTACGCCTTTTACATTACTGCTCTTTGCAGTACGCAGCTCATGTAGGCCGCTTATGAACCTAATAAATGACTTAGTTCGTCATTAGCCTCTCCTCCGCTCAATGGCCAGAGAGTCCGACCGTTATGAATGCTGTCGTATTCAGACTAAAGTTTTCGAGTGGGATCCTCCAGTGACCTTTCAAAACGGCCTTTTTTCGCTTTGATGTTGGTAGTTACCATTTCGCCCGAGTGGTCCGCCAAAAAGTTGACTCCTGTCATGTGTACCATACAAACTAAAGAAGAATTATTTTCAAAAACATTATAGTGTAATAGTGACTTGTGTATTTCGTTTTCTTAACAGGTCATTGTCCTAGCACTATTTACGCTATTTGATCAAGGAAGAAAAAGGTACAGTCTGAGTATTGATATAATATAGGCTGGTATGGTTTTCAGAGCACAGGTTCTCTCTGTTGTGTAGTAAAGTAATTATTGGTCAGAATACGAGTAGAAGCCTAAACGTAAATTCTTGAAACTAAGAAACTGGACGGTGTTTTGTCACACCCATAAATCTCATTTTTATTTTGATTTCTCGAATCCTGTATTTTTCCCACCAGAATTCGGAAATATAGCATGAGAAGAAAACAAGATAGTAACGTACAGGTAAGCTGAATTATACCGTATTTATTTATTACCTGGCATTTTCTTATGAACTCTGATCAGTATGTAATAAATAGTTATAAGTGCTGAATTGTTGTCATTAAGAAATGCTGTGCTGAGTTCTTTTAACCGGTTTTTTTTTAATGTTTCAGGTGTAAACACTTTTTTTTCTTTACCAGGGAAGCTACATTTTTAGCCAACTTACAATGTAACGTTCAGTATTTTGTAGGGGCCAAAATACGTGGTTTAGACATTAACAATAGATCAGGTGTTTTAATGCGAAATATCCGTGATACAGTAAACACCTGCATATAGCAACAAATGGATTAAGAACATGAAATTTGGCCCTGAAATTTGGCCCAGAAATTTGGCCCATAAAGCACCATATATATAAGAACCAGTTCAGCCTGATAAATAAAACATGTTTTTGTATAATAAGGGAGAGGGTGTCGGAGTAAGAAAGCAATGTAACTATGGTTGCTGCGAGACTATGGTGGCCCCGGTTGGTTTAGCATGACTGTAAGAAATATTTTTAAAAACTGTTGAAACCAGTGCTACATTTCTACTCGTTAATGTTAACTAGTTTACTACCTGACAGATTGTTATTTTATTTATTGATTAACGGATTTGTTTACTTTCCTACTTATTTATAATAAAATATGGTAACCAAACCGCTAATAACATCTTATGTGTAGTATTTCTGAAACATAGTTTAAGAACATATTAAGAACATCTTCAGGCTGATATCTCACTAAGCACCCGATAAATAAGAACTAGATCAGCCTGAACCACGAAATCATGTGTTCTTATATGCGAATGTTTACTGTATTCTTATAGGAAACATTTTCCATAACTGTAAATTTGACGCGCGCATCTCAAGCACACAGTTGCAGATTATAATTGATGTTATTAACATACTTTCAATATATATTGTGCTCAGGAAACAACTTTGTTTGCAGATATCACCTACAAAAGCTAGTACCAGCGTGCATCGCGGTCGTAACACGCAAAAGTAAGAAAATAAGAAGGCTCATAACAATTGATGTAAAATGTTATTTATCACTGAAAACGACAAAAAATGTTTAATATATTATAATATTTTATGCACAAGATTTCTTCTTTCACTGAATATCATATTTGAGAAAATATTATATCAAACAATTTCACTGGGCCGTTTCGTTAAACGGTAAGCAATAACTGTAATTTTTTTAAACAATTCCCATGGTGAATCACGACAGACTTATAATAACTATTGAATAAAAAGTTATTTATTCATTTGTATATGCTTGTAGCTTTTTTCTCTTTCTTTTACTTTTAGAGATCGAATAAATAAGGTGTGCGGGAATATTTTCAACACAAATATTAGCAAAAGAAATTTACCACGTTTCGGACACTGCTGAAACGTAGCTAACGTAAATTTACGCCTACAAATCACCTTTTAGACTGAAACAACATCTGAGATAACGATAGTTTTACTACAGCCTCAAGGGTTTACAGATACACCGACGGGAAAATAAGAAAAATCCTATCAAGCCGTTACGTATCTTAAGCAGTGTCTCAGCTAGAGTTCACTCCATAAAGAACACTAGCTGCTTTGGAGCCGATTTAAAAGTTTGATAGTCTACTGTAAATATTTCGGACGGTTAAAAATTTTGGAGGGTTTCATTTTCGGACACTTTTTTGTCCAAAATTAAAATCGTCCGAATCTTTTTGCAATGTATACGACAGATTTTAAATGCGCAGGCAAGCCAACGTCATGTGGCTTATCAACTTGTAGACTGTAACACGCGTCCACCAATTCAAGGCCATTCTTATTGCCAATAGAAACCTGGTCAGTCAATTTCATGTGTGTCATTTGTGACGTAATCAGTGAACGGAAATTCCAAAGATAGGCCTCCGCTTTCTGCGGGAACGCATGTGATACGAACTCACCCGCAAGTTACACTGCTCGTTCACGATCTATTAAAGGAGCTCATTACGTCACGGATTCGCATCTTGAAAAGTTTAGTCTAAATTTTTCAAGGTTTATCGTTTACAATTCGTGTCAATCTTCTCCATCCTTAATTATAACCATCCTTGTCCCTTTGGTTTATCATTATATGACTGAGAAAATTACATCATTGTGATTGTGAAATGAATTACCTTTAAAATGAAGGAAACCTGAAAATAATAGTTTACTGAGATAGAAAAAGACCAAAGAGATAATAAGTATAGGTAAGCGTACGAATGCGAGAGCAATTAAGGATTTACACCACGAGTGGTATTTGAAAATTCTCTCAAAATTACACAAGCCTTTAGGCGTGTGTAATTTGAATAAATTTTCAAATATCACGAGCAGTGTAAATCCTTAATTGCTCGAAATATGTTCAAGTAGTATTCTGCAGCTTTACAGCTGTTCTTTGCCGGTGAAGGGGAGCATGTGACAAAATAAGTTAATTGCGTGACTGACTATAATACATTGCGTGACCATCGAGACATACAACATCACGCAATAGCGCGATCATCAGTTGCTATTCCAAGCTTCCAGAATGATACTCACGCTACATAAATAATATACATAATCGTAGAAAGACAATACTTTAAAATCTCAAAAGACGGGCACATCAATTTAATTTAATTCAGGTGGCTGACTAGCATTTTCCCGCACTTTTCATCAGTTTTACTTTGGCGGATCAACTGTCTACCCGGTCTACCACAATAATGAAAATGTCCACAACAAATTTGACAATGATTGAGCATTTGCGTGATACCAGTATTGTAACATTACTTGAAATTGTTGAAAGCTGTTGCCAGCCACCTCGAACACTTATTACGGCTCCGTCTGGCATTGTCCTTTGATCCAGGTCACAGCCGTCTCTGAGTCTCCGACCGGAGCGAGAGTCGACTGGGGAAAAGTGATAAAGCAGGGGTTGACTCTGAGAGACGACTGGGAACTAGTCAGTTATTGGCCTCTTACTCGCTCTGTTCCCTGCTTGAGCTCAACGATGTTTAGACTTAGATGTTTAGATGGCAGCATATGCATGTACAGTCTTTGAGAAATTATGACGCAGCCTTTTTTTTGATCTAGCCATTGTGACTAACTAGCAACTGTGGCTAACGTAGCCAATAATAACACAGCTGTAGCTTGACGCATTTTTATTGAATTTACAGTTTATTTTAACAGAAAGTGAAGTTAATCCCAGTGTTCCGAGTTATCGAGGAATCGAACTAAAGAGGAACGGAAGGCTGTTTTTTTTTTCTAATCAATCCAGTCAAATTAACGAAATCGGGAATGCAGACGAAATAACTATATAACACACAAGTGCCAAAAAATGCAAGAGCAATGACTGTATGTGACATTACACCGTGCACGTCAACTTATGTACTAAAAGCCATCAGAGGTTCTTTCTGAACCGCAGAGGTATATCTCTACTTCCAAACATTATTATGGATACACAGTTCTTTTCCCCGGACGAGGAAAGTGAGGTGGAAAATCATTCTGCTGGTCTTCATCCGCGTCCAAGCTGTAGGGTCTAGAACTGGCAAGAAAGATAAAGGAAATGTACAACGATTAAGTACTTGCGACTTTTTTTTAGAATCTTTCAATTAGTCATTGCCCCCAGGGCGATGAGGGTTTTGCCATTGAATGGGGTTTGCTATAACTTTTGACATTGTTGTTATCAGTTAGACGATGAGATAGGACCACATGTTGTACTCCTGTAGGTCTATAAGGGAGTGATCGATATATTTCTTTCTAACTTCAGTTTGAAGGGGGATGGGGTTCGTTCCTCTCCGGGGGTAGGACCCAACCCAGAATATTGTTGTGAATAACTTTGTTACCAAGTCATTTCGATTTTTTGCACAATAGTGGGCTGTCTGGGCGTTTAATTTGGACAACTTGATTAATTTGGGCCTGACTCGTATCAGTATATTATTAAAATGCAGAATTTCAGGACTTTTTTTTAGAATAACTGTTTGTTTGTTTGTTTCATTTGTAAGGTTAATTTACCAGTCCCTATATTCGTACACACCGTAAGGCCATACCGAGCGCACCTCTGTAATCGAGAGATTGATCCTAATACAGTTATAAGTTAGTTCCCGTATTTTGGCCAGAGAAAGATTGTTTCTTTCTTTATGTCTGAAGCAAGAATTCCGATACGTTTTTTTATTACTGTTAGGCAAAGTTGACACGACAATCAGTTCACTGTCTAAAAATTTTTAACTGACCCTGAACCTTTCACAAAGTACCCGAAGTGTACCGATGAACAACATTGAAACAGAAAACGTTTGACAAATTTAGCTACCTTCTATAAAAGTCGCTATATATCTTGCTCCGGTGGCTATTGGTAGATGATCTCTTTCTCCACTGCATGGGCAAACCGCGCGAGTTCCATTCTAAGTGGGGCATCCGTCGCATTTCTAAACCTTGAAAAGAAATTCCAAGCAACAGGCAAAGGAAAGCAATAAGAAGAATGTTCTTCATCGTGGAAGTCGTCTGTAATATCTGTTACATTTTCTTTATGAGCGTTGCACGTTCTTGTTGGGCGTCAATACAACGTTTGAGAATCGTGGAGTCTGTTTACGTCTTATATAAAGGCTCTTGGGTACACCTAACGGCCTGTAACGGAGACGCTCTCAAGTGTTATTTAAGTATGGTTTTCAACTAGACTCAAGACCGTTGGAACCAAAGGTCGTCTTTAAATCGTATAATTGCTAGCATTAAGAATCAACAGATATTTTAGCCGGCTTCTTTTAGTACAAAGAGATAAGCGCTCAGAACCGCCGAATTTAACAAATCTATTCAAATATCCGTCCGGTAGCTAGGAAAAACTTCATCCGGCAATGGTTTTCGAAAGCAATTGATTAGAATTAAGTAAATACAGGAGTAGAAAATTAAACGATCGCCTTCATTCATATCCGGTGGCAGTGACGCGACAGAATAAGTGCACGTTTTTGAGAGGTTTCTGCTTCGTCAATTTTCATTGGCTATCGAGCCATTTGCACACGTGAAAGCCTTTAAAAAATGACTCTGTCGGTAAACATTCGATCAGGGTTATAGGCTGATACCTTGTAAGTATATAACGTTTTCATCAAGCTTTTAAAGCTGTTAAACATGTATATTCAGAAGACAATAATTAAAAAGATGCCCTTTTTTGAGTCCCATTTTATTGGCAGAGACGCAAAGAGTTTGTTGTCTGGACTTGACAAAAGACTCTTCATCTGGAAAATTTAGGAAATAATAGGATGAAGAAAAACTATTGTTTTACGCGCGAAAGCTCAGTTTATCCTTCACTAACCACAATGAACAAAAACACAAAAGACCGTTATTCAAACATGCGAAAAGATTCTTCGAGAAAAATTTATAAGACACAATAACACAATAGAATAAAGATGTTAAAACATCATCTTCGGCATCAATGCGTCGCCAGCAGAAACAACACTAGACCAGAACAAAAAGACCCGTTACATGACCACTTAAGAAATACGCAAGTCATCTGGAACAAGACATAACATAACAGAAGCAAACAACAGACAGACAAATAGACCGTTAACTTGTCAAAAAATTCATCTGGAAAAATTTAAACATGTTTGAACTATTTATTCTGCGCGAATGTTGAGGTGTGTTACGCACACAGACGGATAGAATAATACTGTTTGTTGGACTTTTATTTTCTGTAAATCTCATTATCACATTATGACGCTTTTGAAAATAATACGCTTCCATGTTTTAGTCATCACATCACAAGATGCAGTAATTAAGTTGGTTAAAACAACCCCCGAGCGTCGCATTTATGAATTCTTTCATTCTCACATACATTGGCAAAACCGCAAAACCGTTGACGTCCTACTGAACTCTATAGACTTAAAACGCAACACAATAATTCGGGTAAAATGGTTCAAATAGTGTTCAAATTCTTTGTGTTTAATATAGCACATGAAAGTTTTTCTTTTTCAACTTTGATTGCGCCTAACGTTGCTTGTGTGGTTGCCATGGCAAAGATTACGTTAAAACCCTAGAGCCTATGCTCGATGTATCACAGTTCTTACATGGCTCAGAGGTTTTCTGTCCAAAATTTCAACTGCTTCTAAGATTCCTTTGATTACAGTGATTTCCATAAGTGAATTGATAAAAGAAGGACGCAATGTAGTCGATGAAAGGAAAACAGGTCTAAATGTGGAAGTCTGGTAGAAAGCTTCGGCCTATGTTAGGCTGTATGCTATGCTATTTCTGCTGTTGATGCTATGTTATAGGAGAATCTTTGTTCACAATATTTGCTTCATTAGCATAAGCGATAAAGTTTCTGATGGAGTTACAAAATATTAGCTCTGAATATTGAAAGGGCACAGCACGATTAACTGTCCCAAGTAATTTGAGCCCGATGTGTTGAATACTTTTTCTGTGAAGCGGCTTTAAACTTCTCAAAATTTTACAAAGAATGTATGAGCTCATTAGCCCTTTTGCCACCCAGCCAATTTCTCCTCGAAAAATACACCCAAAGAGCCAAAAAATTTCTCAAGTTACCTAAGTTTCACAAGCTCTTTAGATGTTTGTTGTTGTTACCATTAAAGATCACCCTTTTTATGCTATTTCTAGAGTAAAAAACAAATTTTTCTCTTATATTTCTCCCAGTTCCCGACTTTTTTATGCTCGACTCTAGAGGTCGCGCTCCTGACTAAAAGGAGCTCTGAGGACCAGAAGACAACATCTTGCGAATTCCACTTCCCGCCCCGCTTCCTGCGCATGCGTTATCTTCACGTAATGCTCGTCATGCATTGCAAGCAATGTAACGCCTCTTTGATTATTCGCAGGTTATGTTTTCAGTTGTTTGCATCAGTGACCTTGGACCACTGTGTTTTGGTTTAGAGAACCGTGTGGCACGAAATGTTTGTGGGAGTTTAATTTTGCGGATCGGCGATATTTTTGTATTTTGCGGGAGCTAATTTTTGCGAATGCGAAGGACTCGTTTTTCGAGTTGGGTATCAATTTTTGCGATTTTCAGAAAGTCGTGTTTATTTGCTGGTTATTCGGCGTTTTTTTTATTACACTACACGGTAATCAGTCGCTCTATTACAAATAACGTCTTGCCAAGTGTGGCTGATAGTACCTTCAAACGATCCTTTTTCTGTAAACTTTTTAGCAGCTACACCTGTAGTGTACCGTGGACAATTTCATCGTTTTATTTAAAGAGACGTTTTACATAACTGGCATCAACTAGATTCTACATATGAGGTTTTTATGTATAATTTCGCCACTGGAGTAAATTTTTTGCGGAAAAAAAATTTGCGGGAACTATTTTTGCGGATCGCGGAAAAAAACCGAAAGAATCGCAAAAAATTAGAACCGCAAAAATTTCGTGCCACACGGTAGTACTGTAATTATATCATCTACATATAATGGACAGTAGGTGGCGGTGAATTCAAGATCCTGTTCAACAGGTTTTGATCTACTCAGCTTATTGAACTGAAACCTTGGGTACATCCTCTCACTTACTTTATTCCCACAACGTGCTTCCCCAAATGGCGCTGCCATATTAAAAAGCTCTGAATCATTGCTTTAAAAAACCTGCTCTAAAATAAGGTTGATTTAATCAGGGAGATTGACAAGAGAAACGTAAAATTTGAAATAAGAATCCCCCGTTTAAAAGAGAAAATATGTCGGCATACAGAAATTACTTAAACCACTAATAAAATAAATTCTTAACTGCAATGAACAGTACAATATTTGTCTAAAAGTGTTCTTTCTGAATTCGAAGAAAAAACAATAGTTATGATGTAGAAACCAAGGTCCGTAAAAACAGATGATCGCATACCGGATTTAATTGTTCATTCAGCTTTTCAAAAACCAAACGATTCTGCACTAATGCAATTTAATTGATTTGATACTGATTCAATTAGTAAGTAAATAATGATTTAATTTTGTTTAATTCAATGTCGCTTAAAGTTTTATATTCTTTCATCGCGAAAGGAAAAACAAAACTGGATTCTTTTTATCCCTTTGAGTCCCCAGCCAAAAATCTTAATGGATCGCTTTGGTAATCAACTAAATAGTTTTCTTTCTCCACCGCATCACCTTTTCTGCTTGGTCGAATATTGGTCTTGTGAAGAGAAACTTTTGCAGATTGAGAGCTAAGGATTCCAGCCCTCCCTGTTCCCTCAAATAATGATTAAAATATATTTTGAGACTAATGCGTCATAGTCATGGCTTACTGTGGTCATTTTCGCTCTACAAAGTAATAAAGTACCCGAAATGATAGTATCAAAAATGAAACAAAACAAGCTGCACGAGCGGTCACAAAAAATCTCGATACAAATAATTGATCAAAAGCTGATTTTATTCTCCTTCATTCTTACTATTTATTTACAATACTGGTAAAAACGTACATTGGGTTATGAATTTCTTTTTCATGAATTTCTTTTCACGAAATAAGAAGGCATTTTTTGCACCTTGTTTACTTCTCCCGCACCCAATTCCCTTTCGTAATTAGACTTCAGAATTAATCGTCAAAAAATTAAAAAAGCAGAGAATTTTTTTTTATGAATGCCGCATTCAAAACCGTCGCATGAATTTTTAAGTTAACTCAGCAAGGGTTTAAAAGCAAAAATAAATCACTTAATCACTGATTCACGCGGTATGTCAGTTAAATAGCGCGGAAAGCAACTCTGAACAAAGAGAAAGTGATGTTTGTACGTATCACAGATATTCTGCTCACAGATTCATTACCTATATCAATACTAGTCTGGATGAGTGACGCGACAGATCATAAAAACATCCTTCGCGATTAACACAAGAATTATTTTAACAAAGCAGTGCTCGCAGATCTGACCATTCCATCATTTTAATTGACTTTCCCTCGCGGCGTTTCAATTCATCACCGTCGCAAAATAGAAATTATGAATTAAATTTATCTCGCTTTCATGAACTCATTTTTTTATCTGATAAAAACTGGCACGTTCTCGAAGTGCTGATAAAACTAATGGTTTTAATGAAACAATTAAATTTCTTGTTGGTATGTAAGCTAGAAAGATAAATTAAATCTACTTGGGTAAAAAGGTGTTGCAAATCTTTTATTCGCTTGGCGTGACAAATTTGAACTGAGAAAGCTATTTATTGTAAATCTCTCCCATTTTGGTGTGTTTGTCTTTTCTTTTTGTTTCTCTAAAGTAAACTGACTCGTACGGAGAAAAGCTGAATCATTGTTGAAAATATTAAGAAATATTAACATTTAGTTGTTCGGTCTCCTTTACAGTTCACAGATATCATTTTCACACCACAAGAAATGAAACAAAACCAAAAAATTAAAGAATAAAACCAGGATTGATATTGCAATATAATTACATTTAGTTCAGCTGCAAGGGTCACTCTCTTCAGCCTCCATTTAACAAGTTTCATTAAAATCATACCCTTAATCCAATTTTAAAATTACACTCTGAAGTCAACAGAATACCTTAAGCAATGTACTTTGTTTTCTATTAGAAATTTGACTTATTAAGCGTGGAGTTGTCCGAAGTAATTTACAGCACGCGAACCCGTGCTACCAACGTGCAGGCAATGCTTGGTTCCAAAACGACGTTTGTTTAAAGAAGTTTGCTGGACGAAAATTTTAATCACAATTGAGCTCACTTTGTTGCTAATCTTTATAATCAAGTTGGCTTTCAATTTCCTCTCTTTACCAAATAAGTCACAAATCAGTTGCGACGAGTTCATTAACATGGGACAATCCGCGATGGGAGAACCAATAGGACAACAGAAGTCAACTCAAGCCTGTGTATAAAAAAACAGGAGGCGTTCAGCTGATATGTGTAATTACTGTAACATTTGTTCTCCCAGGTTGATTGAAGTAAATTTGATAGCCAGCTTGAAGCAGCCTTCAAACTCAGTCAAGGGCTCGCAAGGTCAACACATCGAGCAGCCAAAATTTCCGCAGTTTGCACGATCGCCAACGAGGAGCATAACAGAACAAAATCAAGCGAACAACTGTACCCTAAGGTTTTGGGCTCTTATCACATCATGCCGAAATCTTTCCTTGTTCGAGTCCGTAAGGGACACGCGGATGTCACTGAAAGCGCGCCTCCAGGTTAGAGAATACATCATCTTGTTATCTTGCGTACATTGGTGATCATTTAAGCATTGATTTTGCTATGGCCGGAAAAAAGATGTCTTCTCCGGGCGCGGATTTGGCAAGGCTACTTTAAAATTAACAAACGCAATACCGTATTTTTCCATTTTCTGGGCGGGCTAAGGACGGTTTTAATTCGTTACATTGAAGAGGATATTTACTGCTCTCATAAAATAGTTATTTAATGTGCTGAATTTGGCATGATTTTCAAGGAAAAAACAAAACGAAAAAGACTAATAATGCCGTGATTGTATAGTTGCTGCGTTTCGAATCATTGCAGAGTAACTTGTTCAGCCTCTATTTACTTATTTCTTTAAACATTTTTATTTCAAAATACGGACGGTGTAGAATTTTCATAAAATTCGTGTTTAAGACTAAGCAACCTATTTGCAACTAAGAAGTAAAACGAAAACTTTTCCACAAGAAATTCGACAGAAAAAAAACTACACGTACAGATCAGGATAAATATATGGTTTCTTTTTTTTCTTTCTTTTCGGTACATTTAATAATTCATTGCTTTGCTTTCTAAACTTTTGGTATTTCTTTTTTGCATTTGTCCCATGTTTGGTTTACACCCGACCGAGAGAACTGAAGAAATTTGATTTCCTTTGAAAATTTTATTTCCTGCAAAATCACAGTTTTGAACGTTCACTCAAAAAGCTCATTTGTATTAAGTCCGGATATGAGATTTTCCTCAGTCAATCGGCGCTTAAGCAAACAAAACAGGGAAGAAAGGTGAAAAGTGACTCTTATTTGTAGGACAATGGCTGGCTTCATAAAGAAAATTCTGATTTAGTATTTGCCCTGGCGCTGTAGGAAGCGTTCCGGTGCTATTGAAGATTTTAATCGACAGGAGGGCAATATAAGCGCGACATTTACCTGCTAATATTATGTGAACTTGGTTTGTATAGAACATGTGACCCTCATGAAGATGAAAACAATTTTTTTGTGGCCCTTCTTGGGCAAGAAAGAGAACTGAGATATTCGGCAACAGATTCAAAGATTGGATTTCGTTGAATTTACTTTTCAATGAAGTTAATCTACATAATGAGTTAACTTCACTGAGTAAATAGCCAGTGATTAAAGAGGAAGCATACGTTTCATTTCACCTGCTCTATTCATTCAATCTCCGGGAATTATTCAATCGCAAATTTGCTTCATCAATGCTGCGATATTACGCACGAGTTTCGAAACGTGCTCGTTCACATTAATAGATCTTAATTTCGGAAGAGTTAAGAATCAAACCGCATTAAGGCGTTGCCAATATGCACATTGTTAGTTACATTTTATCAGCGACACTCTGTCGAAGTTGCTTAAATCGCTGCGACAAAATCTGCGAGAAATCAGTTCCTGTTTGGTAAAGATTGCACTGTCTTTAAGATCCAACAATGCAGAGGAAATTTCGTCGATTTTGTTTGCTAGAAGATAACAACACCATTATCGTTTTCGTGCGACGACTGAAAGAAATCACGATAAAAAACAAACTTCAAACTTTCATTTTAAACTTTGATCATCTGTTTTAGGAAGAATTTGGTTTTTAAGACATGAAGGGCCTGAAGAAACAACGAAATCTGTACCTTACGTGACCCCAGTTCGAAGAAGCATTGTTTAATTAAGTCTAAAGACGTTAACCGGTTGAACTATTGGCAAAACAAGCTACTCTGACAAGAAAGTATCATAAGTCGCGTAGCAAAAGTTGAAGGAAATTGGAAGGAGCATTTATAAGATGTGACAGAATTGTTTAGCTTCTGTCTCCAGAGTATCTAAACAGTGGTACACGAGGCATCGTTAGATAAACAATTGGACAGCAACACGTACCAATTCAGCTGTGACTTTTAAGTAAAGCTCATATCAAACATGAAAGACTACTTCTTAGCTGTCAACTTTACTTTTCCGGAGTTTGCTTCCAAAAATCAGTCAGTTTTGAAACTATTTATTTTGAAAAATATCACTCGCGTTCAGCTTTGTCTGGCATAGGAAGGCACATGAATCCCTGTTTACTTTTTATCAATGTTCCTGCGCATTATTAGGCATACTAGGAAAACGATGTTCCTCTACACGGAAAATACTCGTCTGATTATTCCACTTTACAATCGGAAGTCGCGGAAATGCCAGCCCATGGCCTCAGGAAAAATGAATGGAATAAATTTACAAATTTTGGCGCTGAACGAATGCGTTCCGATTTCGTGATAAGAAATGTTGATCATCTTACAATTAACTTCGAAATCTGGTCTAAGGTGCGTGAACCAGTCTTTGGTGTAACTCCCTTGAAATTTGTTTACCATTTTTATCCTTCTTCGCCGACGCCTTGTTTTTCCGATCCAACAATTCCTTTTGATCAGTGGAAGTTCTTTTTTCTCCTGAAGCTGATATCATGCCAATTGATGTTTTAACGATTCCTCTAGTAAAGTTCGAAAGGAAATTGAAGAGACGTGTTAAAACAGAAAAGCGATGAAGGATTTGCCTTGAGGCATTTTTTTTGTTCAAAGTTGTTTTGCCCAATGCAGCACAATCTTAAAGTGAAAATCTTAGAAAATTGCCTCACTTTAAGCTACGTTTAGTAACAGAAAATGGGCTAAAAAAATTTTTTTCAGCTTATTTATACCTTTCGGTAGATCTTAGTCTGTTCATTGGACAGTCACTGATGTTCATTCAATGATTCCACTTGTTGGGGCTTATTTGTGTGTTTCAAATCGTCGGTTCTGTTTCGGAGATGTTGACGGGTTGACAGAGTGTTTTTTTTAATTTTTCATTATTTTTAAGCGACTGGAGATTGGTGAGAGGCCCACCAGGGAAGCCAAATTTAAATCAAATTAAGTCCAGAGTTATTTCTTGGAATTTTAAGATATTTTAAGCGTAACTGCGTCATATGGTTGTTAAATCATGATAATCAGTGAATTAATAAAAAAAAAAGCGAAAAGACTGATTGGATGCCTTAGATGGGAAATAATATTACCGAGATTTACACTGTAGGGGAGTACGTGAACAAGAACAATATAACTTAAATATCATGTGGTAGGCTTGCGTGAGACAAGTCAAGTAAGTTATCTTATTTTCGTTTGCAATCAAATGATGACTGCCTGTTTCGTGCAGTAGGATTATCAGTCTTATCAGAAACGTCAAGTTGATATTCGAATCCTGTGCTTGAACTTGCTCCTTATTATTATTAGCCACAGCGCAGTGTTTTACTTAACTTAATAATAAAACCGTGAAAATATCAATTTTTAGAGCGTGAAACATTAGTTTAGCGTACTCCCTCCTCATGGTTGGAACGGATCTCTCATAGCTGTCATTTTAGGAAATTTTGTTGTGGTGGGAAGTTAACATTGTGACATGAGAAAGAAGTGGAAATCGTGCTAACACTTTTGTCTGGTTCGTTTAGCTAGTACGCATATGTAACGTATATCTACACTGTGTCTTCACAGAGTTAGTTCCTGAAGAAAGCCACTTGCCCTTTCTTATTCAAGAGTCAAAGAAACATTGGGTGAAAGAACGCAATGCCTCAGTGATTTTAAACGAGCCCAGTTTTAAAAGCAATAATCTTCCAGAACGAAAACCTTCTACAAAAGACATGAAAACAACTTTCAGCAAGAAAGATGAACATTTCGAAAAGACCATGAAAGCGCAGCATGAAAACGAGCTGGAGCAAAGCAACTCTCATGACACGTTCACGTGCAACACCTGTCAGAAAATATTCTGCACACCACACGGCTTGGAGGTACACGTGAGGCGCTCACACGCGGGTAGCCGCCCGTACGGCTGTGCCACGTGCGGAAAGACATTCAGTCATTACGTCAGCCTTGCACAACACAGGAAGACGCACACTACTGTTAAGATATTCGAGTGCAAGACTTGTGGTAAACATTTCAAGCGTTCCTCGACCCTGTCCACGCATATGCTGATTCACGCCGACATCAGGCCATTTTCTTGCGATTATTGCGGCAAACGATTTCACCAGAAGTCGGACATGAAGAAACACATGCTTGTGCACACAGGAGAGAAGCCCCACAAGTGTCGCCAGTGTGGAAAGTGTTTTAGTCAGTCTTCCAATCTCATCACTCACAGCCGTAAACACCTGGGATTCAAACCGTTTGCCTGTCAGACATGTGGTAGAGCATTCTACCGCAAAGTAGACTTAAGGAGGCACAGTCACGTTCACCGGATCAGTTGTCATAGCAACCGTAAGGCGTACGGAGAGTTTTGTTTTGATCCGACGGTACTCATGTCCACGTCACCAAATTAACAATACTCCTTAGATACATGCAACGAGTCGCTGACACTGCCCCAATGCTCGAGCTACCCTGCTCGTCGTTGGAGAAGTGAGCCCCTTGGTGTAAAATTGTATACGACTTCCCTTGTCCTCTCCACTCACTTCTCTCCCTTTTTGCCCATCCCAGGCGCGCTCGCTCGCTGGAAAATGGAAAGGAAACGTCTGCTAAACAGGCTATCTCAAACATAGTTTGAGTTGCCACCATTTTCGTAAGCCAAGGTTTTAAAACATGGTTCAAAATCCAACGACATTTTTGTGCCGTGTACGGCAGGCGCAAGCGAATTGAAGTTTTGATTTACACGAAACAATCTGTATTGTAGACTTGTCGTAAGCCTGTCGCGTGAGGCAATCAGCCCTAGCAACTTTGCAAGTTGGAAGAAGGGTTCAAGAGATACGAAGAATTAAATTTCTCAACAATGTAACTAAGCTAAGACCTAGTCGCATTCTGATAAGAATGTAACACGTTATATTATGAAATAGTCGCATGAGCAAAAAGTACATAAACAATTGTAGCAAATTCCGCTTATTTTGAAAACTTTGAACAAAAATTTCGACAAAGACAGAGAGAAATTTAATCTCTGCAGAGTGCACAGTTTCTGACAACAACTAGAGTAGTTACCAATAAATATTTGCTTATCTGAGAAGCGCTTAACTTTTTGAAAGCGTGTACCAATTATGTTCCAGATAACTTGTATAACTAATAAAAGCATAAATCTAAAACTTGTTTATTTTACTTCGGAAATTAGTGGCCAACTGTGTCCGGTTGTACCCCATCCTTATGAAATATGCCTCACCAGAACAATATTCTCTTTGAGTGCCTCTTATGGTAAGAAAACACACTCTGCTGAGGGAGGATTTTGTGATTGAAAGTAAATAAAAAGCAATAGCGACATGAGAGAACGAGTCACTCAATATTCCCTCGATATCGTGGCATAAGAGCGGAAGATGTGCTGACATTGTCTAAACTTTCGCAACATTAATCATTAGAGCCCACTGACAATATCCGACCGTCACGTGATTTATTGTCACCCAATCCTATAATACGTGCGTTGATGACAATGCAAAAAGATTTTTTTTCAGAAACATTGTGACATAATTTCGAATATAATTCTGAACGTTTATTTTAACAACTGAAGCAACCTGGCTGAACTGATTTTTTTACTATGTATACGTAACTAGGAATTTAGGACTGGCGGGGTTTGAGTCCACGTACCCAGCTTTTCGTAATGAGCTTTCAGCGGGGCAAATATACCACAAACAGAGTTAATAACAAGCTTATTGTACAGTTTGTTCGGTATGTGTACACATCCTGGCCAGGCTAAGAACTTCATAAACAGAAGCCAGTCGATAAAACCGTGTTGACCCAACTACAGTGCTAACTCAAACGACTAAGGTTTACAATCTCTGTTCAGTCGACCTGCTGCCTTAAATGTCCGCCCTGGCGCACTCGCACGCGCCCATCATTCAGATTTCTCCACCTGTTCAGCGGATGTTTAAATCAAGGGATGTGACTTGAATCCGATTA
This sequence comes from Orbicella franksi, assembly GCF_964199315.1. Lineage (NCBI taxonomy): Eukaryota > Metazoa > Cnidaria > Anthozoa > Scleractinia > Merulinidae > Orbicella > Orbicella franksi. Next base: position 11,866,107 of record NC_138145.1, on the reverse strand, counting down.
TATAATATAATTCAACAGTTCTAGTTCAAATTTATTTAACAAACTACGTGACAACATCCGCATCAGGTGGGCACAGAGACTGGCTCGTGAAATTCATTTTGATTGAGATAAACACGCGTAAAAGTTAGTTATCAATTACTGGGTATCGCATCCGCGTATTAAAGAATAAAAATAAACATTCTATCATTTAACGGAAAATTGTCAATGTTGTTTCGTTAAATCCTAAACAGATGACCGAAGGAGCAATATAATAACATGATCAAACATGAAAACAGTTTCTTCGGTTTCACTGGCGTCACTCACTAGAAACAGACTCTAATAATCTTTAGCTATTAAATCTTTATGGAATAAAGCCTGTCTCAAAAGTAAACAATGAAAGTGCAAGTTATTATCCGTGTTCTCGGGTTGCGAGATTCGCGGTTTAGCTTTCCCATTCTAAAAGTGCTGCTTAATAAATAATGAAGAGCGCGCGCCATTTTGCGCGCCCGGGATTTGCACAACAATGGAGCTCGCGCAAGAGCATATTTATAGTCAAGCAAAACAAACAAGCACTGTTTGATATTGAAAAATCGAAATACGGCTACAATGGGACATATCCCTGGTCATCACTAGTCATATGGGCGTAGACTTCTGTTCTCTAGCCAGGAACCCTTCAGAACGTGTCTCCGTAGTGCGCGCGCGGTGTTTAAGTAAATGGTAACTCAATTTACAAGCTTTCCAAGCGCGTAGTTATCAAGCAGGTGGGATTGGACGAAACCGCACTACATCTTGGACCATTTGCAAGCTCAAAACACCTGCCTTAAGGGTGCTAGCCTAGGCTGTGAAGTTCAATCTTCATTTGTATCAAATATTTACAGCAAAGATTTCACGAGTGGATAAACAACCCACGTATTGCACGACCTGTTCTCTTCAGCACGTACCGTTAATACCCGAGGACCTACACGGCCACCCTTATTAGAGCAAGAAACGAACAAAAATCAAAATGCCAAGAGCTTTTCTTGTGCGCACGAAGCCCACTGCAGTTTCCAGCGATGTTTCGCACCAGGGTGTTGAGACAAGAAATGAACAAGGTAAATACCTGGTTGTGATTTTCACCCGGGCTTTCTTTGTTATGGTTTGCACAATTCCATTTAACTTTTCCCGGTACCCGCCATTGCTACGCGTCAAAGATCCCATTTTTGTCCTTATTTCAGAGCATATTTTGCGATTGCCTGTATCACACATGAGTGATTCGTGTTGCAATTCAGAGATGAATTTTCAAAAAAATCTCTTCGACTCTGATCCTCAGTTGATTTACCTCTTAGTCTACGGAAATACATTATCTGGGACTGAACTGGTTTTCAAATAATGTGCCTATTTTTGTTTTGTCTGGTATTGTAGGAAAACAAAATTCCTCCTCGCTAAAAGGTGAACCTAGCGGATTACCCGCGACAAAAAATGATGAAGACGAGATTGCGCTACAAGAAACTTCCAAAGATGACTGTGATTCTGCAGAGTCCGATACAAACATGGACTCCGAAGGTATTTAATGATAGTTATTAGTATTTCCCGGGATTTGCTTATTCTTTTAGCTAATCTTTCAATTCCCGAGACCTAAACACTTCAACTTGTTCTAGATAGAGCGCGTGACTGAATGTTGCATTTTCCAACTCTGGAACAGAATATGTCGTTTCAATTTGGCTTGCTAGCTTTCTTTTCATCAAGCAAACATTTTTCGTTAAAATGATTTCCGCTATTTACATCAAAAAATACTTTCTATGTGTGCAAGAATATACATTGTCGAAATCAGCAAGAAGCTAAACATTTCTTTTGATTTTACGGCCAAAACTTAGTGTTTACTGTCGGCCGGTGGCAAAATGTTGATTATCGTGTTTGAGATTTTTCTCCGCCTACGTTCTCTTTACGTTCCAATCGCTTTTAAACCCCTCTTAAGTGCTACGATTTTCCAAAGAAGTGCAAATCTTCAAGTTTTAAAGAAGTTCTTTTGGACGCTGCAAATCCGTGCAAAATCACCAATTTTCAAGCATTTTTGTTATTGAATTAAAATCTGATTCGCGCGTTCAATAAAATGTTCGAAGCGTCATATCTAAATTGAATTCCAGCATAGTTTACCCGGTGTGCTTTCAAAGTTAATTAAACAGAGGAAACCTGAATTAGTTGTATTTCGGAGTCTTTAAATTCGAATTCAAGCACACGGGATGTGTATCGGGAGCTCAGATGTTTGGAGTTTCTTAACAAGCTTTATGTTGTGTCATGGTAATCTCTAAAGACTAGTTCTGCCCCAATCTAGAATACAACGCTGGCGTAATGTGCAGTTATTGGGTGGCTCAGAAGAAAACCCCATTTAGTCGGCTGAATAGGGAACCTGCTCTCTGGTTAAAAATGGACCTTTTAAAACAATTGCGCAACCTTAAGAGGTTTTTTTTTCTTTTGCTGACACGGCCACACCTAATAAATTATTGCCCTGTTTTCTGACTGGATGATTTTCAGTATATTTGCTTGTTAGGCATCTGTTTCAAATTTTACATTTCTGAATTAAATGCAAGGGGAATTGTAAATCTCTGAAAAGCTAATCGGTATTAGATTCGTATCCTTGGCAGAAAGTTGGGTGAACCCTTTTGAAAAACACCCGGGGTGCGAATCTTTGCTAAGACTCTTCAAACTGGATATGATCCTAGCAAATTGAAGGTGTACGGTTCTGCTCCGAGTTGTAACGGTGAAAAATTGAATCGTGTCTTTATTTTCCAGCAAAAAAAATTTCCAAACAGAAATATGTCTATGCATGAATTTAAATGAACGTGTCTTGAAGCAACGCTACTTAAGTTTGGACACAACGCCATGGTCGTGCATCAAAAATAGGAATATCAATACGAGTCGATAACAAACCTTTTAGGCAATTTGAGTTCGGTTAGCTTTTAAGCTGTTAAGCGCTACTATCAAGGGCTAGTGATTTGTAGAAATACAATTAGACACCGTAATACATCATCCAGATGCCACTATTTGGAATTTCAAGCATCAAACCAAACGATTTATAGTCGATATTTTATAACCGAACATGACAAAAACACGTCAACCTTTAAACTTGAAATTGGCAGAGCAGTGCACGTATGAGATTCAGGTCCAACACACCGGCATTAAATCGAATATTTGTCGTCACACCGGACTAATGAAAACATTTAGCCTTCACTGTTTGTACAGATTTTGCTAATTACTTTTTTTTAGCCATTTTAGAATATTCATCCTTAGTTCAACTTTGATTGCAATTTAACTTACAAACCGGAATATCTCGGGCTTGTTTATCCACAGCTAAATTAAAAGAGAAAGCAAAAAATTCTCCGTGTCATGAGATGACAACTAATAGCTTTTATAAAGTTGACATGTAGTGTGTAGTTACACTCTTTTTTAATAAGACTATTGTTTTCCCGGCCCAAGCTGAACATTCTTATATTTCTGCCGATTTCAGGCTGAAAATATTCTTGGGAATATTCTTAGATTAAAGTAATAGAAAGTGGGCTATGCCGAAATATCGTTAGATTATCTGTCCTATCATGATTTTGATGGCGTTGAAGTAATTTTGGAGCCAGGCTGTAGGCAATAAAACCTGATATGGCTCACACAACTTCTTGTAGGAATGTTGTTAGCATCGAACATGCAACTAGTGCTGTTTTTGTTGTTTTTTTGGCTAGTTTGACCGTTTAGGGAGAGGAAGAAATTTTCTTGGGTTTAGTGAAAAACACTGATATAAGTCTTAATTGTATTGCATTTGCAAATTTCAACACACAAAATTATGTTCTTTTCAAAATCTCAGCCTCAGGTTTATTCTTAAAATATTCTTAAAATTTCGCAAAATTTCAGCATTGATATTCTTATAAAGTATATTGTTATATAAAGAAGAGTGCATTAGTGATCTTAGTCCATAACCAGGACCTTACAAAACGCTTAGAAATTTATGTACAGAATTTGAATTTATATGTTTCTAATTGACTTTTTTTGTCAAACAACTAGTTATATTTCAGGCAAAAAAGGTGGGAAAATGTTATTAAAATCATTGAATTCAATCAGTATGTTTGTAACTGCACGTTTAAGTGAACGATGCCAGATATTTGGTCAAGATCTACATTAGACAAAATCATATTTCCCGTTATTTGGATATACAAAGTAAAAGAACATTTCAACGAGGTGTGAAATAAATTTTGCATGCTTGATTCAAGCTGTCTTGAGCAATCTGCTATACGTTATATATCACGCCAGGAAACGACTTAAAGGAAGGAAAAACTTTCTCTTAAAACTTGTTACGTCAACAACTGTCAAAAGTGAAGAAAAAGCGATGAATAAGCTCCTTGATGTTAGTGTGGTTGTGGTGAATGCTCTCTTCTGAGTTATTAGACATTATTGCTTTGCAGCTGAATTCAGTTCAGTGAAGTTGGCTAGCACGCCTCGCTTTTATTGTGATCTTCAAGGACTCGTGATTACTCAATACCAGCGGGGTACTAGCTAGAAACTATTCCTATTATGATTACTTCTAAGGCGTGCAAATGAAGTGGTAAACGTGCATTTACGTTCTAACTCATCTCTAAACTGACTGAAAACCTAAAATTGCAATAATTCAATCGCCTTCCTCGCCATTTATTAGTCTGTCAAATGATATTAACTTTATCCACACCCATGTTTGCAGTGCGCACTAGCCTTGCATGACAATTGACTGTCTATGGGGTGTGCTCTGTATTATGCATGGGCTAGCTTGGGCTGAAACTATTTTCTCCTTGCATTTTTATCAAAACGCTCGGTATATAATCTACATGTGCATTTTTGTTACCTTGATCAGTTTCTATTTAGAGTATTTTTACGTCGTAAATTGCATTGGACGTCTTTTTATGTCCCCCAAAATTCTCACTGTGACTAATAGAAAAACTATGTAATATTGACGACTGAGAAAAATTGTCACTCCCTATTCGGAGTTTGCCCTTTGTTAACAACGCTTTTGTGTGGTTCTATCTATTAAGAATCTATTGATTACACCTGCAGTAGGCTAGTATTAAAAGCTTTTACTGACTAAAAGTGGTATATTGGCTGGCTGCCATTATACAACATGACGCTGCTCTCAATCAGGTTTCATTTAGATTTTCATTTTGGATTTCAAAACTTCAAAATATACATTTTACTAAACATATTTTCTTGTAAGACTGTTTTCAGGACCACTGCACCAGGATTGTAATGTTCATTTAATCGCGTCGTTTTCTCCAAATTTCGTGTAGGTTGGAGGAAAGAAAGCACTGGAATCTGATACAAAATTAATGATGACTTTTAATTTGCTAGGTGTGCAAAATATAGCAGTAAACGTAAGAAAAATTAGGGGCAGGATTTTTATTCTTGCGCTTAACTAGCGATTGCTTTTCGAGTGAATAAAATCACACGCTTTAAGTACAGAAACCTCGAGTTCAGTCATGACGTTTTTCTCAAAATATATTAGACTTAATCATACGTCTTCTGAGACATGCTTCTAAGAAAGGCCTAAAATTGAAGCTTTCTATCGATTTTTGTAAATAAACAGACAATTGCTCCTTACAAGCTCTCTCGCGAAAAAAGGAACGTTTTTTAAGACCTTTGCCAAGATCAGTGATTTGTTTTTTTTTCAAATTTTTATTATGCACTGCGTGTGTTAAATCCGTAAACAAACAAGAGCGAGGAAATTCAATTCCGTCCAGCACCTGTTCAGACGTGGGCGATGGCACAATTTGAAACCTTTCCAGTAAATCATGAAAAATCTAAACGAGTCCAGTCTTTGGAGCTGATTTTTTTGTGTAAATGTGTGATAATGGAGACATATTTCTATAGTTTTATAGGGTTTGTCATTTTACAAAAGGAGCACGCTGCTCTAGAAATTTAAGCTTAACTGACCTGGCCTTGCTAATAAAATTTTGGTCGAGAGGAGAGAATAATTAACGAGGCAAGCATTTTCTTTGTGTAAATTTAACGACATCACTCACAAAAAAATTTTCTTCTACGTTTTATCAGAATTTAACAGTTGATGAAAAAAAGAACACTTCAAGCTATTGAATAATTGGCAAAATTCTGCCTTGAGCAGCTCAGTTGGGTCTTTTGATATGCATAGTGGATCTCTGCAGGAATAACATGCGTTTTCTCTCGAGTAATACGTTAATAAATAAAATATTTAGACTCAGATAACCTCCACCGGGTATTGTTTTCGTTCTTCTCCTTCCCAAAAGAAAATTGAAAAGAAAAGGTTTATTTAACCGTGCGATAAACAGTTTAGCAATATTTCGCCTACAATAGTTCCAGTATTTGTCTCCCTGATTTAAATTTCTAAAGCCAACTTCTTAGTGTTTCGTTTTCCTGATTTCGAATTTAAAAATTCTGTCTTCGTGTCTTCGACAAGTATTTTGGAACATTTTTCTCCCTGTGGGAAAGTGCTTAGCGTACAAAAGTGGGGGACGCCCAAAACTAAACGTTTCATAACTTCATCCTTATATGACTTCAGTCATTTACTCTGTTCCTGAAGACAACAACTTATGCAATGAATATAATTTTAAGGTGTGACATTTTAATAAATAAAATTGCTACTCTCAGACTTTTTGAATAAGAATTTCAGGTTCTCGTTTTTAATCAGCCGTTTCCTAATTTTGACATGTACGTTAGAAAGGCGTCTGAAAGATTTTCAAAATGCGTGAAAACCACTCACATTCAAATAGATTTATAGAAACAGATTGAGACATTGAACATGTTAATAAACTCAACGCTTAATAGCCCTCACAAGTTTAATAAACTATGATATTTCACTCTCTCATCGACTTGATCTATATAACAGCATGCAGACAACAAGTTCTAATGCGGACCTCTTCCCCTCGGCAGCTTGAACTAGATTGGCTTGTCTTGAAGGCATCAATGTTCTCGCGCTATTTCATTCTACCAAAAACGATCTCCGAATCAGGTACACTGTCGTATAGTTACCTCTTTTTATTATTTTCTAGTTCAAGGTCAAGGTTTTATCTGAATGTTCCCCTATAGCTTTTCTTATGGAGTCATAAGCTGTTTATGTTGTCGTAAGCTCTAGTTCTGCCTAATTATGTGACGTCGTGTGATTGAAAACACTGATAGTGTCGCTGAACCACTCCCTAGCAAGCATTCCCTTGACCACTTCCCTTCAGTTTCGACCCTCAGGAGCAGCTTCGTTAAGCAATGCCGAAATCTTTTCTTATAAAACCGAATCTTTCTTCGACATTGGAGACCGAAGATGCCGGATTTGAGCACAAAGATAAAGCTGGCCGAGCTGGTATGTGATTTTTCATTTTTGTACACTTTGAAAAGGTGCGTAATCTGTAGGGAGAACATTGGGTGGCTTCCAGGTTTAAACTAAAATCTAGTAGAAGTCGTTTCTCTTCTCGCTTTACAAATCACAATATTGAGAGAGGAAGCCACATCAGCCTTACCTGGTTTTCATGCAGGTCCTCTATCCTGTTCGAATTGGAATTAGGAGATGTTAAGTTTTTTTGGAGGGACGAAAAACCGGAGAACCCTGAGAAAAACCCTCGGAGCAAGGCGAGAGCCACCAACAAACTCAACCCACATATGGCAATGAATACCGTCTTCAAATCACGGAAAATCAGAGCGAATATATTGCACTCGATAAGTACTAAACGTCGTGAGTTGGATACAACCGATTATCTATGCAGTTTATGAGTTGTTGGACTAATTTATAATATTTCATACCTAGTAAGTAGATTTCACGTAAACACGTTTACAATCTGGGCGTTTAGCGCTGTTTAAACTGGAAAACTTGATAAGATTTTATTTCTGCGGGAAAAAATCATAATAGAAGCAAACATTTTGTCGCAAGAATAGGACTGAACTTTCTGTGGAAATATCAGGAAAAAAACAATACTGTTCAACCCCAAACCGGTAAGGAGTTTAATAACTTTTAAACAATAGCGAATTTGAAAAGGACCAAGACGACTTACCAGGGCATTTAAGAGTAAATTTTCAACTCCAACATTTTACTAGTGAATCTAAACTCAAAGTTTGCTTTTGACTCTAGCGATACAATTAAAAGCACGTTAACGATCGGGCTCTTTCCATCGGGCCCTTTTAGAAATAGAATATAAATCACGACAAAAGCCGTTCTGGAGTATTTACCTCAGCTCCGTTTTGTTTGAGAAAAGAATGAAACTGCGAAGAGTAACTTAATCAAATGAGACCAAATCATTATTTTACCGGCATTGCACCCTGTCTCTGACGGAAATTTCGCCGATTTCATAAATCTTTTAAACGTACACATCCAGAGAATATTTCACTCAATCTTCTTTGCGTGTTGTTACATTTCTTCAAGTTTTAAACGACATTTTTAAAGAACGAATTTGAGTTCTGAAACTATAAGATATAAGCTTAAAAGTTTTATTTCTAGATGGACAGTGCCATTTCCTTCTTTCGTTTCGCTGCTTGGTTGTATTCTAAATAGAATTTTCAGTCTTCGACTTGTGAGTGGGAAACTTTTTCTGCTGATTTGAAACAGAAATTTCATTTGAAATTACCAAACTCAACTGACAGTTTTTTATTCCAACATATGCCCAACTTGGTGGCCTACAAAACATTTTAAAATATCGTTATGATAAACAGTCGTATAAAGTGGCTCCGGAGTTGATAACTCAGTAGCACTTTACATACCTTTCTCCCAAGTCTCTCTTGACCAACTAAATCAACCATTTTCGCCATACCCAGTTTTTACATAGCCACACAAGAACAAAATTCCAAAATCCATCGACATTTAATGAACGAAATTGCTCCGTTCTGTAAAGTTTAGATATTTGGTAAGTTTAGCAGTGGTCAGTTTATTGACAGCTCTTTACCTGAGGTTAAATGGCACCTGCTACAGGGGCGCAACTCGAGTGTTGTAGGAACTGGTGCATAAACGCTCTCATATTTCGCCAACGTTTTCGTTTGTCCTTGATGATAATTTAATGAAACTCTTGCCAAAAAATGATTTGTAGCCATAGCTGACTAAAATTGTTTGGGAAACCTTTCTTAGGAAGTAGTTTAGCTGCTTTTCGAAGAGTTTCAACTAGTTTTGCTGAGAAATGCAGGTGAAATATGAAATGTTTCTTTCCTGAAAGGTCCTTCGTTATGAAGGAATTTCGAAAGTGCTTACGTTTTCTCTAAATTCTTTTATGGTTCCTTCGATACTAAACCACAACAGCTTTCAGTTGTTGCTCTCTTCTTGAGTCGGATGCGCTCGGACGTAATATTCTGCTAGACTTCTGATCACCGGGTTGGAAAGCTGGTTGGGCTTAAGGGTTGCGATATTTTCTTGGCCAAAGCACTTTAACTTCGCCGTGCCTCTATATGCCCACGTGCATGTATATTCTCGGACAGAAGACAAGTGGAGACATGTGAACAAACTTTTAAAGAGTAAGCCAAGGAGTCTGCTAGCACCTCATCAAAAGGGAAAGTAACAGTATTCCTTGTTTTTCGCGTCATGCTAACAAAGACAGCGTTAACTGTCAGCCTGATGTCCCCGGAAACAATTTTTTAGTAAATCTTTCTTCCTAGATATGATGTTTGACAATTCGTTAGAGTCTTATTACCTTGTCAGAATGCTCAGTTGCGTATGGTTCTACATTACTCATTTGTGCCTCTGTGTTAGGCCAGAGAATCAGGATCAACACCCGAGTTACAAAGAGGGTTCAAGTACAGGCTAAATCAGAATCAAAATGGCGAGTTCATCAATTTCTAAGCTCGAAGCACCATTTTATCCTTAAACATGAGACACCAACACCTGACTTCTCCCGAAAATGTCGATACAAAGCAAGCATGCAGGTTATGACAACACAAAGTGTATACTGAAAATTTTATAATCTGAGTGATCGATAATAACTTGGTCAGCCGTTGCTTTCATTATTTCAAAGGCTGTAAGTTTGGCATAAAACTCCAAGCAGGGCAAGTCGGAACAGTTCAGTAAAGAGTCTTGAAGAAAGCTTACAACGTTCACAACGCAAACCGAGGTCGGATTTTTTTGAATTTCATCGTTTTGGTTATTATAATGCCAAGCCGACCGATTTTTCGGTGTTTTAGTTTCAGTTACCACTCAAATATTTTTTTTTTCTGGTGAAGAATTACTTCGGAACCTCCAGACGTCCTATTAGGGTTACAATTGACATCGGTTACTCTTCTGAACAGTAAAGTTTTACATTCCATTTTTCCTATTCTAGATGAAAGTAGCAGTGACGAGAATTCACACGATGTGGACGAAGAGGAAACCACGTGTCAAGAGTCAAGTTCAAACAAAGACATTGGTCATGATGTGAATAGTTACCAGCTGCAGAACAGATCACCGTTTTATTCCACTGGTGAGAGAAACTTGACCGCTTTCTTCGCTTTCTTTTCAATGGGGATTGCAAACACCAAGAGGAAATGATTGCTTTCAATATCTTCTCTTTCACTTACTAAATCTTCCTCCAGCATGAAGGAAGGAAAATTGTATCAAATCTAGTTTGACATCCACAAGGAAATTCGAAAAAATCATTGTTAAACGATAGGATTACTCTAGCCTCTCGCCTTTTACATATCCTTCTCGTGCTATAACACCAAATTTCAGATTATAATCCTATGCATGCATCAAGAGAGCTTCCTTTCTTAAATTAATTTAACGGCTACCGCTTCGATTCTATTCAAATGTAAGGTATCTTTGAAGCTGTAAAGAGTTGCCAAAAGAAAAACATATAGCTGTGAAGTTTTCAGTTTGAATTTGTTCATCCGTCAGTAAGGTTCGATATGGAATACAATACGATATGCTCAGGTACTAGTTTCTCCCCAAAGTTATATTTAGAGTCTGCTTAAAACAATGTGTCAAATTTGTTTTGATTTATTTGTTTATCTATAATTGATCATTCAATTATATAATTCTATGATTCATCCATCCGTCTATCCATCTATCTATTCATTCATTCATTCATTCATTCATTCATTCATTCATTCATTCAGTCAGTCAGTCAGGCAGGCAGGCAGTCATTCAGCCATTCATTCATTCATTCATTCATTCATTCATTCATTCATTCATTCATTCATTCATTCATTCATCCATTCATTCATCCATTCATTCATTCATCCATTCATTCATTCGTTCGTTCGTTCTTTCGTTGATTCATTCATTCATTCACTCATTCATTCATTCATTCATTCATTCATTCATTCATTCACACATACATTCATTCAATCATTCATTTGTTTCTTCATTATTTTCAAGGTATGCCATTGGAAACAGGACTGAGATTACTTTCAACATTCCCTTCTCCCTCCCCCAAAGGACTCCAAGGTCCGTTCTGGAAGGCCCCACAGTTCCCCCTTTGGAACTTCCGTCAACAATCTTACAACGCGGGATCAGAAGCATTTGCTCGCTGGATGCAGCAGTGGGCAGAAGTGAGACGGCTCCAGAATCAACCGTCTGCAGCCGGGGCGTATCGATATTACAATGTCCTGATGCCAAACGCAGGAGCTGTTGGCAAACGAAACACTCAAACGGACGATGAATTCCAGAAGGAAAATGGTCAGCAGCAGATGAATTGTGTAATTAGGCCTGGAACAGAAAAGGCTGAAAAAGACGACAAATCCAAGGCTACTGGTTCTGAAAAAAAAAGGCAGCTGTATTGCTGTCAGGTCTGCGAGAAAGTTTTCAACAATTCGATCAGCCTGAAGCAGCATATGATCGTGCATTCGAACAAGAAACCATTCCAGTGCAAGGCATGCGGTAAAAGCTTCAAGCGCTCGTCGACGTTATCAACTCACATGCTGATCCACTCGGACACGCGCCCGTTTGAGTGTCAGTTCTGTGGCAAGAGGTTTCACCAGAAGTCTGACATGAAGAAGCATACCTACATCCACACGGGAGAGAAGCCTCACCAGTGCAGCTTTTGCGGCAAGTCGTTCAGTCAGTCGTCCAATCTGATCACGCACTGTCGGAAGCACAAAGGATTTCAGCCTTTCTCGTGTGACGAATGTGGCGTATCGTTCATGCGCAAAGTTGATCTGAGAAGACACATGTACACTCACGAGGTAGAAAGTTAAATATCCTCGGCAACCTTGCATGTGATCACCTCATCATGCGCATAGACTTGAAAACGCTTACAAAATTCGCCTTGACTAAGCCCATATGTAACTGAGGGATTACTCTGTCCATATCAGTCCATGACCTGTATTACAAGCATCTACACTGAAATTGGCAAGTAAGAGGGAACGCATACTAATACAAACAGATACCTTGACTCTTCTACCAGAATTATGCCTTGCAGCCCAACTAAAATCAACATATTATAGTTTAAAGGAGCTCAATCACGGTATTTTGAGATATTTTGGCCAGGTACTAAAGTACCTTTTAATTTAAGGAAACCTGAAAATAATAGTTTACTAAGATAGAAAAACATCAAACAGATAACAATAAGCCATAAAGGAACAAGAGTGGTTAAGGACGTAGAAGATTAATGCGGATTGCAAACGACAAACTTCAGAAATTTAGGCTTAAGTTTTTTAGGCACGCAAACCGTGACGAAGCTCCTTTAATAATAATCACAACTAAGCTATGTTGAATGATAAGCAGCGTTTATGGACTGTCATTAGGCTCATTTACGTACGAAAGCTTTTCATTTTGCCCAAGAATCCTTCAAATTAGGACTGGATACTATGACACGGGGCTCCAATCAGATCATTAGAGTTCGTTATTGAGAGATAGCCTTTCATGGTACGAGTTTGCGAGTACTGACACCTTATTTCATCCAGGAATTCTTGCAAATGAGAACGGAATAGCGCAAACATCAGACTATTATATATCGATATTGGTTTTGTATCAGATTGAAGGAGACAACAGACTATATTCAAGTAAGTATGCGGCAAGTTAAGAGCTTCAAAAATATACAAAGCAAACTAAATTAATGATAAAGTAGTCCAAAACTTCGTTTTATGCTAAGATAATTGCGATAACCGCCAAGAGAACTATGTTATAATCCTTTAAGGAGAATAACGTTCTGTTAGCAAAGTCCAAGAATTACAATCGTCATCATTTAAATCGCTTCGTATACCCGAAATTCCCTTATGTAAAATATTAGTTTAGCAAACTAGCGTTCATTTTTCAACTGAAAATGTTTTTTGGTAACAGTTCACATTACAGTGCAGCCTTTTGGACCCCAAATCAGGATATAAATTAAAATTGTATATTATTATATTACTATAAGGATGTTGCTTCTTTCTTACCCTAGTTATATAAAAACGTTTTATACACCGCATGCATTTTGAGTTAACCGCCATAAAGAGGATTTTGTACGGTATCACCTCGAACTCGTCGTGGCAATGTATTTCAAGCGATCTTACAACCCACTTAATCATGTTCATAGGCTAAACACAAGTTCGTATTCAGTGGTCGTTTGGTCGGAAACGACAGCAAACACCATACATTACAGAATAGTAACTTAAAACTAAGGTTTGTTTTGTATATAGTTGTTAAATAGGTTGACTAGTCATTGGAATAAATTTGCTATTGTGTAATTACTGGCATGAATGTAATGTGCATAATAGGGTAGTTCAAAGGTAAAATAACATGCGATCTCCACCTCGTTGAACCGGATGCATCAGACTTCTGTCCCTGCACTGTGCAAAACAGGATTTTGCAAAAAGGATCGCAGAGGCACTTTGAACTTGAAAACATTAGGTGTTGAGCTATCACTGTTATTTCCGTTAACAGTTATCTCGAGTTCTAGATCATCCAAAGCTGAAGTGTCTCACTGTATATCTTTGACATTTCCTTCTTGTGGAGATTATAGCGCCCCAAAATGATGGACATTGTCTCGGTTTTAGCGTTCCGTCATTAGATGACTTCAAATAAAGATGCCATGATTTCTGGCTACGGGTAAGAATTGGACACATGGTTTTCGTATCAAGGTAACGTCTTTGTGCCATCAGGTAACATGGCTGTTGCTCCAGGATAATAGCGCTTTACTCCCTTTTCAATACGGGTACGAATGGGACATGTCCCATGTCAAGGTGTAGTCTAATTTGACTGGAAGGACGTCATGCCAAGTTCTGCCACTGACTGCAGTGTTCGTATGAGAATCCATTGTCTTTCCCCCTCCTTCCTTAAATACGCTATAAGGGGATGTGTATCCCTAAGGGTTTGGTGCTGTTTTGTGTTGAATTGAGACAGAGATTTTTTTAACATCTTAACCTGAAATAGGGGGTGGTTTGCACTCAGCCCTTTTTTTTAAAAAAATAAAAAATAAAAAATAAAAAAACATTTGACCAGTGAGCCTGGGGCTCGTTTAAATGTGAACGTGTATGCTAACTGAAAATTAAAATGTAAAATTTAAATATATTATCTATTCAATAAAAGTACAAAAACTAGACTATAAAATTTGAAATTGAAAAACTAGATTATGAAATTTAAAAACTAGACTATAAAAATTTAAATATATAAACTAATCGATACAAAGATTACAGCAACAATTGGCCTCGGTAGGCAGTTGAGTGCTGCTTAAAAGAAACAAGTTTGCTTCCCCATAAATATCTGGAATTTGCAGCCTTTCCTTGTAAGCAGAGGTCATGTTTTAGACTGACTTGTACTTATTTTAGAGGTGTAGAGTAACGAATCGATATTGGACTCATATTGGGGCTAGGTCTGAAGAAAAACCACATATTTTTGTCTGAATTAGGGTAAGCATTTCAGGCAGCAGGCCTTGCACCCCACCCAGTGACATGGTAACATGACCTGGAACATGAAGCAATCAGGAGGAAGGCTGGGATTCCAGTTCATGACAGGTTTCCTAAATTTGCGATCTATTTTGCCCATCCGTTGGTAGGTAAGTCGAAGTCGATAATATTCTCGTCAAACCCTCTTCTCTACATTGTATTGGTATTGTAAGAAGAAATTTGAGTTTGGTCACTTAACACACTGCGACACCTCCCATCCTGAATCCTGTTTTTGTAGTGGTAATGAAACTAAAGATTACTAAACCAAATCCACAAACGATTGATTAGCAACAGAAGAAGATCGCATTTTTCTCAACTGGTTAAAGTGGCGTAGTTGGCAATATTCTCTCATGGAGTACGTAGTTGCTCATTTCACGGTTGTTCAAAGGGTGGATGACACTATCATAAATGACTCCCCCTCTCCATTACTGGATAGTTATTTATCCGCTGGACAGCATTATCTTCCCTTTGAATTGCTGGGACCAGAGTTCTGGGTACAAGAAATATCGGTAAGAATTTAGATCATTTTGCAATTGCCTGTTGGGAGTTGACCTTTAGCAGGATGTTTTGACAACGCCTTTCACGGTTGCATCAGATCACGAGTCCAGGGAACGTTCTAGGTTTTGCCATTGAGCCCAGATCCTCGCGTTCCATCCCTTGCGTTTGAGCCCAGATCCTCGTCTTTGAGCCCAGATCCTCGCGTTCAAGCTCTTAACCTTGAGCCCAGATTCTCACGTTCCGCCCCTTATCCTTAAGCCCAGGCGTATGATAGCGAGTGGTCACTGATTAAGCTGCCTGTCATGTGCGAAACAAGTGAAATTTCCTAGACTCTCTTTATATTCTGTATTAGACTCTTAATGATGACAACCATGTTCAGTCTGATCGAACTCTTTTATTTGGTTTTTTAGACATACAAAAAACAACGCAGGAAGGGATAGACAATGAACAGAAATGATAACATTTAACTGAGAGAAAGATTTAAATAGCTTGAAGTAACACCTGCAAGCATTATACGTACAAGGGGGCAGGGGTGAGTGGGAAACATTACGAACGCCGGGCGGCTAAAACTTTCAGCGTGAGAACGAAACCTGACCCTCGATTGCAAAATAATTTTAACGTTATCTCCTTTTTGGAGTTTCGAAAGTAAAGTGCAGCTGGGACCATGGGACAGAAACGTCCGGTTGAACATTGAAACCAATTCAGCTGCTGGCGTAGGATATTCAATTCTTCACTTATTATTCAAGTCTAACCTTTTAGCTCAAAAAGAGTTCATTGATAAGAAATGATGGTGAAAAACTGTTGTTCTGAGCAGGCATCTTTTTTCTTTTTTTAAAGTCGTTACTTTTCATCCTCCAGCTGCGAATGGTAGCATGACATGAATATACGAATATAATTTCATAATGAGAATTTTTAACTGTTACGTGTTCCGTCAGGTTCTTTAAGGGAGAAACACAAACAGTCGGGTATAGCTGTTTTTAGTTTTTTTCTGTTTTGGTTCAGTATAGGACCTCCACAAGTAAGCACTAACCATCTTGTGATGTGGATGGTTTCGAAAGCACCGCGAAAAGTGGATGACGCAATATGAGTCATTTGCTTTTTTTATACTCTTTTGTGTCGCCTGACGTTCTGTAGGCATTGTTATCAGTCAGGCTCAAGAACTAAACGCTCATCAGTTCAGACTCGTGAAAGCTTCGCCAGAATTGATTGTCTGAATATCTGTCAGTCTTATCAGCATAAAATCAAGAACGATTGTCTGATATTGGGGTTCATGTCTGTTTTACAAAGGTGCTCTCATTCATCTATTTCTTAATTCCCTGAATTTCTCGAAACTCTTTGTAAATCCGGAGCCCCTTCAATAACATAAAAGCACATTTTGTCTGTGAGAGATCTCATTTAGGGACGAGGTACTTAAGCTTAAGCGAAGCGGCAAATGTATTTGAGGTGGCATGATCATCGCTTAATTTAAAAACTCACTACTCAGTAAACTGTTTTGTTCAAAGTTTTTACGAGTTTATCAGCCGGTGTACACAAACTAATGATCATCCACGGTTAGCATAGCAAACTAACGTATGTAACTCTTAACTGCTTTGCAGAAAAAAACTGTTGAAACTGAATCAGAAATACATAACAAAAAAAATACCCTTTATCCATAGCGAAATCGGTCCGTTTAGCAGCTTTACTAGAAGATCTTTGTCATGGTGAATTTATCGCATTAAAAACGCGAGATAAGAATGCCAGTTTATTCTTTTAACAAAAAGTAGTATCTCTACCGCAGGTCATTTGGGATTGTCTATACCAGAAGAACGACAGCTTTCCATTGTACCTCATTGTGTTTACGGATCGTTTGCGCTATAACGAACTGAGGCATTACATAGTGCCACATTTTCCGCGTTCATATTTCCAATTCACCATCCTGAAGTCGAATTCAGCTTTCTAGCTAACTCCAAGCTAGTTCTAGCTGTTTAACCACATTTTATTGAAACATAAACACCAATTGAGTTGCTGTTTGTTGATGTTTATTCTTAGTCTCAAAACGACCACCGCGCGCTTGGGGACAGACTTCCGTAAGTTCAGTAACCCAAACAAGCCCATGGGTTAAATACAAATAAACTAATTAAGAATCTTGAAATGCTGTTTGAAAATGAAAAGAGACTTTGACGGGTGGCTTTATGAGCCACACATCCAACTTATTCATATAGATTGAGTATAATTTTACGCCAACATAACTTATTTTCGCAACCTTGTTTCACTGAAATCGCAGGAAATTTTGTCTCGTACGACCATGAAGGCTAAAAATATTTTTTTATTGTTATACGCGAGGTCGATCGAGATGTATTCAAGGCTTCTTTTATATGCCAACTTAACAAACTCTTTTAAAGAGCACGTCCCGTTTGAAAACTGATGCCATTGACTGAACTTTTGTCTGAATCAGATAAACAGTGATGACAGACTGTTTTTTGGTGCCCTTGTTTGCTTATAGTGTGGGTAGTTCGCTATTCATGAGTTAAAATGTTTCCATTGATGAACAGATATCGCCACTGCCCCTAAACATGTGTCAATTGCGTTAATAAAACGCTCATCACTCGTGTGGCGTCCAAAAAAGTTGCGTGTGGGCGACAAATATCCTTGTCAAAATATCTCGGCTCAAAGATATTCAGCTCCTTTGATGTTTCTTCTGCCTAACAGCGCACCTGCTTTGCTAAAACTTCAGGTGTCTTGAGCTGAATTTCTTGACTTGTCGCTTTTCATCCTTTCCAGTTTACACATTGAATAAATCAATTGTAAAAAAAAAAAAAAGGAGAATGGCTTTTTCATTTCAAAAGATTAATAAACCCCGACTTTGAAAGAAACTTTAAGAGTCCAAAGTTGTTTTCTTTTTTAATAATTATTATTGGATGGTTGTAAAAGGTGTCCGATCCTGTAAATAATCATAATTAACACAATTCATACTCTGTGAAAATCTATAGGGCACTTATGAAGTTGTCACTGACACTAACTTATTAGTTCATTAGTTTTGATGACATTCTGACTGAAATATTGATGACTCAATAAAATAAATTTTCGGGCCCCTGTCACTTCCAAGGCCAGCCGGATAAGTAATTTGAACTCGCGCTTTTTCGGCACAATTATTAAACAGCTCATAAATGCCCGCTGCATTCATGTGGGCTGAGGATATTTAAAAAAAACCCTGCTAATAAAGTTTTTGCGATACGCCATGAGTCATCGCACATTCATCTAAAATACCATCGCATTTGAAATTTGCTCAAGGAATTTGTAAGGCTATGTTAAACCGCGCGAAATTATCTCAAATTTACCGCATTTTTACTCACTCTTAAGAAAATTAATTATTAGTACTGAAGGTCGGTTTTATCCTTCATAGCGGTGAAAACAACTTTAATTATCAAGGTTTCGTTTCAAGAGGAACTATACGCCGTACTGATTATCCTAGTCATTCTGTGTTGATGCATTTGTTTGAGCCTGACAGGCCGAGAAGGAAGTTTGTATTAAAACCTAAAAGCTCTTGAGGCTGTATGTCACGTTGGCTTATTATATTGACAATGTCAGTATAATAAGGCA
This sequence comes from Orbicella franksi, assembly GCF_964199315.1. Lineage (NCBI taxonomy): Eukaryota > Metazoa > Cnidaria > Anthozoa > Scleractinia > Merulinidae > Orbicella > Orbicella franksi. The sequence continues at coordinate 11,847,291 of NC_138145.1, read as the reverse complement.
ATCCGCTATGAGCGCAGTAATTCACAATGTACAGCGTCAGTGATGTTTGCGATGTCAACCTTATACGTCAGCCTGTATCTCCTTCCATTGAGTCCGATTTTCAGATCAAAAATAATCGAAGATCTTTCCAGCAAACTAAGATTCACATCCGCAGTGAGTTTAATTCTGATGTTGAACTATTCAGTTTACAACGATTAAACTGCAAAGCATTTGGAAATTAAACTGAGATCGATGACAAACAAAAGCCTTTCAATTACAACACAGTACAGTTCCCCACAGAAAAATGACTCGGCCGCTAGGTGGCATCAGATTTTGACCGTGTTACAGTGCTTTCGTTTTCTCTCACCTTAACATGCAAGCGTATGAACTTTCGAAAGGCGCTGGTTCGGACGCCGTTTGCCGTCGCATGAAATGTGTTTTCCCAAGATCCATAAGTGTCATTTATAAATGAATTGTGTGTTTATAAACTTCTTATGTCAGAAAGTCGGTGTGATATCGATCTGTTGTTGAACACAAAACGTTTTGTCAATACAGTATACTTTAAATTGCGGGACAGTTTTCGAAGTACAGCACTTTTTCATTTCATAAAGTACTTTTTCATTTAGCAATAACTTTAACCCTCGCGTATAAACGTTGCACTCGAGAAAATAATACCTTCTTGCATTAAGACCATTTACACATTAAGAGACTTTATTATTCTCTTTTCTTCTGTATGACTGCCTTCTAGTTGGCCGGATTATCAGCTCTATCTTCAGTAAATTAGCATTTTGTGTCTCATGACCTTGCCGATGAAGCAGTCTTGAACAGGTGCGAATCTTACGTTTTCTCCTCTTTTGATCATACAACAAATATATGAACGCGCACATACATATTAATTGTTACCGATTTTTAATTTTTTCCTAGTTCTACAGTACTGATAAAAGAGTAGTTATTTCTAAAACAATGCGTGCTGAAAAAACTTCTAGGATCATTATGTCACTTTGCATATCGATATGAGAGCTTTTTCAAAATATGTATTTAGTCTACAAGGTTGTGAAAGATTGACTCCCTCGGGGCACAGCCTTGATAATGTTTCGAGTTAAATTACCGTAATTTCAAAAGAGTGTTAGTAAACAAAGAGAGCGTGTGGCACGAAAGCGCAGAAAACTATGTTTAAACCTGTCACTGAATAATATAACCAAATGTTTTGTCAAGAAATATAATGTGCATTCAAGTCATTTTTAGCGCAATGATGTAAGGTTTCGCCGCTTGTCACATTTATCAGTCTAATTGGCTTTCTTTTTCACAGTGGTTGAATACGAAACTCAGCAGCCGATCTTACAAAACGCCGCCCTTTCTCTTAAAAGACTTTTTACTCGGTAACCGTTATAGAGCTGCTATAAACAAACGTTAACAACTGTATTAAAAAGTTAAGTTAGAAATAATGTCTTTCAAAGCAAACTATTCCTTGCCAAGGACCTACTTTTTCAGCGTTTAGCTACGAAAGCAGGTGAAAAGGACAGTGATGAAAAATTGGTTATCAAACCCACTTTAATTATGGTGGCTCAAAATGAAATTGAAATTATTTATATCTGGCATGAAATTGACAGTGGTTGACATGAATGGCGAAATATTAAGAAAACTGTTGGGTATGGAAATCAAACAAGAAAAAGTTATCCGACTGATGTTATGTTTGATCCTCACAAAACAAATGACAGCAGTTTGTGAAGTTTGAGTTTAACATCACACCTTGTTTAGTGCAGGTGTGTGGAAACTATAATTCTATGGCTCTAACCGTGAGATTATGTATTTATTTCATGCCTCAGTATTCATGCATTTCCTTGATTAGCCCTTTTCATGTAAACTTTACCACTGTTTGCAATGAAACGCCTTAACTGTGGCTAACTTTCAAGGATACGGCCATCTCTCTCTCGGTCCAATTTCACATCCGCATCACCTCCACGCAAAACTGAGAAAACCTAACTGAACTGAATCTTTTCGCTCGTCTAAATTTTCACTGTATGATCTTTTAATGGCGTAGTGAAGGGAACGAGGCAGTCGCCAGTTTCCACTGCATGCTCTAAAATCTACTTAACTGCAAGTCAGGAACTATATTATTTCTCATATACGGAATTGAATTGAATTTTTTTCACACTTATAAAAGTCATAAAGCGACTGATGTACATGAATTGACGTTTTGCCAGAGAAACGTTTTATTTTATTTCTACAAATTCTGTGATCTTTTAAACAGGGAAAATAATGATATAGCAATTTTCCAGGGAAATGTTTTATATTATTTTTATAAATTCTGTGATCTTTAAACAGGGAAAACAATGATATAGCGATTTTCCAGGGAAAAGTTTTCTTTATTTTTATAAATTCTGTGATCTTTTAAACAGGGAAAACAATGATATAGCGATTTTCCAGGGAAATGTTTTCTTTATTTTTATAAATTCTGTGGTCTTTTAAGAAGAGAAAACAACGATAAAGCATACAAAGAACGGTTAACAGTTCAGTTCTTAGAATTATGATATATTTAACACACTGAATCGAAATCCCTCTGGTCGATCTTTTATCTATAAACCTGTACGAAACTTCGTATTAAATATTTGTTTGAATACCGACTGAGGACCCCTGAAACTGATTCCAAACCTGAAAACTCCTGAGAGAAAGCATTTATTTTAGCAATTTTCCTAAACGACAAAATGTGGAACGCGCATTTCGAAGTTTCAGTCAATTCTCGCTAATGCCCGAGTCTGAAGACTGAGTAATATTTGTGTGTTACGGATTTAAACGCTAGCTCTTAAGCTAGCGGTTCGACTCCAGAGATCCTCTCAAAGTACAATCAAGTTCGTGACTGAAACGATTAAACTTTTGAGTAGTAAACACACTTTCAGGCACTAATACCTAAAGTGCCACGATGGAAACCAAACAAAGTGGTTTCATCATGATCTCGCGAAGAACAAGTTAACAACTTCTCCATATCTAGATGTAACGGGAATAGCATTGTTTCTGGAAGCACGCCACTTCTTCATTTCTCAAATTTAAAGTGACAGTATTTCTGACACCGTTAAAATATTACTCGTGAAGAAATGAAAAATAAAACAAGTAAAAATCTGAGGTTGGTAAATTTTGGACTGAAATTAACTTGAAGTTTTGTTTTCGAGAACTCAGAAAATGATCTGACCTTGGCCACTAGTTAAAAGGGATTGTTAAAAGCAAATATGTAAGAATTGAGATCTGCTAGCGAAACAAAAGCATTCAATTCGGACTCGATTATCCTGAAACGTAAGACCTATACACCGCCACCTTGACTAAAAATTGTCACATGCAAATAACATTTTTTATCAGACTGAGGTAAATGATGTATGAAGCCGCCCGAACTCGACGTGGAACTTAGATTTTTCAAACGAAGTACCACTGAATAAAAACAAAACGGAAAGCAAAGCTTTGTTTTTTATGTCTAAGCCCATCAAAATATTGTTGTGGCCGGAAATTGAACATCGACAGAAACCTTCAACAAAGAAACTGTAATCATTAATTTTGATATGAAAGCGTGAAACCAAGCAATATTTGCGGCTAAGACCTGATGGAACAGTTGCGTTCATCAGAGCTGCATCAGTTTGTATTTAGTGCGTGCTGAGGACGCAGTTCTTTAAAAATCAATTCGAGATAATAAAGTTTTCAAGGCTGGCAGTTTCTTTTGAAAAACGCATTGATTAATTTTCAATCTTCCACGTTCAAATCGCAGTCATTTTGTTCTGCGCGCTAATTGACCCTTTCATGCTTGCCTGTCTTTGAAAATCAGCAATCACTGAGTGAAGCTTCGATTGTTAGAAATTCATTTTCCGGTGTGTCATTTCAATAGGGAATTACCACACATCCGATTCCATGCAGGAAATTAAACGTGATGGTTTTCCAAAGATTGCTCATTACTGTTAACAGATAAGAATTTACAATAGAATAAGCACCCCTCGTGGTAAGAAATGAAGTACCTTCCTCACTTCCTTTCGTCCGTTTATATCAGTGCTAAGGTCTAGAGTTTTACGGACGAGAAAGCCATGTTGTGGTCAGTCATGATTCAAAACGTTACCCTTCAGAAAACAGACAAATTTTCACAACTGGTTCCGGAATCCTGTTCTTTTTGCATCAGTGTCAAGAAACGAAAACCACTTACTTTCAGTGAAGTGTTCTTTCGGATGTACACGGATTTGTTTGCCTGAGCATTTCCGATTGTTTCTGTTGCCATCTTTATGCAAGAGACCGGCAGAAGACTAGAGTTAACATATGCACTTTCAGTCATTTTTGTCCACTGAGTTAAGAGTTTTAAGGTCATAAAACGAAAAATACGACAGCCGACGTTGATTTTGACATATTTCAAATATAACAGTCGCTGCTGAAAGTGAAGAATGATCACCGCAGTAAATTTTCCAATTTAAGCAATTGGAAAGAAGCCTGAAAAAATCAGGGCTTCAACGGGATTCGAACCCGAGACCTCCGCGAATACCGGTGCGATGCTCTACCAATTGAGCTATGAAGTCACACATTAAGAGCCGGTTCATATAACAGTCGCTATTCGTACACTAACTCGAACATTTTGAAACACCATAGTGATAACCAACTTCCAGGATCAGAGCTGTTATTCATTCAGTGACTACTTGTCAGAAAACCTCGCTCAGTCAACTAGGGGACGGGAAAATCAACAGCAAATTATACGCTGTGTCGGCCTAACTGTAGATTCATAATGATAACAATACAAATGTCTCCCTATTAAAAAACTTCTAATTGAAGAAGATGCAGTTTTACACAGATATAAACTGAGGAGATAAGCCTTTGAAAATTGTCTCCTTTATGGTCAGGTCTAACCATCTGTGGTTAACAAGTATCGAGCAACATATGTTACCTATACGCAAGTTTTGCGTAAGAAAAGACCGCTTTCAAATGAATTTGGCGATTTGTTTTTTTTTTTTTCGCATTAGCATCGTTATAGCCCCACTTATTTTGGGGTATACTTAATTCGGCATTAAACAGAAGTTTATGAAAAGATTTTTGATTCAACTGTGTTATGGCAAAAACGCTTTGTTTACAGTTTCTATTCCGCTGCGTATCACGACCGTTTTCTTTGTCTTCGTTCTCAGCTACGCGGCACTGTACTAGTAGTGCATCTGTTAAATAATAGCAGCTTGTTTTGAAGAGTTCTTCAACGTATTTTACCCCAGAAACATATGCAGTATTAGGTTTCAATACTATTTTAGAGAAATTAAAACCTAAGATAGCATGTTTATAAAACACAGCAATCGTTTAATATTTCGTCAGACAATATTTTTCATAACGAGTCTTCAGGTGTTTATTTCTGGTTTATGTCGGATGCAGATTCACCAAAAGAAAGCTTGTTCCAAGAACAGCTTTTGTCTGTGTGTTTTGTTATTATTTTCGATGTGTCGTTTCTTGTTGCATAAAGGCTATGAAGTAAAACTACCAATACCCAAGGGGTTAAACAAATTTCAAATTTGAGTTGGACTAATTTTCGTACTCTTAATTGATCTTGTTCTTTAAATTAAACTTGGGTGGAGCTACAGAGAAATCCTGGTGATAAAATGCTATAGGAATTTGGCCAATGTCTTTCAACTCAGTTAAAGATTAGGTATTTGATATATGTTATAAGCCGATCATCTGTCGACATTTGTCGGACTGCAGCCTTTGTCATGCCGGTATCTTCTAGATTTTCCTTTCACCGCAAGTAGAACATGGGTAAAGTTTCGATTTTCACGTACGAATTGGCTGTTAAATTTGTATGCGATTGCAGTTAAGCCTCCTCCACCTCCACAAAAATAAACGAAATAAAAGATCAAAATTTGCGCGCACAGCTGAATTTGAATCTCATTTTAATCAAAGATTGTATTGCAAATGGCTACAAACTTAGTTTTTATAAACATATTTTGTCCTGGCTCTCCTCTATATGTACAGTGCAGGAATAAAGTTAATCTTTCTGAAAGAAAAACTACAATTTTATTTCAATTAGCTTAAATTTAGATATTAATGAAATGTTAACAAACCATTTCTTTGCATAATACTTTGAGTTTCAAATATAAATTTTTCACTATCTTTTCTAAGCTTTATTTTTAAAACTTTTTGCTATCCTGATAAATGCAATGAATTTACTGTGAAAAGTGTCACAAAAAAGTTCTACACTAAATCCGTGATTAAGTTGATCTTCGATGAGCTAATAAATATGATTCTTATTATATCTTTTTTATTTCTTTAAAAAAAAAAATCAATTTATGGCATCTTAAAAAATGATGAAGGAGAAATTGTCACTTCAGCTTCTAGGAATCCTTAATTGTCAATGGGTCCATTTCGTGCGTGTAGGCATGACGCCTGAGATCAACTTTGCGGTAGAATGCTCGATCGCAAATGCGGCACGAGAACGGTTTGAAACCAGAATGTTTACGACTGTGCGTGATAAGATTCGACGACTGACTGAAGGCCTTGCCACACTGCAGGCACTTGTGAGGCTTCTCCCCTGTGTGAATGTATGTGTGTTTCTTCATGTCGGATTTTTGATGGAATCTCTTGCCACAGTAGTCGCACGGGAACGGCCGAGTGTCTGAATGAATGAGCATGTGCGTAGAGAGGGTGGAGGAGCGCTTGAAAGTCTTGCTGCACTGTTTACACTCGAATGTTCTTTCGTTGGTGTGAATGTTCTTGTGCTGCTCCAGGCTGACTGTGTGTCCAAACGTTTTACCGCACACGTCACAAGCAAACGGGCGCCGTCCGGAGTGTGAACGCCTCACGTGCACTTCCAAACCGTGCGGCGTACTGAACACCTTTTTGCAGTTTAGGCAATCGAATGTTTGACCATTGTACGGCTTTTCGGTTTTCTTTTTGTCGTTTGCACTCAACTGAGGGGCTTCGCGAAAAGTTGGCTCCACTACTTTGTCCGTCTCATCTGCAACACGCGCGAACGGGTTTGGAAAAGCGTTTCCAAAGAACGGGGGTTGCCAGTAGGGAAACTGAAACCGGTGGCCCCCCAAGAACGGCTGGGGAGGGAAGCGCACATAAGGAGACAGCCCGAGAAATGGGTTGAATGCATTGGGCACAAACTGACTTGGAAAACGAGGGAGATAAGGTCTGGTACCTAACAGATAACGAAAAGAAACAATGTGTTAGTTCTGTGAATTTTGTAACCCTGTCGCGTAAAGTGCGCAACAATATATGGGATTGTGGGATTCGTGTTTCTTTCTTCTTCCAGTAGTCTCCTTCATAGGGCAGCAGAGCGAGATATTTTCGTGATTTACACCAGGTTCTGAGCAAATAAAAACACTAAAAGTACTTTCGGAAGGGCTATTCAAATACAAAGATCTCATAAATGTTTAAAATCCGAAAAGAACCGGGCAATCTGCGCGCTTAATAACTTTTCCCTTTTTAGTGTTTATAGAGTGTTTGCGTTGCAAATTTGAATGTAAAATTCGTTTAGCGAGATCTACTGTTATTTCCTTTTCACTAGAGTCTTGGTCAATTCGGCGAAGCCGAGTGATGATTCACTTAAATTAAAACCCTTTGTAGATACCGCTTCATTTTGAACTTTAAAAGGGTGTTTTAGTCCTGATTGAGGAAGAAACAAACCATCCAAATTGTAACAATGCCCGAAAGGGACTGTAAAAAGAAATGACTGCGCGGTATTTCCTCTAAATAAGACGCGTAATTAAGCCTCTGTGTCGATTAATCTCAACGGAAAAATAAAGAAAGTACTAAAACGAATTCGCTTCCATTTCCTCCAGTTTGTTCGCAACTTCATTTTCCGTTCTGGCCGGTTTAAGCCACTCTGCTTCAATTTAATTTACGAAAACAATTCTTTAAGGGCGCTAGCTTGATATGCTATTTTTAATAAACCCAACACAAGGCCGAAATATATACACTGTTTGAACAATTAAACTCCAGCGAGTTAAACATACAGTCTTTGTGGTATTGTTAGGGTTTTCTTCGGGTTAATTAATCCTTATTTACTTGTCAATGTCTCGTAGTTGTATGATCTACGACAACCCAACACACTGAATAACGTTCTCATCTCCCAGACTCGCATGCGATTGGTAATCAAATAAAAAGCGTTCCGCTCGGCTTTACACCATTTGCAGTGGTTTGTTTGCAGATTTTAAATCTTGTCTATGATCGAGCCGTGAAAATGCGCGCTATTTACACGCAAAGTCTATAGGCAAGCGGGATCATTTCCTGTGTGTCTTATTATGGCAATTCGCAAGTTCTGATTTCCGAAATTAAAACTAAAACTCCATAAACTGAGGACTTCGCATATTGAAATTTAGACGAAAAGCGCGCTTTTTATCTTTTCAGTCTTCGACACCAAAAATTTTTTGTTGCGCCACCATTTGTGCTGACTTTTTTCGCAATTTTGAGAAGAAAAAAAATTATTCTAATCTCAACGACGCGATAAGCGTTACTGCTAATGTGACGCAAATATTTTTACTCTGATTTCAAAACGCACGCATTTGCCCAAGAAGAAATCTGCCGTTTTATGGCACTCCCTTTCCATCCAAAACGTGTAGCTAGTCAAACACTGTAATTACCATTTGCAGAAAGCACAGCAGGTTCCATGAAGGCGAAATTAGGTCTGTAAGGATCTGATGGCCTCCTCTCTGAGGATGTTATCTGCTTTTTCGTCGGTTTGTCTGCGGCGAATAAGTTCACGATATCGAACGGACGGTTAGACGACGTTGATTTGGTTTCCTTTGCGTCCTGGTCATCTCGCGCCATTTCGACCGTTTGCCCTGAAGAAACAAGAACTCGGCAAGTTAACTAGAGCGTATTTAAACCATCATGCCCTCGAGATGGCAAATTCAAAAGCCTGAATATTTAAAAGGCCGAAATCTGGCCGCGTTTAGTTAGCATAGAACACTGCCCATTTGTGTGCAATCTCGAAGAGAAAATAAAATCCACATTTTCCTTGTTAGAGTGAAAAGGAAAAAGGTTCAGTTGCGATTCAGTGCAAAAATTAACCTATCAATAACAGAAATTCCTCTGCGAGTTTATTAGAATCTCACGGTGACGTAAAGTCAGCAACACAGCAAACCTAGATCAAAAGGTGAAATCAGTAGGAAAATTAACTAAGATTCATCCTCAGCCAACTCAGCCAATTTGATCAGAAGGTAAAATAAATCATGGCTAGTAAAAAGCTCTCCTTAAAAGAGCAACCATATTTCCAGCAGCTTACCCGGTTCATGTATTTTTTCAGCGTCCGGGAGTTCTTGCGATTCGTTACAAGCTGCTATCACTACCCGCTTTTTGACCAAGAAAGACTTCGGCATCTTGTTATCGCACTGTTGGTGGAGTTCGACTTGAGCCGCGGTGAAATCTGAGTGCTGTCTCGAGTGAAGAAGCGACCTGAAGCGGTCGTTTTACAATAAAGGCATTTTTTTGATGTCATGGTTTTTTAAACCCGTCATGAACAAAACCTATCTCAGCGGTGGCAGCTGTGACAGGTGAATACAATGGCAAAAGCGAGCCGCTGCGCACGCGCAATCAACAAGGTCAAGATGTGATTGGCTAAGAGTTCTCCCTTGCATTGTCAGATTTTGGGTTTCCTTAATCGGAGGCCAAGTATTAGGAGGAGATCGTCATTAGTGGTTTTATAATCAAACAGTTTCAATTGTTCTCTTCCCGCTCAAGTGTGGTTGGGTTTTCCGGGTTTTCGGCGCCACTCACGAGGAGGGGTGGGGAGGGGAATTGCTTACACAACTTCAGCACATGCCAAAACAAAACTGCAGCAAATCGTATTTTCTAGCGCGCCGATTGTCGATCACGTTCAGTTTAACGTGGGCATATCAAACTGTTTGTTGCCACGCGAGCTTGGAAAAGAAAAAGGAAATCTTGATGCATAAATTACAAATGCAATCAATTGGATTGTTTCGTGTGTTTATCGATGAATGAGGCACGTGCTACCGTCGCTGGGTCGCACAATAAAATGTGTTTTTTGAGACAGGGTGATGTGACTTGAAAAAGTCGTTTCTATCTGCGGGGGAGAATGTTGACATGCTAATTACGAGAGAAGTTAGAGAAAGCTTATTATACTCTAATCAAACCCTTAACAGGTGCAGGCAGGTTTCCCTTACAGAAATTAAATCGAATTAACTCGGGTGATTAATGGCGTGCTTCGAAATCAAACTTATGGCTTGCAAGCCTTGTTTTGAGTCCGTCGCTAAGTTGTGTAAAGTGACGATTAAATTTAGAAACATTTACTCGCCCTAAAATCCCGACAGGATGCGATTTGTTTGCAATCATTCTGGTTGTCTAGCGCTAATGAATACTGTGATAAAATCGATCGGTTATAGAAAGGAAGTGTGAATTCTCTGTTCTTTAGGTCTTCTTGCTGTAGTGATGTATTAAGTGCCAATAAAACCTACTCAGCTGGATTTCCTTGCCAAAACAACACATCGCCTTCGGTCCAACGTTTCTGGCTAATAGCGAAATACTGCGCAATAAAAAAATCACTAACGAATGCAAATTAGAGCAGGCTTTTCTTAAGAACTTGCGAATTGAAGTGCTCGATATGACAAGAAACTGATTCGTAATTGCTTTCAGATTTAGCGGGTCGGAGCATTTTAACAGCGTCCATTAGTAAGACATGCAAATCTCCGTCATATTGTCTCTTCGTCTTGATTTGCTTCCTGTCAAAGCGAACCGAAAAGCATTTATTAATGAATGAAAAAAATGTTTCAAGTGTGGTGCACTCGCGATTTTCCAAGCTACACAGCATGAGAACCCAGCACCGGTTACCTTAATTCTTCCCTCGCTTGAATAATTTACCGCGAGGAGTCGAAATTATCTTCGGAAGTGAATGTTTTCGGGATTTTTAATCAGTTCATTGCGACTAAACTGTACAGCCTTTTTAAATGGACTCGCTGGTGGTTTATAATATAGCGATCACCGGCGATAACTTTGTGTTTCACTATTCAACTCTAAAGCTGGCGTGTCTCTGTTGAATATTTTCTTTGAAGATATTATTGTCTACGGCCCTGTTAAACAACTGTTTTTTTCTTTTTCACTTGCAATTGTGAGTTGCTTTCGAATTACTATCGCGACCCCCTCAGGGAAAAATTAACTCCAAATGAGTAAAGCAGGTTATTGTGATGAAATGGGTCCCGGAGTGCAGCCATTCTTCGGCTCCGTACGAATGACGAATTAATCTTTGACTAATAAGCAAAATTGTGATGGCTCAAACAACTTCTTTGCTAAAAGCACTTAAGCTACTTAACACGACTGGAAAACCAAACAAGATGCCATCTAGATTAAATAATCACGTTCCATTTCTAAAGGTTGTTTCCTCGAAAGAAAGGAGGACGAAACCGATTTCGTTGCCGAGAAAAATAATGTATACAAAACGGTACTTTTGTATTCGACAGATAAGGTGCTCTTTCTTCGCCTGTTAATCATTCAATGCAAATGTATGAATTGAAACAATGAGTAAAATGAAGATGTTTCAGTGATGTGAAACTCTAACGTTTCTGCCTGAAACTTCATATTTAACATCCATTTCCCATTTCAGGTGATTTAATTCCGAATTAGAACCAACTTCGACTGAAAGAAGAAAAACAGATAGCGCGAAAGCAAAACAAAATGAAAACTTAAAAATGACAAGCTTGTCGCCGAACGTTTTCCTACTCGCTTGCAAGTCAAAATAAGACATTTTACGAAAAAAAAAGATGTCGTGAGTTTCATCTCTTAAAAGGTGGACCTTTGTATTTAAATGCTTTGTTTCTGAGACATGAAGTTACCTGACGATTCCAAAATGTCATTTTGCAATGATTTATGGCAAGGGTTTAAAATATTAAAATTTCTGGCAGGTCTGTTTTGGTGCAAGTTAATTTGAGCCACCTCGTGTCTCTCAAACTCGGTACTTTAAATTTCACATATTTTCGTTTTCATTGATGGAAAGTCTTTCTCATTCAAATTTTACTTTTAAAAAGCCTCTGTAATCCGATATGATCGCAACCGTCGTAAAAGACCACTAGCCAAGAAACATTGCGTTTTCTTTGGAACTAATTCTAAGATTTTTCTTCGCTAGACCGGGCGTAATATCCATCGATGCGCGCGATTATATCAACAATGGTCTTTAAACCTCTTCCTCTTGCTGGAGCCAGCTTATTTTTTCTCGGATAAATGGCAGAGGCTTATCTTTTATCATTTTATCTAAATAACCGTTCGCGTTCCCCTAAACAGTGGGATAATTAACAGTTTTTGTGAAATTTCTAATTCGACAATGTGGCCAGCAGCTGCTAGATTATGAAATCGGCATTCAAGCGATAAGAAATTCACAGAATTGGTGAACCGAACGTGTCACAATTATACGCAACTTTTCTGTCCTTTTCTTTTAAATTTCTAAAAGTCCTCTGAAAAATTTAAGGTATTTCCACGAAAAGTAGCCGGAACGAACAGGGACTGAATTATCTGTGGGTCCCTTGCAATTGTAACGACAGCCTATCTTTCTTGTTTTGCGTTTATTAATTTTTAGCTACTCGGCGTAAGTCGGGCAGAAAATTCACCCTCTTTTGATTTGAAATTGCGCACGTTTGCCGCTTGGTAAATGGCAAATAACTGAAATACTGAATATTGCACTTTGTTAACAAAACGAAAACTTGAAAGGACTCGGTGGAATAATTCGCTCAGCCGCTGTCAACCAACTGCAGAGTAAACGGTGTCAAAACGCTGATGAAAACATTAGCATTATTAAAAGTAACGTGGGCTTAATTATTTGACAAAAAAACCTGCGGACAGTTTACATTTTAAAATAAGTCTACAAGACTATTCCACAGGTTCTCCTGGTGGAATTAAGCAAAACACAAATGATCGTCAAACAAAAGTTTGTTAAGCAAACAAGCTCGCTGTAATGAACTTCCAAATGAGGAACCGATATTTATAAAGTCTTCAAATCGTGTTGAAACTTGGGCGTCTTACTTTACACCCCAAGCTGAACTTATAGAATACCAAAGACGAAATGAAAAAGCCAAATACAGGTACATTTAACGCACAGTGTTAATGGTTATTTCTACCTATGCACGATACATTTTTCAGTATAATGTTTTCATTCTCTACCGAAGCTACTACCATATTCTATCGAAATTTCTCAATGAAGCGAGCCGGCTGTACTTAAAATCCCTCATCCTTATCAGTTAGACCTATTTAACCGCCCCCCCCCCCCCCTAAAAAAAAAAGCTTGTCCTTGAGATCCGCGTTTTTGAGCCACTCTGTGAGGACGAAGCAATCAAGAAATTCGCCAATTTCACTCTCATTTACTGCATTTTGCTTTATATCAGTCATTGAGTGTTTGCCCGGGTTTGGTTTAGCTACCTACAATGGAAATTGATCTGTTTCGATGGAGAATTTTGACGCTGATAATAAAGTTCTTGCTCACGAAATGATTACTGACCCAAAATATAACGAAGAAAAAAGAACAGACCAGGTTTGAAACAAACGAACGTTTCTAAAGATTTAGCTGAGGAAATAAATGCAATCTATAACCTGAACTGAAACCGCTTGTGTCTGTTAGTCTTTTTAATCGTGCTCGGGCCCCGACAAAGTTGTCAAGGAGAATAGAGGTAAAAATCTACTTTCAAAGACACGCAACTTCTCTTTACAACTGCAGAAGAACAACTTTCGACGACGCATCTACCGTTTGCGAAATTAAAACGTACAACTAATTTCGGTTTTGTCATGTTAAAACCAGGCACAAAAGAGGCCGAGTTTACGAAATAAAATTAACAATTTTGCCATATCGTCCAAAGACTGTTTAATTTTCTTGAGAAAGGTTTGGTCGAGTCAGCTGAAAGCTTAATGATTTTTTCTAACTTTAACAGTCAATGTATAGCTGGGTAATTTTTTTTCACAGAAAATACAGTGCCGTTTCTAAGGGCTTCACTTTTCCGGCTTTGCACACGAAATTTTCAAAGAAGCAGGGGTCCAGACTGAAACATCTGTGTATCAGATGAGCTGTGTGCTTGAGGCATCTTACGAATACATAAAATTTGAATACTACCCGTGTGACATGCTAAACGTCGGAGCAGAAATTAACCTGAAATCTCTCACTCGCTTTGTTTAAACTCAGAGTAAAGTAATTGGGACCTAATAAACAAATGACGAATGATGATATAGACTTCTAGATTTAACGCAAACCAGAGAAGTCTTTTTGGTATTTAACGCACTGCACTGAATACGATAAACAACTTGGAAGTGAATTTTAAGGGAAAAGTATAAGGAAAACCATTTCACTGACCGGTTGAAAAGCTGTGTCGATTTCACGAGGGTGTAGCATCTCATAACACGCAGCAGACGAGGGATAAATTGACACTCACATGAGAACATCACATCAGCCTATGAAGGTTTCTTTTAAACATGATTCAAAGACAGTATTACAGGAAACTGCTGAGTTGTGTTCACGAGCAGAACTTAACTAGAGGAAGTCAATCAGATGAGAAAAACGATAGCGAAATATTTACTGAGCTTCGATTCACTGAACACCTATTAAAAAGCCAAAGAGGTTCTTGAAGAAGTTAATACGAGCAATAGCGGCCCAGCGGATGTCCATATCAGAATCAACAGACCTCATTTTGTCCGCGACTACGCGGCGCCAGAGTTTTCAACGCATCTTCTAATATCTGGTGGCGCCCAGAATATCTCGGCGTTTAGTTAATGTGCTTTTAACAGGGGCCGTCAGGTTAAGTGATTATACTTGATGCCTGCCCGCTTTTTTCCAATTGATGCATAAGTGTTACCAGCTAATGGCAGTTCTTTGTCAGTATAGAGTCTCGATCAGCCACAATTTCACAAGAAAAATTAATCCACGTTGAAATGAGGTAGCTGGCTTAGACTGCCGCTGATAGCATGCATTGCGCACTTTCTCGACAGTTTTCTCCACGTAAAAATTTTGTTGAAAACGAGAACAGTTTTTCGAATAAAAGACAACGATGTATAATTGCATTTTGCACGCGGTCTGCTTCTTCTCCGCTTTCTAATTTTATTTTCCAGGTGAAGCCGGGCTATCAAGCAAGATAGAAGCGGAGTGCACACTCAACGACTACACGTGCCTGATCAAAAGGTTTCTTACCAGTAATGGACCCCGTAGAAAAACAAATACACAGAAAAACGTTGCGTGGAACTAAAAACTCTTCGTTACTTACTTTCTTTGCTGCACTCGGTTTGTGTCAACAGTCCTGTGTTAAAGGAGTGATACATGAAAAGTTCCCCCTTGAATAAAGACTTAAAGCCGATCCGAGTCTCAAATCACAACCTTATTATTTGGAAAGCGGCCGTAATGTGCAACAAGAAACAAAAGAAAACGTTTTTTGTACAATTCGCGAGTGTTCTGTGAAGGCAGAGCGCGTGAATGAGGCGGCAATGAAGGCGTTTATGTAATATGCATTCATTTACTACAATGCCTCCGTCAGTTACGTGTCGAATCTCAGTCGAACAAATGTGGAGTAGAGATTTAGATTTGTTTTCTTTCATGGACCACTATCAGCATGAGGTTTCGATAGTGGTTACACTTTCTAAACGATAACAGTGCGGTTGTAATGATATGCTTTCGGCGAGGGGAATTTTCCGTGGCCCAACGAAACCATCACTGAAAAGACCAGATGCTTCAGGAACATTTACAAACACGCAGATTGCTTTTGGATACCAAAAAAGGGATTTAAACTAAAAGGCTGCATCAAATAAACACACAAGCGAAAAGAAACTTACAGCAAAAATATTTACAGAAAACAAAACGCCCAGGTTAATGCAGAATCTTGTCTGTGGCAATATATGAGCTACAAAAAAAATCAATGAGTTTGTATGGTTTTAAAAATCCTGTAATTGATATGTGCACACACCCACGGAAATGGAGTGAACATGATTTGAAATCAAAACCGTGAGTGAATAAAAACTTTCATGACTGCGCCAGAAATGGAAGCCTTGAGCTCTGTAAAATATCAACCTGAATACTAATGTATTTACATACATATATCAACAAGTGAGGGTTTAGAAACATCTACAAAAAAAACCTCGGTTACCTTACTTAGATTAGCAAAAAAATATACCGCCCGTTCGATACGTTCTGCAGAACAAGCATGGTGCATGCTTAATAATGCGATATTCTAGAGTTGCTCTAATGCACTTTGTTGGACTCACCCGTCATTACTGTGAAGTCGATATCATCCACTTTACGTCGCGTTTAAATAGAAGAATATTAGCTTTGCGTGCTTCCCGTAAAGTTTTAAATTTCCATAAATAAATTAATGGAAAGAGAGGGCCGTCATATAATCTCCACCAGGCAGTTAAGTACTGAGTACATACAAAAGAAGGCATTAAGGTGTTTTTTTGCACGAATGCGCTCTTGTCAAACGTTCTCGTTATTAATCGCTCAGGCTCTGGGGCGGATATCGGGCGTAACGGGAAATTGACACTCTCAATGTAAGTAGCGATGATACATTAGGCCGAGAATCACACGGAAGCTTCCAGCGAAAAGCAGTCAATTTCAATTCACAGCAGCAATTAATTAGCGGTAATTTACACATTTTTCAATCTCTTTCTCGCAATGATTTTAATTTTGTCAATTTTAAAGCAGATGCTGTGGTTATTTCGATAACAAATAACAATAATCATCTTTAAAAAAAGGGTTTTGATACCTTTATTCTACAGTAGCCGGTAAAGCGGATTTACAAAATAAAACCATCTAAGAACGAAAGCCATTTCAGTGCAATGTGCCTCCATTGAAGTTTTTGCTTTTCAATGGCCTTCGTTTGTTTCAGCCATCATTTAAACAAGCCATGATACCTCAGGCTTTTTGCACTCTAATGTTGTTTGGTTTCCGTTTACCTAATTAAGCAATTCCTTTTTCGTGGGTCGTCATTTCTCTTAACAGATGCGGACGATGACTAAACAATACCCTTAAAATTGGAAACCCATTCACCAGCAAATCTGCGGATAGAGAGTGCCGGAAAATTAAATCGATGAAAAGAAAACCTTTTTAATACGCGCTAATCGTACTCACTGAAACGCTCTAGTAAAAGTAGCTGAAAATGTTTAATTTTTTCCAAAACTGCCAGCCGGGCAGCTGTCATGGATTTAAATAATAAAACAGCACAAATCTGATCTTTGATTTAGCGCCTACTGCTTCGTAAGTTAAAATTATCTATTTTTCTGTAAACAGGCTCCAAGCATTTAAATCACCGCACGAAGTTCCAGCTTTTTTCTCCCATTGTTGCACTTGTCGACAAAATCCAGTAATTGTTAAGGGATGGAATCAATGAATTGAATAAAGCTCTGCGTTATCCATTCGAATGCCACTATTTTGTACGTCCATATTCCGATTGCTTTGTATCGACAATGGTAAAAATAATAAAACTGATAAATGACAACAACTCCATACGGCCTCTAGATCAATCAGTCTATGTTTCCATGCTGAACATTTGCGCAAATTGTTTCCCATCACCGCGGGAATCGACAAATAACTTTAAAAGCTTATTTCTTAGACGAAAAAACTTGCAACACCGCTCAATTGTCGTCAATATATTTTTTTTCTTTTTGGTAATGTTCGAGTCTTCACTGGAAAACAAATTTGCCATCCAAAACTTGTAACTTTCAAAATAAACGAGATCAAATTTTTTTTTCTTCAGATAGGCCTGCCGTTATATGGACTAATTTCCCTTTCATCGAGCTCAGCTTCAATCAGAGTCTTAATTGCATTATGTGAGGAGGAGAGCCAGATTTCTCAAATGCTGTTGTCGGAAAAATCCGTTAGATTAGTTACGATCTGCAACTGGTACTTGAAAGAGGGTGAACTGATTTAACCACAAAGAGACGGGAAGATCGAAAATTGAAACGTTTTGTGTATTATAGAGAAATTATTGTGCGAGATTAGTAGAAAAATCAATGCATAGCGCTCTGTAATACGTACCCTGTTTGAGGTTCCACTGTTTGGCTACCTTTTAAATTATTAAAAAAGGTTTTCGCATTTGAATTAGAGTTATTCCTGTCCGCTAATTAATAACAAGTGATAACAGTCGCCCTTAACACCTTAAGGCTCCTTTAAAACTGAATTGTTCTGATTAATTCCCGTTAATTTACGTCTCAACTAAAATGATCGGAAACTTGAGATCATTGTAAAGAAGACTGCGCAAGTTTAATCCAAGAGAGTCACCAAAATCTAATTTATCCTTGCAAATATCAACACATTCTATATCAGAAGGGTGACAAGATTATAGAGAATGGTCAGACTGCTGGCTGGGTATACTGTCTTGACTAGATTAATTCTTCTATAAAAAAAAAAAACTAACATAAGCTAACATAAAGACAACTGTATACCAGTCAGTGAAGAGGACTGAATTTTTTAGCTTGGTGCTAACTGTAAGGGTTTTAAAGCGTTGCTTTCATCATCCTCGCGACAATTATCGTTTTGAGGTTTGAACAAAACCAGTTTGTCCAATTAGCCAAGTTCACCGCAATCCGACGTGAAGTGAAATCTGTGTTGGTCATTAACGCGGCGCTTATGACTCCTGTTTCTGTAGAATTAAGTGACTTTGAATATTACCACTCACCCCTCCCCCCTACCTGGAAGGCATGCTAGTCCATAATTGGTGAACACTTACAACATTTTAGCGTCACGTTGTTTGACAAATTGAAAACACCTCTGGGTATGGAGGGGTACTGTAAAACACAAAACTAGAATTTGTTTTAATTGGCTAGCGTCTAGGTGTTATTCACTTGCCAGTTTACGGGCATGGCACCGAGAGAAGTCATAGAACAGACAAATAGCAATATTCGTTTTTTGTTCTGGCTTTTTGGGCACACATGTGATGCTACGTCTACTGATGCACAATAACATCACTGGGTGGGTTAATGGTCCTTGACTGATTCACCTTACGATCGACTAGCACTACGGCGAAGACATGTAATCCAAAACAGAAATGATGGTAAAGCAACATTTCACCGAGAGTCTTCAACGTGTTGAAGCAGACAAAAGCCTGAAGGACGTCTTAGAAATGCAAATTGGACGATCGAGGAGAGAAAATGGAGAACCGTTAAAACTGAGGACAAGAGATGAACGGCTATCACCTAAATGATGGCGATAATGTTGACGATGAAGCAGGGTGGATCAGTCTTTAATTTGAAGGTTGCTAATAAGATTACATTCATAAATGTTTTATCGTCATATAACTTCATTCTTAAACAATAGATTTACAATTTCCTCATTGCAATGCAAGCGTACATACCGGAGAAAATAGTCTCGCAAATACATACAGAGAAAGGAACTGAAGAAATTATGATCAGTGTTTTATGGAGCGGCGCACAGGGTTCGGTTTCTTTCTTCATAGTGGAGGAATAGAGTGGACGTACAATTGCAAGTAAGGCAGTTCGAAACTATTCTAACAAGATTTTATTTCTTACAGTTCTTCAAGCGCTAACTGGTCCATTGCCTTCTAGCCACTGTGGATGTGGTGAAACAGGGGACTTTTTGTGCTGGTCCCCAGGTAGGAGAGTAGATTTTGTTTCGTTAGCATCATCTGCCTCGGTATCAGAATCTTTGCCAGCTTTCCTTCCGCGCCTGAAGCGAGGTTTTCCCTGGAACCCCGGCTTCTCGTCGAGGCACTCTCCTTTGACTTCGTTTGTGCACCCATCTCCACTGAGAAGCTTCTCTGGGACATTTACAGCAGACACTACAATGCGTTTCATCTGTGAAAAGACAGCGTAGACCGTGTAGGCAGAAAGAGCTAATCCGCCAGCGATACAAGCTGGAAGGATTAGAGCAGCCATCAATACCACGGTTGCCACGGTGACGATCCCGCCCTCGATGACAACCAATAGGAAAACGCCTAAACAAACAACCACGCTTACAAATACCATGTACGTCAACAGGGGTAAAAATCCAGTGAACAAGAATGCGCCCACGAACAGAGACATGAAGGGTCGTTCTGATCCAAGATCGTCGATGGACAGCCACTTTACTATCCTCCGTAGGGAACGCATGATGGACTTCTTCACTGCAGAGGGTATCAAATTCATCTCAGCTTTAGGTAATTGACTGCGGGAAAAAAATCAAAGCGAAGGTTAACAGGTGATCGTGTTATTTTCAACACCTTATTCTCCATAAAACCTTAACGTAAGAATCTTATTACGTAATTACCATCAAGTTTTTTTATTTTATCATTTCTTCAGAGAAGTCGTTGCGCGAAGCAAAAGTTGTTTCAGGCGTGAGCCGGTAACAACGAAAATTAGATAATCTCCATCATTACATCCATTTGAAATCACTGGTGATCCTTGCAATCTGATTGGCTCTCAGCAGTGCGATTTATTCACGAACCGCACTATTTTATTCCCGCCAATGAGCATGGAACACCAAGACAAAACCAACAATCAGATTTCAAAAGCACGCGTATGATTTCAGACCAAATTGCACTCCACTCAGTTCAATTTCCACTGATTGAAATAGTTCTCGGAGCTGCCTACCGAAACCCCTCCATAGATTGTAGCAATCATTACCAATTAGTGTGGATAATAAAATGGTGACAAGTGAAATTATTTCTTAATTTTGCGAGTATACCATTTGATTACCTTTTAATATCATGGGTTTCAAATTACGTTTACAATCGTGGGTTTTTTCACTTCTTATTGTACGAGTATTTCGCGCCAAACGTTGCCATGGCAGTTTTGTAAGTTCATATAGTTATAAATTAATGCTGACATTTCGCGCCAAAATTAAGGAGCATTTTGTCACCTATGATACTATACCAGAAGGCACTGCGTCATTGAAAATACTCCCGATGCTCTCGGGATTTTTCTCATTATGTAGCGATCGTGAAGTGCTTATCGAAACTAATCAGCGAGTTAAGTCTAAAAGATCACACAACTTTCCTGTAGCAATTGCGTCGATCGTAGCCAAATCATACGGAAGCCGGCCTTTACGATGGCACTTTTGGAGAAACGAGTAGCCGAGACAGCGAACATTTAATAATCATCGCAATCAGGGTTGAAAGAAGCATTGTTATAAAATGTTAATCTTACAGCAACAACAAAACTTGTTGTATACCGTAAACTGCCTCTTATAAGTCCTCCCGTTTATAAGCTCCTCCGGTTATAAGCCCATCCAAAACTCCTTAAGAAGTGCTATAAGCCCAGGGCTTAGCGGCAGTTTCCGGTACATGGCACAGTGAAAGCGTGTACAAACTGCGCGTGCAAATGAATTGCGCATTCGGTATAGAACATCAGTTGCTATGGGCACAGAAATAACAAATGCTGTTCCAAAAACAAAACAAAATCTGATGAAATACTGACCACACAGGCATAACTTTCACTTATCAGTTTCCTATCTCTTGCGCAAAACAATTAAACGAATATAATAATGCAGAGTGTAACTATAAGTGAGGTCAGGACACCTACAAAAACTCAAATATCACAATGACTTTTGAAATTCCTTTACAGCAAAAGTAACCAATCATGGGTCAACTTGGGTCTGCAAACTAATAAAAAAAAGCTACACTTAACCTTTTATCTTGACATTTAACGAAACTAAGGTGCAGGCGAAAACTTAGACCTAAGTCAGCTATAAATCGGTGGGCAACTGATCGAGTAGGCCGGATCAATGACACAAATGTTAAGCTAAAATAAGCAACACTTTTCAAACCGTACCAGTACGTTGCAGTCCGTTATCGTGGTACCCGGTCGCACTCAGAGCTTCTAAATAAAGAAACACGAAATATCTTTATCGAAAAGCTAAAAATAACAATAAATCTTACTTGCTCATGTTATATGGGACAGTCAAATCAATGAAATCCCTGATTAAATCTCAAAGACATGCACACTACCGACTGAATCCCCCATCGACGCACGAGATTCGAAAATAACGTCACAAACAATCCAAATGCACGTGCCATAAAAACCGTTAAGTTTCACGACCTGTGATCGAGAACGTAGCAATGATATCTATAGGGAAAGCGATGGATTAAAAAAATTGAAACTATAAGGACGAGTGAACTTTGAAATCTGCGCAAGTCAAATATGGTGCGAGTTCACGAAGTTCGAAAATCACTATAACCCAAAAAATGTACTTATAATCCAGTTTCCGTTGTATTGCCATCAAACGCTTCTCTCCTCAGAGGGCCAGAGGCAAGATAAATATCGCACAGCCAGGGAAAGAAATGAACCGTGACGGCAATTCAGTAAGTTTTCATTGACCGAGTTTCTCTTGTTCCTTCGAGCTCGCGTTTCAACCTTCTCACCATCAACCGTTCCCCGCACTCTAATCTTTGACCATCTTTGCCCGCGCCCCTTTTACTGCGCTGTGAACTTCGTCCCACCGTGTTTTCCAGCTATTACGTAACCAAATGGTTGACCGATGGCACTTTGATACTGGAAAGAAAGGGAAAGCTACACAAGAGCCCTCGATTCAGTGATCAAAATGTCCAAACAAATGAAGCTACGAAAAAGCGTGTAAAATAGCGCAAATGCTCGCCAAGTAATCGAACTCACGAATAGCAAAAGCGCAAGAATTTTTCATCTTGAAGAATCTCTACGCAAGCGATTTTTTTTTGTCGTCTTTTATGTTCCTAAATTGGCTTCACTAATTTTTATTGTCAACGTAATCCGTAAAACCGGAGGTGGGGCAAAGTTCGATCGATCCCTGCGTTTGTAGACAGTCTATACGATACAAGATGAAAGTCGGTTTCCATGAGAAAAGTCCGATAGACATCGGAGTTATATATAATGTTTCTCCTAAACTGCGCCAGCTAGACTTTTCCTCTGGCAAATAAAAAAAATTTGTAAAAAAAATTTTAAAAACATCGAGAATCGCTTGTTAACTCCACAGTTTGCTTAAACTGCATGTACTGAAACCTGAAACAATGAAACGAAACCACTAGAAACGCCGCTGAAACAACAGAAACAGACAAGACGAGCGAAACTGACTAAACGAAATCACCGACACCATTTGACCTTTATTGAGCGGAGCTAGCTGTAACAGGCTAACCTGTTTAAGAACAAACCCGAGGCTAAAATTTTGAAAAGAATATAATTTTGTGTGTTGAAAATTTGTAAATATAATACAATTATATGTTTTTAACTAAACCGTATAAAATTCTTCCTTTCTCTAAACGGTAAAACTAGCTAAGAAACAACAAAAGGAGTTGTGTGTCATATCAAAATTACTTCAACGCCATCAATACAGTCTAAAACGGAAATGCCATACGCTTGGGCTATGATCCAAGAATGCTCACAAGAATATTTTCAGCGTAAATCGCAGAAAAACGAGAATTTTCATCCCGGGCCGGAGAAGCAATATGCTGATTAAAAAAGGGAGTGTACTAAGTTAACGCTAACGGAAGGGCAGGGGTGACGAAGCCGGGGTGACCATTACAATGTTCGATTGCTCACCCCAACTTAACCTTATTCTCTGCCTAACCCTAAGATACTAAGCTAACCGTAAAATACTGAAATGTTACTGACTTAACCCTAAATACTAAATACCCACTCCGCCCCCGTTTTTTTTCACCACAAAAATGGCGTCTAAGAGTTGAAAACAAAAGTTTCCCGCATTTTATTTTGCACCGCGTTTAAATACTCCTCAATCGCTTTCATTTGTGATTAGCCTGATCTACCTGCTTTTCGTCCACAGACTTACAAGTTACAATTTACGCGACTCGAGGTTTGACCCTGAGAGTGAAAGAGTATAAAGTCCAAATTGATATGTCGCAGCCGGCAAAATGTTCATGATGAAGACCCTTTATAATTATTACAACAACAAAAACCCAACGACTTTAATATTTTAAATGAAATGAAATAAAAACTGTCGATATATAGAGAGGCTTACTGAAGACGTCTCTGTTTGTTTATAATATACTCTCCTCCTGTTTCCAGGAAATACCGTTTGACAAAAGCATGCATCAGTGCGTCACAGCTGGTATAAAATAACAACGCAAAAAAACACTCAGCAAACGAACATATAACTCACCAGCAGCAGTGTTAATAAAGGCTGTATCGTTTCCGTGCCGTTCCTTGTAGAGTCCTTGCGATGTGCAGACTGAGTAATCGTTTGGTTGTCTGCAACACCAACAAATCTAGCTAGCTTCACTGCATGCAGCCAGCGGCAGTTACCAGACAGGACTGAGAAATCAGCCGATGTAATTTATATATACACAGGAACACGTTGTGACCTTGAATAACCTTGTATTTTGTACTACGTGATCGTAATGTCGCAGACGAAATGAAGAGGAAAAAGCCATGTCAGGACACTAAAAGTAAGATGCTCGCGGCAACGCACGAACCGGATTTAAATATACTGACCAGAAAACTCTCCAGTTTTGAACAGAACTTTGTGTGAAGGTCTTAAAAGTCATTGGGAAAGGGTATATCGCTATACGGCTGCATGCAACATTAATACCACCTCATGTTCAAAGGTCTTCTTCAAAGGCCAGTACAAAGTTCCTCGACATTTAGTATAACACGTGATTTGGCGATTTTCCGCAATTAGTGTTGTAACGCAATGTAACTTAAGTTTCCGTCTTACCGCGCAAAAAGGTCGAAAAACCTTAAATAGGGTTTCTTCCTTTGCTCAAGGCATTTAAAGGTGTTATAGCCTTTTTTGGCCTTTTATTCAGCTGTATAGTAAAGCTGTATAATAAAATAGACTTTAAACCCCGGTTTATACTGACCAGACAATAAAGTCCTAGTGGGGGTTCATTTTGGTTTCGTAATTTGCGTTGTGTATAACTTCATTTGCCCTTTTTACTTGTTATCCACCACAGATGAGCGGAAGGACCGTCTCACTAGAATTTCTTCTTCTAAAATCGACTTGTAGCACCATTTTATTTGCACACAACTTGCTAGAATGAGTGGTTTGGTTTCGTAATTCCACGTAATCGAAGTTTATTGTGGTCTTTCCTGTCACTTCCGCCCACCACATCCCTAGGGAGCTGAAGGGATATTTATAAAGTAGATTTGGACTATTTCACCTGTTGACCACTGCAAGCGTATTCGACGATTGAACCTTACCGTTACTCGCAGACTCGCAAGCTATTTCAGTAATTAACTATTTCGTGATAACTTTCTCCGGTTTAAAAAAAGAGGCAAGTACGGCAGGAAAATGAAAACAAAAGTAAAAACCGTAAAATTGCATCCCAGCCTGCCGCATTCTCAACAAGCTCTACTGCAGTTCAATCTCCACCTCTTCGTACAGTTCGTAGTCAGTAACTACGCCACTATGGCCACTCTGAAACTGGACAATGATGTCCGCTACATCAAGCGCAAGGAGCAAGAAGGCTATAACGTCTATAACCATCAGTGGCTAGAGTAACTCTTAGGTGAAGCTCACTTCGCCTGGCAACGATGGCATACATCTACCATATACCGCAAAAAGAAAACGATTTCCAGCGCAGAGCACTTTGTTCTGGACTGGTACTTTGTTCTGTTCACGAGTAGTAGTTAGTTGAAATTGAGAGGGACTACAGTGTTGCGTCTAATTAGAATGATGGTTCACTCGTCGAGATTGTGCATGAGGAAGGTGCAAGTGTGGGTAGTTTTTAATGTTGCTGCTTGCCTAGCTTGCACTCAAAGAGTTTCTTTCTGGATTACTGCTATTTTCCTCCCGCCTCAACGGCAGTAAAGATTGCCGTATTTCTAGTGTCCACTAAATTTGATCTCGATAAAGAGAGCAGCATTAAAACCATCTTTGGCCGCTGTGGTTACCCAATAGATTCGTATTCCTGTCACAGCATCGCAGTCTTCCCTTCAAAAATAAAGATCTAAAATATCAAAAACCTCAGTAACCCGTTATAGTAGTTAGCGACCTGCACTTTGGACTCAGTAGAAACGAGTGTTCTTCGGGAGAGCCTGTTCGGCACGTCAGCCGGTTCCAGTCCCTCTTGTGCTCACAGAGTTTAGCAAAACTGAGGATAGAACTTTTACCACCAGAGAAAAAGGAACAGACGAGAAATGCGAAATCATGCGCTGATACTTCAACGTTGTAAGGCTGGTTTTACTGGCGTATAAGCCATTAATAACATACGCTGGCGCGGTAACGTGCTGTTAAGTGCCGCCTTTTTCCTACTTTACAACTAATGCTCCCGGGACAATAAGCACTCTTCCCAAAAAACGCTATTCACATTTTATTAGTTTTATAGCGGTCATTTTCGTTTTTTTCCTTCCTCTACAGGGTAACTCCTGGCTACCTCATACAAGTACAGAAAATGAAGTTTTTCAGCCACTGTTCGTCATATTTGACTCAGTCAACCGATTTAAGATGCACAAGTCCAGTCCACCAATCTTTCACTTCAAAACGAAAACGAGGCTGGTTGTCAAGGATCTATCGAACGCGACAAAATGGATTGCAAGTAGACCAAAGAATTGTGAAACAAACCTTGAGAATTGTTAGCTATGGATCTCATAGATTTAATTGGTGACTCGAGAACGGACAGCCTACCGGCTGGGTTTCTAAGATCGATCAAAATCAAGTACAAACAAGAATCTTCCCGAGTTTTTCCGCCGGGAACGCCATACAGCACTACAAATGTCGGCACCAAGGCCACTCTGAAGGACGTGGGAGGTCAAAGAACTGGCTCGGCAGCTAGCGGGTCTTCTGTACCGGTATATTGTTAAACAACTCAGTAATCGTGTATTGCAATAATCAAGGTCACTTCGACTTTAATTATCACTTAGTACATGGTGTTTAGGACAAAAAATATGAGCTTTTGTCCTGATTTGTTTACACTGAAAATTTACGGGTCACTAACGCGAGGGTCACAATATCATCATAGTTGTGGGTTTTCTCAATTCCCACTAATAACAGACATTGACTGTTATAATGATCCGCCATCATAAGCGGTTAAGAGCAAATTCGTGTGGCCATCGCACTTCACAGAATTTTCAAACTAATTAAAGCATAATTAGAACGAGTTCTTTAAGTCAGCAGTACATTTACACAAATAGCATGCAGAGTGACACCCTACAGGCAGAACCTTTTCTTACGGTACATATACTTAGTGCAAAAAGGAGATAAGAGACTCTTCTTGCAGGGTGACAAATTGAATTTTAAAATGTCCTTCAATTATTCTACTACGGGGGGGGGGTTACCCCCAAAGTTTTTTGTGAGGTGTGCAGCCGGAACATTGAAACCCTTGCCCTATTTCAGACCAAAATCTGTGATTTTCAATCACTGTATTTGGAACCTCTTGTAAGCGATGACCTCTCATTAACAACAGCGACCACTTACAGAGCTAAAAGTTTGAAACTTTCTTTTGTTTTAAACCTTCCATAAGTAACCACTTGACAGATAATAGTGCCTAAATTAAATAATAAGTTGTTGCAACATTATCGCATTCCTGGGTAGTACAAGAGATGGAAATTTCTCAATGGGAGGTAAAGTTTATTTTTTTTCTCGAAATTGACTTTTTACATGAATAAAATATTTAAAACCTGGAATAAATGTCTGCAGTTAACATATGCTACTGAGGCAAAATTTTGACCCAATATGGTCTAAGCTCTCGTAAGTGACCACCTACTGTAAGTGACCACCTAGGCTTGACATTATGGGTGGTCGCTTACGGGAAGTTGAACTGTAATAGTAAACGACCCTAATATATGACCACACTAACCAGAAATGGCTTGCATTTAAGTAAACATTTGGGAAGGGCTATAAATCTGCCAATGTTGATTAGAATCCTGGTAGCCAATGAGCTGGATGAAGTTTGATATATTTTTTTAAATAGTCAAGTTTTTCATTTTCAAAAGGCACAGGTTACTTCAACTTGAAATCAAGGTCTGTGAAATTGTGTAAATACATACAGCTGAACCCCACTATTACAAACTCTCAGGGGGAACAAAAAATTGTTCAAAATAGCGGGAGTTCGAAATAGCCGATAGTGTATGACTGAAAGGCAAATCCAAGAAAAATGGTTTTGATTTCAAAATAACGGGGAAATCAAAATAAGTTCGAATAAGCCAGGTCCAACTGTATTTGTGGAGGGGAAAGGTCATCCTTGGAGACCAAGGGGCAGTTAGTGGGGGCACGGGAAAGTTGAAACGCGGGGAAAAGTTGGCAAAGAAAACTGCGTTGTTTCATACCAGCAGTTAACCACATACAGCTGTAAGGTTAAGGTTGATAGAAAGATGAATTTTGTTCAAACTATCAGGCAGACAACCTGGTATAGTTAAACTATGTATTCTATCAGGATTATAACTTGCTGATAATTAGCAAACCTATACATATCAGGGCTGTCAAAAAGGGCTGTAACCTATAACACCGGCCAAAGCTGAGTATGTATGATAGGCCCTTAATGCTACAGGTGAACTTCCCTATAGTTGATTCAATTCACTCACAAGGTATCAAGTTGGTTACAGGTGTGAAGATCAAGGCTACCGGTGACTCAAAACTTAATGACAGCCCTGCATATCATCTCATTTTCAGAGTTTCATGGGATGGAATGTTCCATCACGACTGATTCAACAGAATAGAACTACCGGTAATCAGCCACTGTCACCAGGTGAGATGAACTACTGGTATCTTGAATATATTTACCCTTGTTCAGATGAGGATAGTGTGGTCACATCTTGTTTCAGGGCTGAACATTCATTGTTTATGTGTGTGTGTGTGTTTTTTATATATTTTGTGGCCTATGGTGGCAAACTTTCATTGAGAATGTAATACCGTGAAGGCCTTTTTAAGATTTGTGCAACTCATGTATGGTAACTATCAACTATTCGCACAATGTAAACACATTTAGTGAATTATTTTGAATAATTACAGGGCTTTATTCTTACTGTCTCAATGTTAGTCTTGAAAGATTATATTTAGGGATTATCATTAACTACTGGTATATTATTTTAAATTAAATCTCAGGTGGATGTGAGGCCGAGAGAGGGAAGTTAGGGTCCAGAATGTCTGCACTCAGTAGACAATCCCTAGGCAGTGCACAGATGAAACCATTCTCAAGGGAAAAGGATGACTGTAAGTCAAAGACTTGTAAAGAGTACAATATTATTATTTTACTTACATTTGTAAGTTATAAATTTGGAGTGGAGTTAAATAGTGTTGTAAATACTAACAAGGATGTTATTTGGCATACAATTTAGTACCAAGGTTGGAGTCTGCCGCTAACTCTGTAAGGAAAAGTCCCTTGCAGAGGAAACTCACACCACTGGTTCAAGTAAGTGATCATGTTTTTTTATTCCCTAAAACCCCTGGAAGGCCCTCTAATCTCAAACAATTCCTCATGTGACTCATCTCAGCTTCTATCCTGTTCAGACGGTCAGACCAACTATTAACATACATGGGTAAATTTAAAGCAAATGTAAATTTAAGCTTTGTTCTGAATAGGGTGTCAGTATTGAGTTACCCTTCTTGTACTAATATTTAATCTGGTCTGTTTACTCACTTTGTCATAATGTATAGACTTCATTGCCTGCCATGGGAACCCCAAACGGGCAAGGTAAGCTGGCAAAAAGTAATAGAAGTATTTTTCTGAATACAAAATTCCTCAGTCAAACTCTTTATACAATGTAAGCCTTATGAAATACCTTCCTTTACATAGATAAAAGTATTTTGCAAGATATGGCAGAGGCAAAGAAGGTTGCCCTTGAGAAGGTATGTGGTAGAAGGGCTCCCATTGCGAACAATGTGTCATTGTAATTCAGCCACAGTACTTGGTTGTGGTTTTGGCATGACCTGCACTTACAGAGAGCTTTGTGGTCTGGCAAGTGGTCAAGTCATTTACAAGAAATAGTTAATTTTGCGATGATTACTAGTGCTCTTACTGCTGTGTTTTGCACAATTATAGAAGAGGACTAGAAAATGAAGATCTAGCACACACTGTATCAAGTGCTATAAACATTCTGCTAACAGGGTTGTCACTAACAATACTAGTAGGCAGGGGAATGTAAGAATTAGCCAAGGATAAGATTTCTCTGGTGTTAGGCTGCTGGAAGGAGTGAGGGATGGAGGTTAGGGAAACAAAAACAATTGTTCCCAATATGGATTAAATTTAAGTGCAGTTTTTACCCCACATGACTATAATAACATTAGGTTGTGCTGGAAGTGCGTGCATAAACCACTGTGTTTATTTCATACTAGGTCTTTTTTAGTATTGCTAAATACACATGTTGATTTCCTAATTTCCTTCTGCATGTATTTTTAAAGCCCCTTCTCCCTTTCAGTCCATCAAGAAGACAATTCATCCCCAGTCACTGGAAGCAGTGGATAAATGGTTGAAAACAGCTACTGACAAAGGTTAATGAATATTTTAATTCTTAGATATTCTGCTTTCTGTTTTTAATGTTTTAACAAAACTATTGTAAGTTGCAACTACATGTAACATACAGGAGTTTTAAGAGATGTAAGTTATTATTACATTGGCAACTACCACAAGTTGGACCAACACTTCCAGAGCACAAAGCATACACAAGTTCACAGTTTTCATAGATGCCCTTGCTACTATATAAATATTATATTACTGCAAGAAAAACTTTTATCTTTGGGCAGCTCTTATCTTAGCCTGCTCATTGTCAGGTATAGTCCTACATTTCATCACCCTCTGCCTCAGGTTGCATGCTACCATTATTCTAGAACACAGCTACTGATGTAAGTTGTAGGGTTTCAATGAAGTAAAATGTCCAACTAAATTGACATGGTAACTAGTACAAATTATTTTTATCACCATAAGATAAATTTAATGTTCTATAAGATTCACTCTGATTTGCTCAGGCAAAGGATCAACCTAAACTTTTTAAATTTAGAACAAACACCTTGAGCATCAACTTTAATAATAATTATTGTTACTTTTAAAGTTGAAGCTTGTGGTGTTTTTATTCAATTTTTGTTTAAGAGCACGAGTTGGCACTGAAGTTCTTTAGCACCCTGTCTGGAGTAAAGGCAGACAAGATGGGTACGCTCAAATTAAACCATGACCACTCAGAGGCTAACTGTGAGATCTGCGACAGTGGAAGAATTGAGGAAACTCTAGAGGCACTTGCAAGGTACTGTACATTAGTTGTTAAATTCCGAAATGTCAACCTGTATGAAGCAATGTTGTTGTCCCCTGTTCCAATGGGCCAATACTCATTAATGTAAGTGGTCTATACAATACATGCTTACACCATGGTTTACTGTGTCATAAAACTGTTCTGGAATTTCCTTAGAATGCTAATGTTTCAATGCCTAGTCTCAAATATAATATTTCTCTTCTAGACAACACTGTCAGTTACCTACAGTCACTAATAACTCTCAGTGACACATTAAATAATATTAAATATTATTTCATACAAAATGAAAAATGAAACAAGATTTTTTCATACTCTGCCCCATGCTTGGTATTCCACAGGGAGGACACGATTGCATCGCGGGGTAAACTGCTGTACAATCCCAAGAGGGCTCCAGACATCACCAAACAGTCCTACTACCAGAAAGCCAGACAGCGTCTTCCAGTACATGTGCGACAGCAGTTCCAGACATGGCATCATCTTCCGGTCTACAAGGTACCAAGTGATGCTGCCATAAACAAGAGTTCCATGTTCACACAGCCTCACAGGGCCTATGGACGGCATTTTACCATCCATCCAGAATGGGGACTTCACAAGCCTATTGTGCTGTAATGGAAAAGGTCCAGAAAATCACTGTGTGTGCAGAGTTAGAAATGGCTTAAAGCCTTTGATTGAAAAAAAAGACCTTTTTGCAGAAACTTGCATTCTGTGTTAACACCATTTTCCATGAGTGACAAAGTCATAAGACTAATATTGACCTATTTAATTTTTACTAAGTACTTTCTTGTTTGAGTATGTAGCTGTAAGGTCAACCTTTGTAAAGTTCAATATTTCCAAGCAAGTAGAAACATGTAACGTGTTAGCAAGTAAGGCACAACCATGCTTAAATTTCTGACTAAAAGTCAGACACACAGTCTTGTTACACTGTTTATGACTTATCATAAGAAATTTTTGTACAATAGAAATGATTTGGAATGGCCTAACAAATTTCATACACATATACTTTCAATTCAAACCGAAAGTACAAGTGATATGAACATGCTGATTGTTTTCTTGTAGGAATATTACAAGTAATCTTACAGTGCTAGCATTTACCCTCATCCTCCAAATGAAATTATTGCACTACCTCATGGTAATTTAGTCTTCAAGATCTAATCCAAATTCTTGATACATAGCTCTTGTTGTAGTGCCATTTATCTCAGCTGTGAATAAACACAAAAATGAAAATTATAAAACTTGTTTTTGACAGTGTGGTACTGAGCAGCCATTCCCCCTAACATAAGCCGCAATGCATGCAAAAATCTAAAAGCTATACGTAGCTTTCAGCACAGATCATGCCCTATGCACCCAATGCAACAATTGCATTGAAAGCTTGCTGACAAATAAGCCATGTTTTCACACCAAGTGGTGCCACTTAGATGCACAGTATTATTGTTGATTTGGGACAATATCCCATCCTGTGGCATGCTTGCTGACAATAATGACAGAGGTTCAACCCATAAGGCCATCCAAATAAAATGTTTTAATTAGTAACCTTTCAAAATAAAAACTAGCAAAATCAGAAGAGAACAACATTTTGCCATCTTCATGACAGCAAATTGTCAAGTTCAATATTCCGGTATCAGGTGTGATGATCACTTAAAGATTATTAGTTTTAATTAATAGGAAATGGCATTATTTTCTCACAAGTCTGAATCATGTTTATTTTAAAT
Organism: Orbicella franksi; assembly: GCF_964199315.1. Classification (NCBI taxonomy): domain Eukaryota; kingdom Metazoa; phylum Cnidaria; class Anthozoa; order Scleractinia; family Merulinidae; genus Orbicella; species Orbicella franksi. The sequence continues at coordinate 11,814,595 of NC_138145.1, read as the reverse complement.
TACCCAATTTGCCGATGAGAAGCTGGCCCACATCCTTGATCTCATTGTATTCATGAAGCTTCTGTATGTGCTGCTGAAGCTCTTCTTCACTGTACCTGCCCGTCACATGGTAAAAAAAATCTAGATTCAATAGACACTCTTAGATGGAGTTCAAGTTCGAAGTAAAATATTCTGAGTTAACAGTTAAGCAACTATAATAACACGATCAACAACTTACTCTTTACTGAGTTCTGCGATGTCATTGTTTAGGATCTCTAACTTTCCATTTAAATCATCAATTTCTTCAAATAGTGAACCTTTGTCTGCAACCACTGTGCTCTGTTGTCTTGATTGAAGCTGAAAAGTTGAGTACAATCAACTAAATTCAGTCTTGAAAGGGGTCTTGAAATTTGTTAGGTGCTATTAAACCTCCATACAGTCCTCCCTAATGCTCCTTCTTTCCTCATTTTATTTGAGACAACAATATTTTTCCCCATGAGAGGTTTATACCGGTATTATGGTCATAAGCCACTTGTCACTATATTAAGCAGTTAAGCAGCCCGGGGCAGGAGGGGGGAATTCCCATATAAAAATCACGGGGTGCTCGTCGTACGTTTTAGGGGTTAGAAAAGCAGTTTTGGTACCTCTTAGGGTGTTCAGCCTCAAAAGGTCCACAGTGGGAGCTTTTGCAGTACTTTTTAGGGTACTGAGCTGAAAAAAAAATATGACAGCAGATAATGTGTTGTTTTAGAATTGGTACCTCTCAGCAGTGGAAAAAAATTTCAAGCCACACCCAAAAATCAGGATCTTGGTATCTCGTAGGGGTTCTTTCCAAAATTTCCAACAAGCACCCCCGTCATTTTTATATGGGAGTCCCCCTCCCCCCCTTCCCCCGGGTTGAGCAGATTGTGTATTCAAATTTTATTGCAATATAAAAAGTTGGCCCAACAAAATGAGAGAGGATTCCTACAACCTCAAACGATTGTGAAACTGATTTACTTACAGGTGACTTAAAAGGTTGCCTCAATTTGGAACTGCTCCTGTAAAAATATAAAGGAGTAAATGAGTCAGTGTTGTATAAATATGCTAGTGATTACATTTTCACATGCAAAACTTTTGAATTATTTGAAAACACAGCCACAACAGTAAGGTACGTCGTTGTCTCGTGATGACTCAAATTCTCCCTACACTTCCCATAAGGTTTCAAACGCTCACAATGACAACCAATGATGGCAAATTCCTAACTCCCGGGGGGCAAGAAATTGTCAAATACAGGGTGGGGTAAGGTTGATGCCTCTATTTGATCGATACATAATTATAAATCAAAGCTGTCATCTAATTAAGCTTATAAACTGCTGACATTTGCCTTGAGACCAAAGGTCGTTTCCTTGACGTCCCAGGTGTTGTGTTCGGCTTTGTAGTATTTTGCGTTCCCAAGAAACATTTCGTATCACTATCTTTGGCGTTCAGAGAATAAACCCTGGTGTCTTCTTTAGCAGTGAAGTGGCTGCATCTACAAAAAGATTGACCAAAATAAAAAACTTAATAAGCTTTTTGAGCTTTTAACTCTGAGCTTAGCTCGGTTGCGCCCCCAGAGAGAGTACACGCTTACATTATTTGCTCGCATTCCAAACGCTGTAATACTTTCTCAATTTGTCGGGAAGGAAACGAGGACATCTCCAATATTTCAGCTAAAGTAAGAGGTTCATTTCTCGCTTTCAAAGAGTTCAAAACGCAATCTTCAGCATTAGCCGCGTTTGACTGGATGTTTGCCGCCATTTTGTAAATTTGCGCGGTATCGAATATCGCTTTTTCATTGGCTGAGAAAATTTAGGACTGCGTTCATCACTGGCCAGTCATTACCGCTGTTGACACAGGCGCGATATTTTGTACGGTTGTCTTGACAACGGGTCAAGGAGATGAAGTTGCTTCACAGAGAAACAAACTGGTGATAGGTGTGCATTTCGTTTTGTTGGAAGTGTTTATAGGTTTGAAGTTCAATCCAGAGAGCGGAAAATATGTCGGAGGGAGCAGTTCCCATTACAGAAGAGATCGAAGAGCTCAAAAAGAAGCTTGCCCTTTTAGGTAAGCCTTGATCGACCACATTTTCAGGCAAAGTGTGAGGATGTCACGATTTTGTGTTCACTTTGACATGAATCGATGAATTTGCTGGACTGTTTTTCTCATGGCCACAAGCTGACCAAATTTTGCTTCTGTACAACTAATTTCTTCTCTTAATCGTTTTCCAATGATGATGAAAGATCGAAATACAGTATTATTCAAACTGAGTTGTGTAATACTTCTAATGTAAACTCATTTAGTTCGCTCTGATATTAAATCTAAACAGATGGGGACAGGAAAGCTTACTACGAAAGTTCTCAATGGACTATGAAAAAGAATAAAGATACAATCGCCAAACTGAGGGAGAAAAATAAACGTCTGCGTTCCGATTTGGCAAAGAAAAAGGCGGTAAGTAAGAACTTAATGGGAAAGGGCATGCATTGCAACATTCCATTTTTTATCCGCACCCTCCCCCCCCCCCCCCCCCCTATGGAAGGGCAGATTCCGACACCTTAGTTTTTTGTTGTCGGAACTTTTGAAGTTTGCATCCGAGGGGTTCAAAATTTTGTCGGCTTCTTTGAAAAAATATTCTGACAGGCCCTGTGTCAGAGGTTGCCTTCCATAACGGGTGTGGGTAAAAAATGGAATGTCCCATTAACGTAGAAACAGTGAAAATCTGTAAGTGAAAATGTACATGTACATCGTTTGCATAGGTTTAATTTGTGATAAGGTTCAGTGCTATTATTAACTAATGAAAATGTTATGTACTATACTATACTATACTATTTTATACTATACTATACTATACTGTACTGTATTACACTACACTACACTACGCTACACTATGCTATGCTATGCTATGCTATGCTATGCTATACTATACTATACTATACGCACATTGTTGTACATGCTTGCTGCATAGGGTAACTTGATTGTCATGATTTCTAAATCTTGATTTGCACAGTTGTAGAAATGAATTTTATAAAAGCACAAATGCTACATGCAAATAGATGGTACCTGTTATTTAAAAATCAGGGAATGATTCATGTAATTAAGCAAGGTCTTAAGGAGGTTTGGGTATGTTCCACCTGAATAAGACTGGTACAAACCAAAAAGGCAAACAACCTCCCTATGGGTGAGGGAGAATTAAAATCACCTCAACCCTACTCCTGGGTATAGTCCACCTGAAATAGACTCGTACAAAACAAAAAGGCACACAACCTCTCTTTTGGGGGTGGGAGAATTAAAATGCACTCAGCCCTCCACCTTTTAAAATTGATATATTTCTTATTTTGGGGGAGTTATTGAGATTACTGAAGATGTGAATCCCAAGGCAAGGGGGATGAGGTTTACAGTCTCTTCCATCTCCTACTCCACTCCTATGAAAAAATGTGATCCCCTGGATCCCCTTAAATTACTGGTAAAATGGATACCTTTGCTATTTTTTTTAAAATCTTGTCTTTGTCTTTAGGGAGATGAACAAGTAATTGATGATGCATTCAAAGAAAGAGATCCACAAAGACACTGTGCAATGAGAGGCATGTCAGGAAAGGTATAGCAAATTATAGTCTTCTGTTCTACTCTATATGCAAACTTGACTTCCAACACTTGATATTCCATATTGCACTTCATAGCACTCTATGAAATTTCTGTTGTAACAAATTAAAAAAAAAACATAAAAATAAAAAATCAGCAATCTAGTAATTCACCATGTACAGTTGAATCAAGTAACAGGGACTAATAACAGGGACTAAGCACTTTGCTTAGGGTAAGGGTTTAGGGTCAAGCACTTATGAGCAGAGGTTCCCTTTCTCACCTATGAGAGGATTATTAATAAAAGCCTGTGATTGATCTGCACTGTATTATTTTAGACCAGTTTGTCATGGTTTTGCTATTCTTAATTTACAACATGTCTGTTACAGGCTGCTATCACTAAACTGGACCAGCAAGTGTGTGAGGCAGTCAAGAGGCTGAATGCTTTGAAACACCAGAAAAACACTCGTCAGAAGAAACTGGAACTTTTGCAAACAGAGTACAATCAGTTGATCACGGATGCTGAAGAAGTGTCCAACACAGATGCCGGAGAATCAGCTGAGGCACAGGTACTGAGGCTGAATAAAACTATTAATTATCAGCGACAGATACATTATCAGTGCTGGATATAACAGCTGGTCATCAAACATTGTCCAACCAAATTTTGAAATTATTCAATAAATTTTATAGTATGGCCAAACAGCATGTCTGAGCACCAAAATAATTTTTGTTGTGAGAATCTTTTGAAATTGCCTTATTACACCAACAATTACACAACATTGTCTTGGTTCTCTTTTTTGTTAAGTCAACATCTTTATTCTAGTTAATATGTATAAAGTCATTCATTAGTATAGTAAAAGTAACACCTGGTGTCACAAACTTTTATTTATAGTAAGTTAACATATTTTATTTAAATTTACATCTAGTAACTCGAGTTGTTGTAACTGGGGATGATAGATGTTTCTGTTGAAACAGTTACATGTTTTTCAAATGCAGTAGTGTCCTTTTCCTTACAACTACACAATGTCAGCGGCATCACTGCTTGAAAAAAAACATTTGGTTTTAATGTGAAGTTTAATTTTACTAATATTCTTCTTCTTTGAATTTATGACTTAATTTGTAAATTTATTCCCTATGCTAGAAACTACGTGCTTTGGAGAACAGCCTTGACAAAATGCAGCTGAAGTTAAATGAGGGGAAGAAAATCAAGACAATCTACGAGGGTCTGTTGGAGCAATTGAAGGAAGAGCGCCGCACTTGGCCTAATCAGCTCAATAATCTTGAGAGAGCTATTTATGCTCAAAGGGAAGAACTTAAAGAACTGAATGCGATGAACCATGATGCTCAGATTGCTCGTGAAGCTGCAAAGGCAGAACTCTCCAAGCTGGAGCAGTCAGTGTATGAGAGGAAAAAGGAGAGAGAAAGGGAATTGGCCCAGTACAAGAAACAAGCTGAAGAGAAGAAAGATCATGCTGAGAAAGTTGAAAAACGGGTAAGAATAAATTATCCAGGGTGGTTACAAGACGTACCATGTTACGCTGTGACTACTCCAATCAAGTCCACCCAACAAAATTCACAAAGGAACCCGTAAAGGTTACCATTATCTTACTTTTTTGGTGGTAGTTCTGTTAACCATGCTCTGTTCATCTATTTAATAGCTGCAAAGAAGCTCTCTTCAGCAGGAGGATCTTACGGGTGAGTCACAACAATTACATTTATCAGATATACATGTACCTGCAGTGACCTTTTTGGAGCTGTAGTGCCAGGAGTTTGAAGAACACAGGACCATATCCAAAGACATGCAAAGGTTTTTCAGGACTTTCCAAAGATTTGCAATTGAAAGAACACAGCATGAGCACTCTTCCCTTAAAATCAGAAAATTGGGAAGATGTGGCATCACATACATGGACTTTTCTTTTCTTGCATCAGTTCGAGTTTACATGTTTTTTGAAAGTGTGTATGACTAGCTCAAATTTGTTGGCTAAGTATGAGAAATTGGTACGTAAGCACCAGTAGGTATATAAGATCAAAATTTTTGACTAACAGGTGTGAAACTCTTATTAGATTGCTTGAAGGACTAAACATCAAAAGTTGAGACTTGATGAAACAGACCCCTAACTGTTATGCAAATACTTTAGTTTTGGAATTTCTTCAGTCTACCATTTACTTGTTTAATCATGTATGTGTGGTATTTATTCTTACCTCCAAACAAACAAACCTTCTTTTCTTGTCCCGTAGTAGAACAGAAAGCAGTACTGTCTGGTGAGGAACAAGAACGTAAGATTACAACATACGAGGAGGCCATGAACAAGATAAAGGACACTACAGGGGTGTCTGACATCAAGGAGGTGGTGCAGCGTTTTCTGTCTCAGGGTGAAACACAGAAGCACCTGGAACAGCTCAAGACTAACAATGAAAAGATGCTTGTCAGGTTAAAGGAAGAAAAGGTACCGTTTCAAGGCTTGGGTTTACTTTGATGTTGCAATATCCTGAAAAATCTCTCTGTTGGACTTATTTATTGCTGTTGTAGAGAAAATACATATTACATGTTATGATCATTTAGTTGCAAATTATTCGTTTATTTGTGTGTTTGTTTATTTAATTGTTGTCAAATGTAATCACTCTCTTTAGGAGAAGCTAAGAATGGAGTATGAGGAGATGAAATATTCTGGAGAAGCGAAGTTGTCCAGGTACAACAGTTATTGCGTAAATATTGTCCATTTAGAGTGAGACTTTTTTTATATCTTCCCTTGGACTTGTCATTTAATTTTCACAGATTTAATCGTCAGAATTGTGCATAAAAATTGTACAATCATCCTATCAATCAGTGATTGCAAAATAGCTAAACTTTAACCACTTGTTGCTAAGTGTTGAAGAGTTTTATACGGTTTGAATCAGATCTCGGTTTAGTTTCGGCATTTTGAATCAACTTATGCACTAAAAAGTCTTAAGCAGTGAAGAAAAAGAGTTAAGTAATTCTTGTTACACAAGCTGTGAAACGTGGAAGCTCTGGACGGTGTAAATACCTTGTAGTAATCTTTATTATTTCTATTCCTCAGTGGACAGAGAATGCTGGAGGAATTTCAGCAACGCCTTGCTGACGAGGAAAAACGGTAAGAAAAGTTATTTTTTACATTTGTCGTGGAATGAATGTTTCAAATTATGAAGAACCCCAGCAATGCTTTTTGTGAAATAATCCTATATTACTGATTTGTTTGCAGATGTGCCGATTCACAAGACCGTCAGGACCGAGCTAACAAAACCCTGGTTAACGTTAAAGCTGGAATTGAGCATTTGGCTGATAAACTGCAACACCTTAAAGCGGTAAGAACTAATCATGTATCCGGTGGTGGATCCAGACCTTCAGCTAAGGGGGTTGGGTGGGGGGTTAGAGGAGGCGGCTTTGTTTTGCTTGCCCTGCCGTCTTTTCCTCCCGCCAGGCCCCTCCTCTAGATCCGCCACTGACATCTGTTAGGTTTCTTCAAACTCGAGAGGACAAAAAACGATAGACTGATTCAATGTAATGAAGGTGAATTTGATGAACTCACGTACCTATGTGGAGCTTTTTTATCGACTTCGGAAGGAGATCACACCCAGTTGTCGTATACTAGAGACTAAAGTTGACTGATTTAGCCAATCACAACACACGCATGTAGTCTAATAAACCAATCAGAACTCGAAGCGAAAACATGCAGCCCACACGCGACTTTTCCCGCGCTTGCCATCGGTTACAGGTTTCACATTTTCCCACGCCTGCGACTCGCTATATAATTTCCCGCGCTTTCCACCCTAACGTAACATGTTTTCGCTTCAAGTGCTTATGTATAATTTACGATGGTATTTGTTGGCTATGGCTAAAAACCGCTTTGACATGCTGTGTATTAATTTACTAAATGGGTACCGAAAACTCTCAATTCAAATAGTCCATTTTCGTTTTCGTTCACGAACCTCATCGCTTCCCTCGTTAAACTATCCCACTTTTTTTTGTCTACAGCCCAAAGGTCACGTGCCCCAAGCTCAGTTGTCCCCAACCTCCGACGAGTACATCCTGGACTTACTTGGTACTTGTGAACAGAAGCTACTCAAGTTAATGGATGACTTAGGAGGAAAGGATATCAATGACGTCATGAAAGAAATGGAAGACGCTGAGGTAATGCTCAAATTCTCGGGTTATTTGGGCATCATTTTGTTGGGTAGAAAGAAATTTCGATAATTCCAGTGTCATATATTTTCTTCAGAACATAATTTTCAAACGAATTAGTTCTCAAAACCTCGGCATGACAGATATTTTCCCTAATGCCTTTCATTTCATTTCCTTCTCGAGATCTGAAGAGTTTGGGTTGAAACGCTCTTTTATTCTAAGATTTTCACGATCTGTATTCTTGTGACCTGGCTAACAGCAGGTAAGAGGAAATCGCTAAATGGGTCTGTTGTTTTTCAGTTCCGTACCACAATGGAGGGCAAGTTGCCGCAGTTTAACACCCGAGTTAAGCTACCCATGACTTCTGATCGCCTGGCTGCGTACGATGGTAAGTTAGGAATGTCTGCACGTAACAAGGAAAATTTTTCAGAATAAAAGGGCTTAGAAGTACGGACATGAACAGCTGTAGCCGATGTACGTGTAGTTGGCGTATACAAAAGGAAATCACATACATAGGGCGCGCGCTTCCCAAAACCTCGGGTTCTATGGTACCCCTTCGCATGCCTGCCAGGAAATACAGTTAGTTGAAACTGCCACTGGCTAACCGATTGAGATAGATGAGATATGTTACATATTAGATTTTATTCTGTTTTATCTACTCCGATAATGCCAGCATTTTTTTCAGTCTAGGCCCAGACCTTTACTGCAGATAAAAATTGTCATTTGCCGTTCATGTGTTGGGATGGTCCTGTTCTACAAGACAGAATAGCGGATACGTGGTGTAACAAAAAGAATTTTGCTAACTTGACCGTTGTTAACGACCTGAACTTTTTTTTTCAGATGACGAGGAGAGCGGAGATGATGAAGATGTCCTCTCTAGGAACGCCATTAAGCGCTACTCTCAACAGATTGTAGATTCTAAGACTAAAAAGCATAAAACTCGCAAGGGGAAAAGAAAGACGAAACAATGAAAACACTCATTAAAATATGTACATTCATTCATGTTTACTGGATTATGGTTAAATTGGTTTGATTTTCGCTGTTTTAGGGGCTACTTCTTGTATTATAACAGTAACAAAGTAAAGCTATAGTTGTATTCGACTGATTCATTTCATGAGTGTGCCTTTTGATGGGGGCCTTCCTCGCAGCTCAGTATATTTGCTCTCTCCTCAACTGGTTGTCTTTCGTTGCAACCGTTGTTATAGCTCGCAACGGAGGACAAGTCACGTGGTGGTGCTTGAGATTGCATCCTTTTTCTAAGCTATCCCGGTAACTTCTCCTGCGAGCGTAATCCAAGCCCATTTCCCTAATTTAAAAGAGCGCAAAGAGCGACTTTGTTTTGACGAAGGGCTAAAGCTCCGAGCGTCAGCTTCAAAAACTCGGCGGTTAATTTATATTTATAAAAAGCTTATTTTGTAACAGTCAGTAGGACTTGATAGCCTTTCCTAAAATACTCAGTTGGTATGTAGAGGAAATTTCCTTGAAGTTTGAATATCTCGTCTCCAGATCCCGCGCGTTCGGTCAGCGATGACCAAACGCGAGACGCTCTGCACTGGCAAATTGTGGTGTAAGTCCCCACATAACGTCCTCAGCTGTACCTTAGTACCCCCTGAAGGAAATTAAAAACTGAAACAACAGCGTCAACATGTGCGCTTCACAAGAAGTCCGACGATATCAGAACACCCAGGATAGTGAGTTGTCGCGGTTGGGAGTTATGCGCATTGTCACGCATATGCATTTCTAGTTATTTCTCTGGGTTGAATCTAACTGTTCTGATTGCCACTGCATGATGACCAGTCAGCCAAGCGGTCGATATCGGATTGGAGGGCTCGGATGTCGGTTTCGAGGTTAAACAGCTGTCTGTACACCCTTGTGCCATCAGCAAACATTTTGAGAAAGGACAATATGCTGGATGTTACCCGCAAAAGGATCGTGGCCTCTGGGAACGAGATTGACAATTTCTTTGAAGCTTTCAGCTTGGCAATGTATTCATTGAATGGCATTGAATAAAATAGGTAATGGATTCATTGAGGGACGTGACATTTTGGCCTCCTAGCTTTTCCGTAAGGTTCAGTGTGTCCTCAAACACAAATCCAAAATGACCGATGATTGTCGCGTTTTTAATTTCTCCGGCATACTGTATACTGGGCCTAAGATATTCTTGCATGTAAATCACATGATTATTGTGATCTCCTCGTCTTCGAAAAGTCTCGTTTTCAAAATTTTTGTTCCCACTAAAACGCAAAGCCAGGACTTTCAAATTCCTCCGGTTTGAAAAACGTTTTCGAAACGCTCCGTTTTCGTGACGGATTAGTGTGGACGGTACGGTGGGCCTAACCGTAGAAATAAAGTTGCATTTTCAAATTGCTTCGGCGTAGTGTGGACGGGGCCTTAAAGAACTCGTATTAAAAGTGGACTGTTTTGCAAGTGAAACGTGAGTTATCCTAATGCCTTTTAGGTGTAGGTGAGAGCTTTGTTTTCTTCAGTTTTAATTTATCCTTGCGATGATAGACGACATTCTACTTTCGCCCGAACACAAATGCAGGGTTATCGTCGAAAAAACGAGAACTTTTCAGTCTCAGCTTCCCACGCTCGTGACGAGCCCTAAGAGCGTCTGCGTGGGAGGCTAGTGGAATTTATAGAAGGAACGCTGGATTCAAATAACTGGCGAACTGAAACCTTGTGAAAATAAAGGCTTTAATGGTAACCAGTGAGAATTATAACAAGGCTCAAACAATCTATCTTTCCCCACTTTCTGTCATTAATCTTTTTTGGCAAATTCCTGAAACTAATTATGAAGGAATCAAGATTAATGAGCATTTGATCACGCTGTGTTTGTTACTAAAACAACACTCAAGTTATTATTCAACGAGAGTTCCCAGATGCGTAACAAACATCTCATCTGCCTCACATGCTTCTGGCTCTTGCATTCCAGACAACGGTCGACATGTTTTAATAGACGGAAGTCTTCTGAGGTACTTAACGGCTTTTTCTTGTCCCGAGGGTTTCAATTTACCCGCAGGGTACAGCCTGAGTACCATCGGGTCGAGCCTGAGGCCTGAGCGAACTGAACATATTCGGATACACAGCTTTGAAGCGCTTGCTACGGAAAGCAAACAGAAAGGGATTCAGCGCGGAATTGAGATAACCAAACATGAGCAGTATTACCCTGGCCTCGGCTGGGATGTTTGACCCGCACGACTCGCAGAGAACGGCGACAATGCTTACCGAGGAGTATGGTAACCAGCAACAGAAAAAAGCCGCTACAAACATGGTGGTAGTTTTTACCCCTCGAACGTTTTTAAAATAAACTTTTCTTTCTTTTGTGGTTGGCTCATTTCCTTGAAAGCCCCTAAGTTGTATACACACCATATGGTAAATCTTGATATGAAGTGCACAGGCCATTAGAAGCGGGAAAATAAAATTTAGTAAAGAACTTAGCGTCAAGTAAATCGGAGTGAAAGGAAAATAGCAGAAGCTGTTGTAGACGAACTTCTCGTGTGTACGCCAGCCCATGATGGGAAGTAAAGCGAACAGCAAACTGTATAACCAGATAATGAGGCTGATAATCACAGCTTTCCTTCGAGTCATGAACCCGCAACGGCGAAAGCGATTCAGAGGATCACTAAGGCTCTTGTAACGATCAACGCTGACGGCCAAAAGGGTCAAAATCGAGGTAGGTACAGTGATGAGGTAAACCGTGATCCAGGCCTTGCACATTCTTTCTCCGTGTTTCCAAACCCCTCCTAAAAACAGTCCCTCGATGTCAAATGGCACGGCAAGAGACACGGTAAGAAGATCTGAGCACGCCAACGAGAAAATAAAGAGGTTTGTTGGAATTTTGCGAAGGTTTCTGTGGGCAGCTATTGCGTAACAGACCATGAGATTTCCAACGATTGCTACTGCCACTATTAATACATGGCACGTCGCAACTGGATAGACGAAACTTGTTGGCAAGGAGAAACTTCCTGTAGCGCTTGAGTTAGGTTCGGATGTATTGTTCATCTTCAAGTCTTGTTGACCGCTTCTCTCCTTTCAGGGCTCCGTAGGTTTTACAGAAATGTTTCTAGAAGAACAACGTTTCCATTGCGGGAGAAATGTGGCGCTATCTCACTTTTGCAGTTGTACCTGACACTGTTGCCAGAGAGTAGAGCGAAGCGTACTAGTCAGGAAAAGGTTAAAACTTCAAATAAAAAAACTCGCCGAGTAATCCCTGCGTGTTAATTGTTTCCGGAATCTGTCAAAGTATATTCACGTATGTGACCTTCAAAGCCTGTCTGACAAGCCCAGTTCACACCTACATTTAAACTCGTTTAAATGTTGTCCAACTGGTCTAACATGGTTTCACATATTGCTTACTTTCTATTTAGATTTTCAATTTTTTTACAGTGAAATCGCATCCGGGAACTCGTTTAAGTGAAACTTTATGTGGAAACACCCAGCCTCTAATTTATGTCACTACCCTTAACTCCGTTAAGCTGGAGATCTTTTGACAAGAATGAACCAAGTATAGAGCTAGGTTTCGGGTCATCTGTTTTTCGTGATTAGATCGGAATTTTGAATGATTATCCGAAATATTTACGGCTTGTTGTTTATCACAGTCTGTCCAGTCCAGCCACTTCTCGAATTGTGGTTTACTAAGAAATGGACTTTGAATTAAGGTGTGCTACAGGGCTTAGTGACGCACAGTGGAGTAAAAACATCACATATATTAACCGACAAAGGAAATGATATAACGTGCATCAGTTCACAAAGGTTACAAGATCAAACAGAATTAACTTTTGCTTGGTTGAAAACAAATTCCTTTCTACTATTTACTGACAATTTCATATACCATCCATGCATGTCAAGGCATCACAATAGCATCCCGTTGTGAGCTTTTATGTTTATTTTTGCTGGGGAGTAAATTCCAGCAGGGGCTAAAAAGAAAAGAAAGCCTGAATAGCATTTAAGCTAAAAATAACAATAATCTCTGATAAATGGTCGCACCACGTAACGAAAACCTCAACAGGGACAAGCTATCAAGTATTATGTTGCACATCAAATAAATTTCTGGCAAGCCAAGCAACTATTTCTCAGTCTTGCTTTTGCTGTTTGATTTTTTTTAATGGTCTTTTCTTCTGCAATTGTGTTTTTTTGTGTTCGTGCATCATTATAATATGGCCTAAGGATACTGGAATCAGACCTTTCCTCACGGAAAACTCCATAATAGGTCAAAAAACGGACACCTTTAGGTTGACGACAGTTAACTTAGTCCCGGCGAAACCAGAATTCATATAATCTCTTCCTCTATATTACGGCTACCTCGATAATAAGGACAGTCAGATCTACCCCGTATTAAAGAGGTATGGCTGAACTATTTTTAGAGACTACAGTACTTTTATTAAGCCCAGATTTAACGTATCATGAAATTACTCGCTATTTTTAAAATCACCTTGGGAAAATAGCCAAATGTAGCGGCTTCTAGAAATTCAATTCAAGGTGGCCTATAACCCTTGTTGAAGACAGCCATAATAGTGTTATCGCAGACTGCCTCCTGTGTTGGTCCAATGTAATTAGCGCTAGCGGATATATTTAATGGATTAGCCTAGCTTTATTTACTGGAGCGAAATCCGCTTTAACGGTCTCCACCAGACAAATAAGCCCGTGGTCATAATTATTTTCTAAACCACCGGATGCTGTATTTTCGAACGCCCCAATTTACACATTGTTAAAAAAACGCTGGCCTTTGTTTTCCATCATGTCTGGTGGGTCGAAGTTCCCGACGCTCTTTCAATAAGCACGCGCTAATGCATACCGTTTAATGTAATAGAGAAAAGAGCTTGGGATAGTGTTCTATAAGGCAGTTGCCATATTCTTCGGCAGTTAAGCACGTTCTCCAAGTACCGCTTAGCGTCCATTTGTAACAAAGACCTTTTGCTCGGACATGGGAGGGGACTGTGTGGAATTTGACCTTGTTAACAGGAGAAGGACAGTTTCCCACCTCTTTTAATTTTTTTTATCTCGCTCGAGGCTGATAAAAGACAGAATAAAAGAAATCAGTTGATCTCACCCGATTCAAGTCTCACGGACGGATCGTGCTAGAATGCACGAATTCTTAACGCGTCAAAGAGGAAATAACATTGAAAACATGTATCATGATATAAACTTGTATCAAGTTGTTTTCATTATTTTTGACCACCTCCGAGATTTGTGTTGCCTAGTTCAATAGTTAAACGTTAACAGAAGACGATTCTTAGCTCCTATTATATTAAAGACATTCAAGGGTCATTCAACTCTGTAAATCACCTCTTTTCATGTAATTTGATTTATTTCCACTCGGGGATTTGACTTCTGAGGTCAGAACCCGAGGAGGCATCTTTGGAGTTCCCATGAAAATAAAGAGATAAATGTTTATGTTAGTATACAAGAGATATATATACTCAGAGTAGGTGTGCAACGCTTTCGAGTGTAATATCTAACGGGTCATTTTCTTGGTATTCACACGAGCCTTTACGCGCCGAGTGTGTATACCAAGAAAAAACGAGTGACAAGTAGGATCAGATTCTAAGGTATGCCACGAGAAAGTGTTACATAACTATTTTATGCCACGTCATGGAAATACGGTGGTCGACACAGTTAATGTAGCGCACGTTAGGAAGGCTGGGTGTAATATCGTCAAGTATACAACTGCTTTCCTGTATTCTGATTGGCTACATTTTCTATGGCATGATATAAAGATTTGCATATGGAGTAAATCATGTCAGTTGAACAGCGAGGTTCGTGGAGGTCTCAGTGGAACTTTCTAGGCAGTCCACATGAGTCACAGGCACGGTTGTGTTGTGCGAACGTTTTGTGAGTTGTTTTGAATTAGGTCTCTTGAATATTCACCAGGTTGCGAGGAAAAATAAATCTTTTGAGTACCCGAATTGAAAAAATCAAGCCAGAACTTAATTTTTTAGAGAAAAAAATCGACAGACTAGATGACAATACCAGAATTGACACTGTAAAAGGGCTTCTGGTGTAAAATATTACAAGTTTTGCACTCTTCTGGACTCCAAGTAAGGACCTTGGATGGGCAGGGAATACCTTTCGTCGACCAGACTTTCTATTAAACTTCTTCCAGTTTCACTTTGCTACAGCTTTTAAGTTTAAAGCAAAATCTCTCGCATAGACCTGAGCCTGTAGTTACGAGAGCTCATACTTAAATGGATAAACGAGGTTAATCCAGAGATTCTCGGTTTATAATAGCGCTTTATGGCACCAGTTTATATTGCTCGTATTGACAGAGTATTCTTTAATTAATTAATTAATTAATCAATCAATTAATTGATTGATTGATTGATTGGTTGATTGATTAGTACTCTAAACTAGCTGTAAAGATCCGTATACGTAAATTCTTCGTTGCTTGAACAGTATAGCCACCTCAGTGGAAAATTACTTTCACTTCGAATAACGATTGTAATCGAAATCCACACAGCTAAGAGATTTGCACTTTTACTGGCGATTCGCGTAAAACAAATGTACATAAACAAGCTAAATATACAGAGCTGGAAACCAAAACGAAATATAAATAGAGCAAGCAAAAATGACGAAAAAAATACGAAACGTTCAAGATTTGTGTGGCGACTACGACAACTAAACGCAAAATATAATGACAACGGCAACTAAAAGACTAACGGCAGAAGAAGCTATAAAGAACAAAAAAAACAACGGATGACAAAAAATGCCCACGAAAATATGAAACGCTGCGCGTAACCGAAATAACTGGCGAAACTAATTACTGCAACAAATACACACGGAATAGACTAAAAACCAAAGGACTGAAACGTGAAAGGACAACAAAATTGAGGTTCCGTGACTACAACGATTTTTATAAAAGCTGCTTATGTAAATAGGTCTTTAAATTGCAATCTCATTTCCTAGAGATCTAAGATCCACAGTTCCTATTGATGAACGTTGATTAATTGCCCGGTTCTCGAGCTTAAGTATAATGATTGACCTCTCGCCATCAAAGGATGTGCGTCAAAGCCCCTGATGAAGGACGTGGAAGGGTTTGGAGGGGAGAGTTGTCTTGAATTTCGAAATCATAGTTGAGACGATTCTATAGATTAAAATTGTCCTGTTCGTGAACTTTCAGCCAAAAATCTTAAACGTAACCTCTAACTTTCAGCTTGCTGATCGGAAAACTGCTAATTTTGCGTCCTCTTTAATTTCAAGGTAATTGAAATTTGGAAATGTTAGTTAATCGCATTTTTGATCACTATATATAACTTTTGATTTGTTTGTATGCAAACTTTTATCTGCAATGCGGATCAGCTACTAGCCAATTTGCCCTACGAGGCTTAGGTAATTTATGATTAGGATTGTATAAGTCAATTTTCCTTGGACGGGTACTGTTACGATAATTCAGAAACAGCTTTTCTTGAGCCATGCAAGACATGAGTAGATATAGATCGTTTGGATCAGTCATGGTGTGTTCACACGTTGCTCATTTGGGTAGAAAGACTATTTCTAGTTCCCACTTGATTCGGTTCTTTGTGGCATCGAATCTGCCTAAAACAGCAGCAGGCCAAGGGCGACAGCTGGGTGTATCTCTTTCTGAATTCCTTGTCGATGCCAGCGTAAATTCCGGGTTTGATGGCTGCATAGATGCCTTTCGCGATCTCAATGGCAAATGCCACATATTCGTAATATTCGCCGCCGATGCAAGCGGAACCTACACATACATACCAAAACATCATTTCGATTATCGATAAGACGACGAAGAGTGTCGATGCTACACCCGTGATCTTCGCCTCTTCTCGCGTCGTTTCGAAACTTTCTTCTTGGTCAGGTTCATCGACACTGATGGTACCATCATCTTCTTGATCAACATGAACGTCATACATGCCGTTAGCTTCGTCGACTTCATTTAAGTTTTTATTTCCATTGGACATCTCTTTCAAAGTTTCAGAGGGGTTGCTTGAATTATTCTGTTGTTGCGGGATCGCTCCAGCAGGAAAATATTTTCCATCTGGCTGGCACCAGCCGTTGTTCGATAGCATGGGCTCCTGTTGGGCGTCGTTTCTCCATCGCTCGACTTTGGCATATTTCTTGTCCCCGATACGCTTCTCTCGGCGTGCTTCTTTCATTTCTCCAGCCCTCCTTGCCTCTCGTTTGCGCTTGATTTCTCTCTTCCTCCGCCTAACCCGAAAAAATACGACAAGATTTAGAATCGTCAAAATCACATCACCTGACACCATAAACACGAACAAGTGAATTTTGTCCATCATAATACGTGTGTCCTCTTTAGTCGGATCAACATAGCAGAAGTTGCTTTCAACCTTGCCTATTGCAATGTACATGATCGACGGGGTAGCGGCGAAGATCCAGAAGAAAACTATCAATCTTGCGCTGAATTTTCCTGTGTGTTCCTTTCGGCCTTTGGAAGACAAATTTCTGGACACATGGAAAGCCAGAGCCACCAGGCTGAGAATAAGAACCCTGCCAGGTATTTGAAAAAGAAAGCCGTACAGCTTACACAAAACATCACCGGGGGGACCTTCAACAACCCAGATGTATTTACCATGGTGAAAATTGACAAACTCTACCGGGTGTAATAGCAGGGTCGTCAAAATATCTGCACACGCCATGTTGATAAGAATGTACTGTGAAAACATTTTTCTCCCATTCTTGATGCTCTTGCACAGAATATAAATGGCAATGCTGTTTTCTATTAAACAGGCAATGAAGAGGACCACTCGTACAGCCAGACTGATGTTTTTGAAGAGTGCATTTTCTGGCTCTGGTGTCGGCATAATCGGTGGCCACTTGGAATACTCCAGAACTGCCGTTCCTGGGATATAAGGAGACCATGTCGGATAGCTGAACCAAGCAGGGATCGAGAAAGAAGGCCCTTCAGTGGATGTGTCATTGGGCCAGTCAGCCATTTTTCACTCTGGTGTATTGCAACTCGTCAATTCCCAGCTATAAACTGCGACATCTCCTTTTAAACAGCTTAAGGTCCATTAGCGTCTTAAATTGCAACTAAACGATAAACAAATCGGTTTTTATTTGTTTTCAAACCTATAAAAGTTTTCATGATCATAAGGAACTGATCAAATGACTGTTTTAAGGCTTAATGAGTTTGACTAACTTTGTTAAATGTAAACGTTTAACACAGCAGGCGACGATCGATGGTCAACAAAAACCATAGCTAGCGCTCATTTATGTATTTTTTTTTTCTATGTCCAAAAAATCATTTTTCACCATAGCTACCAAACAAAATCAAAACCTTTTTTAAACTGGCCACAAATACATGTAAACTACACAGAAAACGTGCGTTGTAATGTGTCTTCGGTCAATGTTAACCCATTAAGTAACAAGAAAGATACATTTCCACGGGAAGTTTTGACGATGTTAAAGAGAACAAAGTGTTAATCCATTTTCGACGTTTTTATCAGTTTTAATCATCTCCTGTGTACACACACATGTGTACATGTACAGGGATGCAATTAGGGCAAACATCATGCGATCACGTCAACTTCCATCACCTGTGAAACAAGGGATTATTTTTCAACTTAGTAGTGGCACTTGAAGTTATTTACACCGTCGAACCTCTCCACAACGGCCACTCGGCGGACAGAGGAAAGTGGACGTTGTAGAGAGGTGTGCGTTATGGGCAGGTAATGGTGTAATATGACACCTGTATTTTTGGGTGTGCAACATTTTTCTTTTCAAAAAGCGTATGCAAAGCGAAATATCAAGTTTGGTGACTTTTGCAACACAAAAATGAGGCTTAGTATGCATCGTTCGTCAGTCGTGGCCGTTGTAGAGAGGTTAAAATTAAAATGAATGTAAGGACTTTCCGCCAAGACCAAAAAAGTGGCCGTTGTAGGGAGGTGACCGTTTATTAGTGGAGGTTCGACTGTATTCAAAGACCTTGTGCGCATGTGTGGGCAGTGTAGGCTGTAGGAGCTTATTGGGTATGAACTATGTATCGCTTTAGTTTTCACCGACCAGGACTCTTTTATTTGCAAAAACCTATCACTGCATTTAAAGTCGGACTATTGCTTTTATTTTCTTGCTTTTACCTTCTATGTAGTGTTACTAAGTGAAATTCGTGTTGTTTTGGTGTTTTGTAATTGTAGTCGGCGCACTTAAATGATTGAGCAGAAAGTCATATTTACTTTGCGAATTTAGTCACCTTGACCGTGTTTGCCATAAAATCGATACGTGTGGGAATATTTAGAAAAAACTGTCGATGGCAATCAACCACAAAGATTTACTTCGTACATGGAGATAGAGGAGAAACGTAAAGAGAAGTAACTAGAAGACAAGGTTTAGTTCTCGTTACATTAAGGACATTCAGCGCTCTGAATCACTAGCACATACTTCTTTTCATTTTGTACGCAATGGCTAAGAAGGACTAAGGTTTTAGCTCTAGTTGCACTTTGAAAAGCAGACTCAAGTAGGGCTGGGCAAGGAGATCATTCCGTCGACCACACCCTGCAGCCTTATAAGAAACGTCTTCTTGTTCAACTTAGCTACAACCTTGCTTTAGTCGTTAGAAGTGTAAAATCTCTCGCCTGGCCTGTTAATGCAAGGCCTTAAGACAGCTAAAAGATCAGTAAACAAGTAGGCAATCTACAATCACAGACGAAAGTTGTTGGGACACTTAATCTGGAGGACGTATCCCCTTATTCCCCTACCCCCTCTAATCACTGATGTAGCAAATTGTCGCGGTTTTTTCCAACTAATAGGGAAAAAATACGGCCTGATTTTCAGCGTTGCATAAAGTTGGGGAAGAGGACAACTTGTTTGGTGCCCCATTTTTTGGTGCAACATTTTCGTCTGGGATTATAGAGATTTCCTGGTTAGCCTTCTAATTTATAACAATAGCATTTTAGGCATGTCTTCTTCAGCTGCCAAAGTTTCTGTCAGCTGGATTTTCTGAATCGTCCGTTGCGAATTAACCGGCGTCTCTTGTTGGAAAAGATCCTCAACTGAAGCCCATAAATAGTGACGATCTCGAGATTTCATTTGTTATTCAGCGATAAACAACTTATGTCTCCTTCCAGTCTCAATACAATGTGAAAAGGCAGGTGATGAGAATAAAGAAAATAATCATCAAATGTCATAGATGTTGTCTTGATGTAGTACCAAGCTCTCTACACTAACACCAACTTAAGAAAACTGCCATTCAGGAGGTTTACAATCGATCAAGAGATTGGCCGGGTAATTTTTCGAGACAGTTTCAAAATAGTTGCAGAACACCCTGCAAATTTAAGACAAAACCCGCCGGATAGGAAATGGAGCAATTTCAGCTTTTAGTGGACAAAAAACCTTGTACCAAAGTATTTTGCAGTCCTGTTTACAATTTCTTAAAGCTAAAGATATAAGTAGTTGCCTGAAATAACACCGAAAGCAATTTCCCACGGGAACTCGAGAAAATAAATTTTAAAGTTCAGAGAAATTGTGCAAACACAGGTAAAATTTCACCATCAGTTTCATTTCACCAGTACTTTCAAGTTTTTCATATGAGCTTCAAAATTTGTTTTCGACATTTGGTGTTGTTTGAAATGATCTTTTTTGAGAAGCTATCGAAAGATACTTATCACAGTCGCACAGAAGTTTGCCAAATGATGTAAATAATCTTGGTATAAAGTTTTTGTCCACTTCTTACTCGAACTTCTGGTGGAGACCCTCTTAATCGATAATGATGTCAACACGAATACCATAAATTTACGATAAAAGTTAACGGCAATTGTTCGCCGAAGCGGTGGATGTGAATAGTGATGGACATTTACCGAGCCGCGAGGCTAAACGCAAAGCCATTTTGGTTCTCTTCGTCTGCTCGGAGGTGAAGAGTACATTACTTATCTCCTCCGAGTTAACCAATCAGAATGCGTAAAAAGCACTATTCACTTGTGTGGTATACAATGTCCGCCTCAGTTAATACTAAAGTATTTGGAAGAGACTTAGCGAATGAAACATTTAAAAGACCTACAGGAGTGCTTATTACTGGTGTCGGAATTGTGCAATATCTTGAAAGTTTTCAGATATTTTAAAATATCACGAAAGTTCTGTTCCTTTATTACACCGAACCACGCGAAATGACTGTCAGATTCGCCCATATATCATCCTTTACACGCCATTTGCCCAAGTCAACATGTCAATGCAACTTCTAACATACACTACGAGCGGGAAGTACTTCAAATTCTAATCAACACTACGAAGTTTCCATTTCTACTTATTCCCAAAATTGCAGAATTAACTCTTGAATAAAACTAATAAATCTTCATTACGAAAAATAGTCCAGCTGGCTAGCTTCCGTGGAAGTTAACTGTATCCCTCTTCAATGACGCTACAGCGATATTAGGCATATTAAAAACTACTTAAGTTCAAACTTCGCGTCACGGGTCAAAATTCAATAACTCTTTAGGGCGCAGAGACAAACTTGGTAACTTTCGTCTCACACGGGATCAGGTTGTGCACCTTGAAACTGCTGCAAATTTGTGTGCCAGCTGACATCAAGCAAATAATTTGTTGGCAGTTTGTTCAGTTTTTGAGTTGAGAAGTATAATAAAACACTTAAGGAAACAGTGAGATTTGTTTCCACTTGACCCTCAACGTTAAAAGTCTCGGGGGAAACAAAAGTACTCACTACTTCCCTTGGGGCAGACATTAAGGGGTTAGTGCTTAGTGTATTTTATATCGAAAGGTAAGGCAAGGTAAGGTAACTTTATTTACTCACTACTCACTATCTATCACAGAATAGATAGTGAGTAGAGTAGCCAATCAGAGAATGGCATTCTTGATAGAACGCTAGTGGATTTATACTCATATAAAATAAAATAGTCCTAAAAGCAACTAGTCCTAATATTAAAAATTTGAGTTAGTATATACAGTTCATACACTGGTGCCCTGCAAACTTCACACCACTGGTCGAGGTCGAGGTCAAGGATTTGGTGACAGCTGGTAACTGGTTCCACTATAGTGATGTCATAAAAACTCATGTCACAAGATCTTTTTTCAGTAGTTCTATCCATGTTTCATACTTTTTTGTCACTTTAAATATTGCTTCTTGATCCAATTTTCCCTCCTCAATCTCATGAATAATTGTTTTCAGTTTTTCTGCTTCATCTCCTTGCAAAATGTCCAAAGCATCATGCAGAACATCGATTTCCATCATAGTAGACTTTCGTAGTGCAATTTCTTTAGATGGTGACATCTTTACTGCAAAACTTAGCCTTGCACCTGATGAATAAACAGGACATTTAACAAATGTGACATTGATGCTGAAAGATGAATACTCTCATGAATTTGAGGCTGATAATCAGGGGAATAGAAGATACGGTAGGGAAAGATCTCCTCTCACCACTATGCTCACTGGTTCAACTTTGCCCAGGAGTCATGTGTTGGTTTAGTTTTTTTGGTGGCTCTTTCACCTTAATTTCAACTATAATCAAGCAATTTGATATCTGCAGAGACAAGCACCTTTCACTCCCAAATTCAGTACTTTCAGAATTTTCAGAATTTCAAATGTTACAGTGAAGCCAAGTGAAGCGTACCCCTCAAGATTACATTAATGAATTGATTATTTGAATATTGAACCCACTAATCGTTTCAAGAATGCAATAATGAATTGACTATTTGAATATTGAACTCGCTAGTCATTTCAGAAATCAATATTAAATTTACTTTTTTGAACATTAAACCCATTAGCCGTATTCTTGGAACGACTAGTGGATCCAATTTTCCAATAATCAACTCATTATTGCATTCTTGGAACGACTAGTGGGTTCAATATTGAAATAATCAATCCATTAATGTAATCTTGATGGGTACGCTTCACTTGGTTTGACTGTAAGAGGCTTTGGGCCAAAAGATGGGTCCTGTCAGAATTTGTAGCTGAGTCATGAATTAATCTAGATAAGGATGGGAGTGTTAAAAAAAGCACAGAAATAAATTCCAATCATTTGATTGTAAGTGAATAAAACTTTACAAAAGCCCTGGGCTTATATGACATAATAGGGGGTTTTGGGTGGGCTTATAAATGGGGTAGGGGGGAGGCTTATATCAGGGAGAGAGTAAAGTGTCTTACACAAGAACACAACCCAATGTCCCTGGCCAGGGCTCGAACCTGGACCACTTGATCCAGAGTTGAGTGCACTAACCATGAGGACACCAGACCTCCTAAAGTTGGTCTAAAAAGGTGCATAAAAAATGTTCCATACCTTCATATGTCAATGGTGGTGGTCGGGCGCTATGTGGGATTGTCCCATGGAAAATAGCAATACGTCCATATCTTGGTCTCACTGCAAAGATGACTTCATTTCCATCCATATCATTCATGAACACCGTCTCGCCATGATGGTTCTCAGTCCAGTTTTGATTGAGGTAAATTAGCAGAGTATATTCATCCTCATAATGTGCACAATCTGTGTGAATAGTTGTAGTATCACTACTTTGGATGTTATTGCATCCAATGTCATAAGGATAATAACCTTCCTTTCCTGATACAGTAGTTACAATCTGACTGACCAGCTGCCACAGGGTAGTTTGCACGAAGTCTTCAACTTCAAATGCCATAATCCACTGTACGTTATCTCCACTATCTGCATCAGCAGCATTGTCATTATATCCACTATTCACAACTGTATATGTTAGGGCATTGAGTTCCCTAGCGGGAAGGATGTTATCCAAGACAATGACACTACGACCATCAGCGGTTGTAAAATTTCTAGTGATAAACTGTTTGATGTCTAGCTTTTCACTAGGAGCTGTGTCAGTTTTGTGTAAGAGTTTGAAACTAGCAAAATGCTCAAAAGGGTAAGAATCTGTCAAATCTGTCGTTGAGGAACTGTCAGCTGATTGTTCACTGCTTTCAGTACCTGATTGCCTCTTCTGATCAGACAATAACAGGTGAATTCTCATTAAATACAAGCGTTCTGACAAGTCAATTGCTGGAGGCTTGAGTACATGTTCCAAAGAGGCAGGAAAGATCACAGTTCTTCCTCTCTTGGGATATACAGCCTTCAGAATCTCACCCTCCTTATAAACAACCAGTTCACCATAAGCGTTTTTTCTCCAATTCTCTACAAGAAAAATAACAACAATATAGCTGCTGTCGACATTACTACTAAACCGCTTGGTACAATAGTGTTTTGCTTTGATGTTGATTTGGCCTTCGATTTCAAGTATCTTACAATCACCCTGCGTTCTAAGGTGAGATGACAATGCATGTGATAGTTTTTTCCAAGCTGGTGACCTCGAAAAAGTGTGAGAAGTTAGGTTAGCGGACCAACAGTAGCAAGATTTCGCTGGAAAAACCTCGGCTCGACTTCCTGGGTCCATGTTGTTCTGTTCATTAGACTTGAAAGTCCACAGAGTCTCCTCTTGGCTGAGCAAAGACTTCATGTCCCAAAGTTCATTAGTAGTAAATATATTGTCTTTTACCAAGACATCCTCCGAGGCTGGTGACCTCGACAGCGAGCTCCTGGAAAGATGACAAAGTAAAAAGAAATAAACTAACCGAGTCATTTTGGAATTTGTGGCCATGTCTGATCGATGTTGATTTGTTTGTATTATGCTCTGCTTAGGCTTGGTAGCCGCTCCAACAGCGCATTGTACGTGCAGGGGCTAACGTGTCCCAAGGTATTTTTAGGTACTTTATAGGTATTTTATCCTTTTTATTATTCATCACTAGAGAATTTGAAGCCGTTTTCATATGAAAGCGAAAACCGTTCACAGTTTTCCCACTTCTTTTCAAATTGTGCGGAAGTAGCTTGGGAAGTAAGCAGGTATATACTTCATGGGCGAATGTCTGCACAAGTGCATTGAGTATTCTACTTCCGTGTAAACTACACTGAAGAGATGGACACCGATACATACATACATACGTTTATTCCACGTTGCCAAGGGGCTTTTCAGTGAAATATGTAACAAACAACAATAAAATACAATAACATTAATTCTATGTGAATAAAATTTAAAATGCACTAAGAAATTCAAATCTAATAGAAGCTAAAGAATTAGAAGATTTAAAGTATTCCGTACTAGATAAATTCAGTTAGCTATCCATTAAGAGTCTTTTCCTCATCAAGGTCTTAAAATGAGCTAACGATTAACTTAACTTAACTTAATATTTTGAGGCAGAGCGTTCCAGAGAGATACCATACGATAGTAAAAAGTTCTTTGGCCAGTTGCGGTCTTAAATAACGGAATATTTAACAGCTGTGAGTTTCTAGTTTTGCGTGTTGATATTGATGAACGCTTAACTGATCAGATAGATACCCCGGAGCAAGGCCATTCATGCATTTAAATGCCATAATTGAATCGCGATAATACATTTGTTGTTTCACGGGGAGCCAGTTGAGAGGCCCTGTTAGGGGGAGTACCCATGGCCCCTGTCTGAAATTCGCCAAAAGCCATGTCGGCATTTCGCAAGATTCTCATGTCGCCGGTCGGAATTTCGTCTCAGAGGAGTTGTGTCGGGAATTTGACCTTGCTCGATTAAAACGAAGCTACACGTATAACACATCGTAATACCTTTGTTTATTAAAAAAA
The DNA here is from genome assembly GCF_964199315.1 of Orbicella franksi. Classification (NCBI taxonomy): domain Eukaryota; kingdom Metazoa; phylum Cnidaria; class Anthozoa; order Scleractinia; family Merulinidae; genus Orbicella; species Orbicella franksi. The sequence continues at coordinate 11,789,349 of NC_138145.1, read as the reverse complement.
AAAAAAAAACCGACACAGTGCTCTCAAGTCTCACACATTGAGCATGAGGCTCAAGCAAACGAATTCAATCTTGCGCTCTCACGCTGAAACTATTATTTCTCATGCATTGAAGGTTCCTTGCTGTTTTAGTCAAGTACATATATAATTAAGTATCTCTTTGGGTATAATTTACTCCTTGTATGCTTTGCACTTGCTTCGAACACTTTTCAGCACTAGGAATTCTTATGCAGAGCCAGCATTTCTCCGGTCAGTAGGTTTAATGATTACTTTATGGTTACTGTTAAAGCATCACATTTCGACTCAGAATGAAGGAAAAGACTTCTTAACTACTTCAATTTTTCAAAATTTTCTAAAGGGCTGAGGGCATGCTGGGGGGCATATTGGGAGCATGCTTTCTAAGGGCTTGGGCATGCTTTCGAGTGCTGAAGTTGCTAACCTCCTAGGGGACGTGGGGGCATGCTCCTCCCAGGAAATTTTGAAATTTAGGCGCTTGGAATTGCTATTTTCAGCCATTTTCCAGTCATTATTTGGACCTAAAGTACAATCGAACCTATGACTATTTTTACCATGTTTATGTTCAACAACCGTTCTTTAACTCAAAATCTTTACAGCCTCAATCAGACAATCTCTCCTATCTATAATCATCCTTTGAATTTGGCGTAACCCTTATCTTCTGCTGAAGACGAGAAGACCTTGGCAACTTTCCCCTGTCTCTATTTTCCTTCCATAATGCCATTTGCTGATAATACAGCTTCATATTCTTTTACTGGTGACCCACTAATAAAAATATGAAGCAGACGGTCGAAGATCTCTTTCCTTTTTCCTTAAGCGTGTTTTTAGGCGTTTTCGGGCACTGCTCACTCAGCTGAGAGTGAGAAAAAATACTCAGCAATGACGGACTCGATTTATACGACGTGGACGTTTTAGCATATATGAGAAAGCCTGTGTTTCACGACCCGTGGACATTGCGCGTGAGAGAGGAAAACACATTTAAAACTCTGGAAATGCGTCTTCACTTCGACTCAGATGTTTAAAACAATCACTGCATTCTAAGTTCCGAAATTCGTTGTCGGTCTATCTTGCCATTGGTGTCGCCTTCTCTATTTCGCTGGAGTAGTCTGCCGTTTGTCGCCAATTCATAGCTGTCATCTCGCCGTTTCAAGGCCATGTCGCTTGTCGGAATTTACCCCTAACAGGGTCTCAGTTGAGTTGTCTGAGAATGGGAGTAACATGATCGTATTTCTTTGACCCACTAACGATTCTACAGGCAAAATTCTGAACAGCTTGGAGTTTGGCAATATTAGATTGTAAGTATTGCTCCATACTGAAGAGCAATAAAAAAGTTTACTGAAAACTAACGCGTTGATAATAATAATTAAAGTGCAGTTGTCAAAACAATGTTTAACACGGTTTATCTGGCCTAGTCGATACGTCGCGACATACAAGAAGCGACAGTTGCAGTGACATGATCATCAAAAGTTAAACTTGTATCCAATATAACACCAAGGTCTCTGGAAGCCTCCACTGGAGCAAGCTGTTTTCCAAGGAACGAAAGCTTGAAGTTGCGAGTCTTAGCTAGCGACTCCAAGTTTACTGCCACAAAGTAGGAGCTTCGTCTTGTCAGGGTTTAACTGTAACTGGTTATCGAAACACCAGTTACGTATTCTTGTAAGGTCTTGATTTATATTTATATTTATTTCTACCGATCTTTTGTCCCTACTTCTTATCTTCTGTCCCTAGCACTGATCATCTGTCCCCACCACTGATTAGCACTGATAGGCCATCTGTCCCTACAGTAGCACTGATCTTCTGTCCCTAGCACTGATCATCTGTTCCTATCACTAACATCTGTCCCCTTTAAGCACTGATCATCTGTCCGGCCCTAGCACTGATCATCTGTCCGGCCCTAGCACTGATCATCTGTCCGGCCCTAACACTGATCATCTGTCCGGCCCTAGCACTGATCATCTGTCCGGTCCTAGTACTGATCATCTGTTCCTATCACTAACATCTGTCCCCTTTAAGCACTGATCATCTGTCCGGCCCTAGCACTGATCATCTGTCCGGTCCTAGCACTGATCATCTGTCCGGCCCTAGCACTGATCATCTGTCCGGTCCTAGTACTGATCATCTGTCCGGCCCTAGCACTGATCATGTGTCCGGTCCTAGTACTGATCATCTGTTCCTATCACTAACATCTGTCCCCTTTAAGCACTGATCATCTGTCCGGCCCTAGCACTGATCATCTGTCCGGCCCTAGCACTGATCATCTGTCCGGCCCTAGCACTGATTATCTGTCCGGTCCTAGCACTGATCATCTGTCCGGTCCTAGTACTGATCATCTGTCCGGCCCTAGCACTGATCATCTGTCCGGTCCTAGTACTGATCATCTGTCCGGCCCTAGCACTGATCATCTGTCCGGCCCTAGCACTGATTATCTGTCCGGTCCTAGCACTGATCATGTGTCCGGCCCTAGCACTGATCATCTGTCCGGTCCTAGTACTGATCATCTGTCCGGCCCTAGCACTGATTATCTGTCCGGTCCTAGTACTGATCATCTGTCCGGCCCTAGCACTGATCATCTGTCCGGTCCTAGTACTGATCATCTGTCCGGTCCTAGTACTGATCATCTGTCCGGTCCTAGTACTGATCATCTGTCCGGTCCTAGCACTGATCATCTGTCCGGTCCTAGTACTGATCATCTGTCCGGCCCTAGCACTGATTATCTGTCCGGTCCTAGTACTGATCATCTGTCCGGCCCTAGCACTGATTATCTGTCCGGTCCTAGCACTGATCATGTGTCCGGCCCTAGCACTGATTATCTGTCCGGTCCTAGTACTGATCATCTGTCCGGTCCTAGCACTGATCATCTGTCCGGTCCTAGCACTGATCATCTGTCCGGTCCTAGTACTGATCATCTGTCCGGCCCTAGCACTGATCATCTTTCCCTAGTACTAATCACTAGCTGTCCCTATCACTAATCATCTGTCCCTGTCACTGACTGATCATCTGCGAGTGTATCTAATTGTCGAGAATCGAGAGCCGAGGGTAAAATGTCGAGAGTCGAGGGTAACATGTCGAGGGTCGCGGGTAACTTAAAAACTACATTAAAATGAAGTTAAAAATAAAAAATAAAAATAAAAATATAGTTTATATGAAATAAATTGCTGAAGAAATCAAGGCAGAATTTTCTTTCACCAGGTTTTCTGTTTTTTTTTTTTTGGAGTAAAGCGTTGCGTGTCTTGGGCTGTGATACCAACAGCGCTGTCTGTACTGTCACGCAAACGTAAACTCTTATCAGAGGAAACCCGCGCGCTAATTTTCATTTCCCGATATTCACGCTTATTATCTCCCTTTAGGACTGTAGAACGTTATTATAAACCACTAACTATCTTTGTTTTCATTATTTTCATGCCTTGTTCTAACACTCGCCAAGCAAACAAAATTAACGTAAACATAGTGGATTAAAATAGGGTTATGTGACGTACTAAAGAATAGGGGATGGCATGTCTGCCTTCCTGTTTGCTCGTGGACTGCCCAAGATAACATTGGATACTTTCAAATAGTTCTCTCTAGTTTATTTGGTATTTATTGGAAGCTCTAGAGCAGGGTGTAACAGTAGCCATTTTAGCGTTCATTCTGTTGCTTTTTATCGAATTCTTAATGGCCTTCCTAAAAAAATAGGGAAAAATCACACATTTTTTGCCGTTCTCAAGAAAAACGTCATTAAACGTCGCGTGACTACTAGGTGACAGACCCTGTTACTGATTATCTGTCCCTAGCACACAGATCATCTGTCCCTAACAGTGATCATCTGTCCCCAGCACTGATCATGATGGCCAAGATCAGTGCTAGGGACAGAAGACCAGTGCTCTTAGAGGGACAGATAATCACTTACTTATCGCTTAATCGCTTACTGTATTTTGGCTCACTGTATTTTGTGAAACGAAATGAAACGAAACGGATAGACCTGTGCTGTATTTTGCGAAACGAGCTCTTCAAAGACGCTAACGATATGTAACTTACTTCTTCTGATTGTTAAACACTTTTCGTAGATACAACTCGACGTAGTGATGATTTTTGAACAACGAGTTTGAGCCAAAAGGTCCTGGGGGGGGGGGGGGGGTAGCCAGCGAACGCAGACGTATTTCCGGCTGTCGCTTGTCTCCGCCGAAAGTAACGTCTGCGAACCCGAGCCAGGAAACGATTTCTGTGACGTAATGACTTTTGTTTCTCCTTGGCCAATCAGATTCCATGATGGAATAAAACTCGAGTGCTCCTCGCAGTGAATACCTCACGCGGTAGTTATGGGACTACTTGAGCTAAACTGTGATTGGCTTAAAATTCCTACGTCACAGAAATCGTTTCCTGGCTCAGGTTTGCAGACGTTATTTTCGGCGAAGACAAGCGACAGCCGGAAATACGTCTGCGTTCGCAGGCTAGGGGGGAGGGGTAACGCCCAGAAAAATTCTGTGGGGGTGTACGACCCGCTTCCCAAAACCCTTACCCTTACCAAAATCTACGATATTCCCTACCCTATTTATGACCTGACCAAAGATTCGAAACCCTGTTTATGACCTGACCGTTAACTCAAAACCCTGTTTCAGACCTGCGTTATAGTTAGTTCCCTGGTTCAGACCAATGTTAAATTACCGTAAACATAATTTGTGAAGGACTTTTGTTGATTTTCTTTTCGATAATAATGAAAAGTTGGCTTCTTCTGAAAAACATACCCATATCAAAGCTAGACGGCAAAAACCATACCCTATTTATGATCAAAATGGCCAAAATCAGCTAAAATCGATACCCTTTTTATGACCAAAACGGCTGAAAAACCATACCCTTTGGGGCCGCACATACCTATATGGCCCATGTAAGGGAGTACCCACCCCCGGGCTGCCGGGGGGAAAAGGTCAGAGCAGGGGCGGGGCAGAAGACTCCTGAAATTTTCGTATAGGCATCATCCAACAAAAAATGACGTCACATCCGGTTTAAACTGCGCTTCGCGACTTGTTTCACAAAGCGAGAAAATGGCGATTCGATTACTCGTGGTTTCCCTCTATTTGTAAACCATCAGTTTCGTTTCATTTTATATTGAGTATGGAAGGATGTTGCAGACACATTACTTCGACTTTTGAAGCAAAAATTTCGGGAAAAGAGAAAAGTTTATTATTGTTTTGAAGCAAAATAACGGAGAGCCTTCCGTCATCGTCGGGCGAATTTTACACATTTGTAAAACTGGTGTTGTTCCGACTTTTGGTTCTTGTTGTTCGTGATTTAGTGATCACAATAAGTGCAATAGCCTATAATGTTAACAACAACCTGGATGAAGTATTGCTGGCCATAGTTTGCACTGTGTACTACGGGAACATAATTAACAGAAGCCGTTTAGCTCCGAAAGTCGCTGTCACCAGAACTTTTGTTACTCTTGGCTCACGTGTATTGGTAGAAGAGACAAGCTGGATCGCATGCTGAAGGTCAGTATCCCACATTCCTACATCTCTCGTTGAAGATTGTTGTTTTCAGTAAGATACAGTACATATGTATCGGTAGTTTGGGGTCATCAGTCTCTTTCTCTTTGGTGAGTGCTTTTAAAACGCCCAGTAAAAACTTGATTCACGGCATGGAAACTTATGCGTCGCTGGATCGAAATTCGAGCAAGATTTTTGAGTTCTAGTCCTCTTTAAAAGTAATTAAATCAATTATTCAAATCCAAGCCATCAGAGGGAATCTGCCATTGAAGCTGCCCTAAGTTAAGGTCCTGTTCATGGACCTTCCCCTTTGAAAATCGTGGGGGTGTTCTTTGAGGCAACACAGGTCCCATTTGTATGGTCTCGGGTACCCGGGATAACCCTCCCCCTGAGGCAACTTTATCAAGTGTTTGTATGAGAAAATGTAGCCCATGTAGGCCGAGTAAAAGTTGACCCTGCATGATTATTCGTAACTCCTATTGAATAATCAAATGTGCAACTATCCCTCTTTGTTTAAGTTTCCCTCACTCATTTGATCAGAGTGGGTTTTGCTGAGTTAATTTTCTCTTCTTTGATACAAATTGCTGCTTTAAATCTTAAATCTAGGCATTACGTGACACTCGCCATGCTGAGAGTTGTTGCAGTTAGGCGAGCCAAAGTGTTTATGTATACTCAAAGAAAAGTTGTTGGTTACTTTAGCTGCCAAGGTGAGTCAACTTGCTCACCTGAATTGTCTCACCCCCAAGTCTGGTTCGTCATCCTTGTGTAAACGGTTGGTTGAATTTTGCAAAGAAATAAGTGAAAAGTTAGCTCCGCCAGGGTAACTCGGGGAAAGGGTTGTCTCTGGTACACAAGAGCCATTCTATTTTATTTCCATTTTCCCTCTTCCTCTTCCAACTGATTATGCAAAATATACTGGTCAAACTCTTTATGGGTACTGGTGTTTGAGAGTGTCATCTTTATCACTACTGTGGAATGTACCTCACCATAGAGCCACCCCCGTTAACACAGCCACCTAGTTATTATGGCCACTCTATTCTGGCTCAAACAAAATCTCAGTTGGTCATTTTCTTATTTATTAATTATACAGTCAGATTTTTGAGACCTGTTGGTGACCAGATTAACAGAATTCTGGCACATTGTAGGAGTAATTTATATACAATTTACAGCAAGCAACAGGCATCATTTTGTTAGTGAAGTCCCATGCATATATGTAACTCTTGATTATTTTGAGATTTTATCTTTATTATGTCATCAAGGCAATAATATTTTGATTCCTGCTCCAGCGGTAGGGGGGGGGGGAACTCTCCTCTATGTGCTATATACAGCTGTGCAGCCCCAAAGGGTATGGTTATTCAGCCGTTTTGGTCATAAATACTCTAGGGTAAGGCTTTTGCCCTCTAGTCTTTAATTGTACAGACCCATTATCTGATGTGAAGATTGTGCAATATATCCTGGCCAACGAGTTGCCAAGGTGTAGCATCCTTGTTATCAATTTCAAGTACCAAATTAAAGAAGATCAGCATGTTAGATGGGAGAGGGGAATTTTTCAAAATATCATAAACTAAAAATAAATATATTTTCCAAACTCAATCATGTTAGTAGTGTTAGTGTCTATTTATTTATTTATTTATTTATTTATTAATTAATGAATACCTGTGAAGAGATAGTCATACATTCTTGCAAATATTCTGGGAGTCTCCCACATACCATTTAGATCATCCAGTCACCCAGGAAAGTTATAAAATTTATTGTCCAAGTAAACTACTGAACCATGGGCTCCAGTCGGGACAGTGCTATTACGATGCAATTTGCAGATATGCTACATAATATGAGCTTAACAGTTTTGTTACCATGGCAACAGACTGCATTTCAGACCTTCCCTGATATTCTAGGCTTTTCTGGCCACCTCATGGTCTTGATTAATGTTTTTCAAGCTGAAAATCACTGCATTATTGAAATTGGGTTAGAGGGAACTGGAAAAGATTGAGTTTCCAATTGGGAACATATTTTTATAGCCATATTAGTGTGTTGCCTGTAGAACTATAAGGCTACCAAGTTTCAATGATCTCTGCTGTATATATGGTCTGCACTTGATGTAATATTGGGTTTGGTGTATGACATCATCAGTCCTCTCATTTGCATATATTTTACACATTTTAAACTTAAATATCTCCAGAATTAATGCAAATATTTGTTAAGGTAAACAGCATTTGTAATCTATAGTGGAATTCTATTTGATACTCCTAAAAATTCTGAATCAAGGGGTAAACATTTGATGATAGTAGCATGCCAAATCATTGAAGAGAATTTTGCAGGGGAATTTGGTGTGTTTATTGACAGAATTGCCAGAGGTTGGTTGGCTGGTTTTGTTATTGCTTTGTCATTATCTTCCATGTATTTTTTTTTAAAGAAGAGTGGTTGGTGGCAAAAGCAAAACTGGCAATATTCTCACTTACCTGTGTTTATAAAGTCATGTTTTTAGGTTTTTGTGGTCAATCTATTAGTAGTTGCACTGTCTTAAATTACAATAGAAAAGATGTGATATTATTATGTAAGTTATACTTTGGTATCGTTCATACCAAAATTATAGTATTTTCTGGTTCAATGTTTGCGTCTGCATTAATTTGATTAAACTACTGTAGTTTATTTTTTAATGGAATTTAATTCTGTCAAAAGGGAGGTGGGAATCTGAGAACAATAGCTGTGAACTAGACCAACAAATATACAGAAATCTACCACCATTGCTTTCATGGCTGAGTGGAGATGAATCTAAGTCAGACCGAAATTAGAAAAAAAATTACTGATTTATTGGAGAGTTGAAATGGGATCCTGGCTATGGGAGAGTAGGAATTGGGGCTGAGGGGGGTGGGTGGTGTGCTTGTGAATTTAAGAACCTCTCTGAAAGTGAAAACAAACTGTAGGTTTGAAAAGTTTAAAGCGAGGTTAAAAATTATACTTTAATATATCTTGTTTATTAAGGTGGTAATGAGCATAATGCCCACTTAGGGTGAGTCATTGAAACAATGACATAATTTATGTTTGTCTTTTCTTAGGTGGTTACCTCCTGGCATATACACCCCACACAGGCATACAATGTTATGATTAGATGATACAACCTGCTTTCCCATGTTTAACATACACGTAAGAGTATTGATCAGTGGACCAGTGTACAAGTGTGATTTCTCTACTGATAATGAGAATTATAATAAAGATACAAAGCCACTCTGGTGTGATTTATTTAATTATTGCTTAACGGTAAAGTGAACCAGTTAAACCAAAGGTTGCACTCTGTAAGATCAGGTGAACAAAAATTAAATAGAAAATTTCACTACATCAATTTTATTAATTAAGTATACTTCTCTGCAAAATATAGTTGGTATTTTGTTGTACTGGTAAGAATATAATTTGGAAATTTTTTATGGGAAATGTTTCCATTTAAAAATGTAGCTCAGATGCCACAACTATAGTTCTCCTTTCTGTGGTGTTTTCTTTTGTGGTAAATTGTGAAAACAAATTATGTTGACCTACATGTAAGTTAAAAAAATATACAAGTAGTAGCTCTTCTGAAAAAAAAAGTTAATTTGTTGTTGTTTCTTCCTGTTCATTTTTTCCTTGAACATTTTTATTTTCCTAATAAGTAGTTTAGCTAGCCATAAAAATGTTTTGTTGTCTCAGACCATTTTCAAGATAAAAAAGTGATTTGTATATAAAATTTGAATTTTTTTTTGGGGGGGGGGTGGGGACCTTTTCAGAATTTCCCTACAAAGATCACAAGGTACAAGGGAAGAAGCAAAAATAGAATTTTAAGTGTTAAAACATATGTTTTCATCATCAGTTTGGGCCTCTCTGTGAAGCTGCATAGTATACTTGAGGATCATGTTATACCCATTTTAATTCAAAATACAAATGGAAACTTGCATTGACAATCACTTAATCTCTTGGCACTGTTTTGTTTTTTAATAATTGCCTTTTTTCACAAAACAATAATTTGAACATCTTTGTTTCACAAGCTGGGAGGGGGGGGGGAGGGGTATTCTACAAAGTTTTAAATGGAAAGGTCTTATCTCAAGGTCCATTACCCCTTACCCTTTTGTATACATTTGTACCATTTTGATAGAAATGGCACCTCTTTTGTCGACCTTACATTGCAAAAGGGTTAATGTACCCCTTTAACAAACCTATTTAAGAATACTGCATCCCTTTTCTATTCCCTTGGAAAAAAGTTAATAAATAATATTATAGAATCTCTTCATTCTGGCTGAGGAGAGTAAATGAGAGCTTTTCAACAACATTTTAGAACCAGAAGAATGGAATCCCTAAATGACAGATTTTCCTACCCTTTCATACACCTCAACTTGTGAAATCCCTATCATTAATTTTATACCTGAAGCCTGAAATAGGTACTCATCGTGAGCTGAGCCTCCCCATATAGTTCATTACAGAGAGCCTTCCCACATACACAAATCAGGAACTCTTGACAAGTACTGTAAGTAGATGCTGGCTTTAAGACTGGTCTGAGCCAGCTTCTTCAGTTTTTTAGCACAAACTTGTTGCTCTCTGTCAATTTCTAGTACAAAACCTTTTCTTTGCTGATCTGGTCCAAGTTCACAGACACTAGCATCACTCTCACGACACTGACTCTATCAATGTTACTCACAGTCTGATTCTTCAGTTTCACTGCACCATGCTTCATCATCACCCATCATTGTTAGACATGAGTTCATTAGCTTGTAAAATTCATCAGCCTGGCAGTGTCATTGTTGCTATTGCCTGTTCCCAGACTTCCTTTTATGGCTAGGTGTAGGGGCATGAAATTTCACTACTGTTTACAAACAATTTGTTTAGATGGCATATTGAAAGTGATGAATTACTGAAAATTGTCAGTATTGCTAGTGTTCTCTCATTTCCTTAGGGATTGAAATATCTTGATGTAAGATTACAAAGAGAAAGCACACTGAAATATAATGCACAACTTTTTAGTAACCTTTCAAAATGGGTTGCCAATATGACAGGGATTAATAGATGAGGAACTTGGTCTGCAAACAGGGCAAATGAGAGGGTTTGAAGAAATTAAAGGTGCATGCTTGACCTCAGTTGGGGGGGGGGGTATTGGAACTTAGCGCTGCTGACGTCAAACACTGTTGAAACGGAAAAATAAATTTGATTATAAATGAGAGACAACCACGACATGTCCAAATTACTTAATCGCCGTTAAAACTAATCCTCTTGCTTTTTTTTAAGGGGTTCACGGCCTGCCTGTAACGAAGCGTTTATCAATTAAGGGATTGCTTAGGGAAAACATATCTTGTTTAAGGTTCTTAACCAATCGTAACATATTTTATGGCATCAGTTTGAGTCATGAGCAAACACACGAGTTTGTGTTAGTGTCGATCGGCAAGAAAGTTCTGCAAAGCGCGTTATGTGTGTGGGTCTATTCTTGCAGTGATACGATTAACAGCACTCAAGTACTCTCGAGTGTTTGGCAACAGTAAATTTTAAAAAAGGCGCTTCTGTTAATAAGGTTCCCCCATGTCTAGAAACCTGTCATTGTGCATTTTTCTTAGTGTAATGCCTACCTAAGAGAATAGGATATTTGAATTGAGTGCAACTTACCTAGAATTCATTATCTCCACACAAACGATGACTCCTGTGGAATTCAGCGAGGAAGAAATGGCGACATTTCGTAAAAAACACGCCTTCAAAACAGCGTGTTTTTGAATAAATAATTACCCTGTCCTTCAAACAAACTGATATGACGAGGAAGAAGACAAAATTTTGTTTATCGTGGCCAAATAAAACGTTAAAAATATCCGGCCGATTGCAAAATATTACCATTTTACTTACTGAGAGAACGATTATGCCATGTTCAAATTTGATTTTGCCGCTCAGCGCTCTTTTTTACCGGATGTGACGTCATTTTTTGTTGGATGATTCAGATACACAAAAAGTGCCAGGCGTCGCAGAGTGTTCTCCCCCGCCCCTGGGTCAGAGGTACATGCGGTACATACCAGTAAGCGCAACCTTTGCAACCACTACTTTGCGCTCAGCAGCCGCGCCTTCGAGGTCTTCGAAAAGTGAGTGACGAACATGGCGGACCCATTGTCGCTTCTGCGTCAGTACAACATAAACAAGAAAGAGATCATAGAAAGAGCAGATGAAGTTATATTTGACGAGTTCTCATTTCCAAGAACAGCAAAGACGAATTATGTCATTTTCAAGTGAGTAAATTTTTGTGTGTTTTTTTTCTGATAGTTTCCGACTCAGACCCGTCGACTTCGTTTTGCATTGCCCTCCGCTGAAGTTTTGATTTGTTTTGCTATATGTGTTTAAGCCTCTCATTTGTTTTTTTCAGATCCCAGCCGAAAGAATACTATACTTTGGAGTCACTGTTGTTCCTGCTGAAGAATGTGCATTTATCACATCCAATTTATGTCCAGCGTGCTGCGGTGAGCTGATGAATAATAATTTCTCGTTGTTAATAAACGAACCTCAAACTCCAGCAGGTTCAATACCGTCCCAACATTGTTGTGATTTAGTGATATCATGTCAATTTAGAATTACCAGCCTACTTTTATCAGAGCAAAAGCATTCAGTTTGTTTTTGTGGTCTTTAGAAAGTGATAATGTTTCTAAACAATTCGATAAATAGAATATTTAAGTTTATGATAAACACTTGCCTCTTTAATAACCAGAGTCATCTTGTCCTTACGTTCTTTTTGTCTATTATGTCGTCAGGGAACAAAAATCCCAGTGGTGAGATATCCAGACAGAAAGGTTGGTACAATCATATAAAAGTTTAACTGTGGGTAAATGTAGTTTAGGCTAAGTAAAAATATCAAGACAGCTACTGGCCAGCATTTTCTTTCTCACTAGACATGGGGTGGTTGGGGTGGTTGCGAGATAGTGTTGCAGGGGTCCCTGTGGTCATGCCATTTCACTCCTACTTCCCTAATAGTTTTGGCGTGGGATGAATAGGGGAGGGAATAACAGAAAGTGCGACTAAAAAAACCTGGTTGATCATGTTTCTCTTTGCAAGTCATTTGTCAAATCCAGTGACAATGTTGAAGACCTGACAACTAGGCAGTGTGGCTGGAATATTTTTCTGATGGTTTTGAATGTGCCTGGTGTTGAATGCTACCTGTGGAAATTTTTTTCCATATAATTTTTACAAAAGGAGAGGACTTCGATGTTCCCTTATGTGACCAGGCATTCCTAGTTAGTGTGTCAGGCCAGACTAAGCATTCACCGATAAAAACTGTACCTTATAACTGTACCATTACAAGCTATTTCATTATTATCAAGGGGGAAAATCTTGCATATTTACCCTAAAAAAGTATATTTCCTTTTATTACGAGGCTGGGAGAACTGTCTTATAAATCGATGATGACATTGAATTGAAAATTTAACTTCCTATGCATTTGTTTCAGGGATTGCTTAGCTATCTCAATGGTGAGGCAGGTAAATATTTTAGTGAATGTTTATCACATCTTTTTTTCAAATGAAATCAAACTTTAATATTTCACACTATTTGGTTAATAAAAGAGTGTAATAAAATACAAAGAGGATATTGCCCAGTGAAAAGAGACAACATCCAATCTGGTGATTTCTCACTCACTGCTTGTTTGTTTTGATTTTTATCAGATACTTCAAGTAGTATTGACAAGAGTGTCCCACTGGAGATGCCTAACCAGCGCTCAGCTGCTGCTCAAGCACAAGGTATTTGGTGAATTATTTGTTTCTATACATTGCAATTCTTCTATTATATTCCCGAGATTTTTAACACTTAGACTGTAGATTTTCATTCTTATGGCTAGTGACTAATTGATTTATTTTATAAATGATAGCAAAAAGACCTGGAGATGACTCTGTAGGTGGCGAGTTTAAGAAGCCAAGAGTAGAGGTCAGTGATGCAACTAAATGACCCAATCACCCTTTGCATGTGATGTACACTTGCAGATCTGTTATACAGTAGGTGAATACTGTTCTAAGTCCTATCAGTACAATATTTAACTAACTGTTTCTCTGACTTATATTCACTTTGTATTTTACAGACTGAGCAGTTGCGGCTGGACAAGGTATGTTGTAATAATCTTTAATATTTCATTAATTCAACTTTTTAATCCCCCCTCTCATTCCCTCCAAATTAATGCTTATGGTCAATAACAAAGCCTAAAATACCATTGATAATGATCTTCTCTCAGCACCTTTCCTTTGAGGTGAATGAAGAAAATGTCTCCATATCACAGCTACATGGTTACCTCAGTGAAACCCTTAAGGTCATTCCCCAGTATTGCATTGCGCATCCGTACTGCGCATAATTTCACGCGTGATTAGCGCATGCGCATTAAAAAATGGCGCCTTTTTCTTTACGGCTAGACCTCACCATAGAGGTAAATCGTCATTTTCTCGTAAACGAGTATGGTGACATATCATTTTTTTCTGTTGTTTTGAATTGAGTAATAAATTTCTCTGTTTAAAATAAATATTGACCAATTCTCAGTGTAGAACAAAAAACAATCGTCCGAAACGTGAATTTAGCAAGCAATCGTGACTACAATCATGGTGCTATTATAAGGATTTATATGGGTATAAACAAGGTTTTTTTTTTTTTTTTTTTTTTTTTGTAATTTTTATTTTTTTTCAACATTTTGGGTTATAATACATACAATACAACACAAGACATAACACTAGTTACAATACTTACAATACGTCATAACTACAATAGATTACATACAACAAATTATAATTACTAATCGTAGCCTAATTATACCTAAAGAATATACAATGCGTTGTTTACAATAGTGCAGCTACCCAAATACAGAGAAAAAAAAAAAAAGAAAGTAAGTTAGTGACATGCTGAGAAGGAGAAATTACAAATTAAGCTCAACTATTATTAAGAGATGGCATTAGTTTTTCCCACTTTTTGTAATGTTTATAAAGTTGGTTATTTTTGGTAGCTATTTTTTTTTCAATGTAATAAACGGTTTTTGTCTTTGCTAAAAATATTGTTAATGTTGGTTTAATTTTATTTAATTTACATTTATAAATAAAAAACTTTCCTAGCAGTATCAAGTGATTCAGGATAATAAAGTCTTCGTTGTTGTTGAACACTCCAAACAATATATTTTCAAATGTCAAAGTGTCCAAAGATACATTCTGGTTTGAAAGCCAAGAAGAAAAAGCCCGCCAGAAGTCTTTTGTTGTATCACAATAAAAGAGCAAATGTTCGAGGGACTCGACCTCTTTCAAACAAAAGGTGCACATTGGTGATTCAATCATTTTAAAACGGAATAACCTCTCATTTGTGAAAATTATATCGTTTAATAATTTATATTGGAACTCTCTAATTTTTGTTTCAAGTGTGACAGTGAATGGTAAAGAATAAATTTTTTTCCAGTCTTCTATAACCTCTGGATATTTGTCCTTCAACTTCCTTTTGGCGGTTGGAGGAGTTTGTTTCTTTGTTTTAAATCCTTTATACAAAAGTTTTGAAGAGGCTTTTAACAGATCCGATTTGGTTTCGTCGATATAAATATACACTGTATCCAAATGCTGTTGAGGATATAGTTGCTGATGTTGAATATATGATTCTTTGATAATTAATCTCCATTCTTTTGGTATGGCATCTACAATTCCTATTAATTTGAAGTACTGGATTGGAGATAGATTCGCTTCCAACACTTTAGGGCTTTCAAGAAATTTACCCGTATCGGATAACAAGTCACCAATTTTAACAATTCCTTTAGTAAACAAATGTTTTTCAAAAAGAGATTTTCCGTGTATCACAATATTCCTATTATTCCAAATAATTTGGTCTACAACATCCTCATAGGTGGCTACCTTGAATTTCTTTAAATTACGAAATGCCTCTAGACACTCTTTGTAGAATATTGGAAGATGAACCGGTAGTTTACTAGTTTCAAAATCACAGAACAGGATGAGTTTTCCACCTATATTTCCAAAAAAGAAATCATCTAAAATAGTTTTCCAAGTGCTGCTGCTCTCTCCTAGATACTTTTTTAAGATCATCACTCTTTGAGCCGATATCATGGATTCAATATCAAGCATTTTTAGTCCTCCATTTTCAATATCATTGATAAGCGCGGTCCGTTTAATTTTATCGTTACCTTTCCAAATGAAACCGAAAATCAGTCTGTTTATCTCCTTGACAAGATCGTTTGATATTGAAATTGCAGTCGCTTTACTCAAAAATTTTGGAATAATGAAGGTCTTAACTATTTGAATCTTACCAATCAGGGTAAGACCCCTCCACTTCCACATACTCAGCGTTTTTTTAATAGATTTGAATATTGAGTCGAAGTTTGCTTTGTCTCGTGATGGTTGGTGATACTCAAAAACGGTACCTAATATCTTGATTGATTTTCGCACTTTGTGAGTAAAGTCATTTTGTACTAGTTTATGTGGGCCGATACCAAAAACTTCTGTTTTATCGTCGTTAATTCGGGGACCAGAATGCAATGAAAAAACCTTTAAAGTTGTACAAAGTCGCGAATATGCATTTATGTCTTTTAGAAAACAAGTCATGTCATCTGCAAAAAGCGTGAGTTTGATCTCCACGTTTTTGACCATTATTCCTTGTATGGTTTTATCCTGCCTGATTTGACATGCGAGAACTTCCAAAGCTAAGATGAATAATAAAGGTGATAGAGGGTCACCTTGTCGTACACCACGATGGATACAGAAAAGATCTGTAGTAAAGCCGTTATTTAAGATACAGCTGGATATGTTTGTATAAAATGTTTTTACCCATTGTAAAAAATACGGTCCAAAATTGAATTTTTCCAATACTTTAAATAGATATGTATGGTCCAGAGAATCAAATGCCTTTTCAAAGTCAATTGCCATTAGAATACCTGTTGTATTTGTGAGTTTTGCCACTTCAAGTAAATCATCGATTGTTCTAACTGCATCAAATGTAGACCTTCCTTTGATAAAACCATTTTGATTATGGTGAATAAGTTCTGGCAGGATTGGCTCCAGCCTTCTAGCAAACGCTTTGGATGCAATTTTAACATCTACGTTGATCAGTGAGATAGGTCGCCAGTTCTTTATAAATCGTCTATCTTTATCTTTTTTCTCCAATAGGGTAATCATTGCCTGCTTTTGCGAAGTTGATAGTTGCCCGTGTTGGTGAGAGAAGTTTAGAGACTTTTCGAGATACTTTGCAACCACGTGCCAGAACGCCAAGTAAAATTCCACAGTTAAACCGTCACTTCCAGGTGTTTTGTTTTTCGGAAATGTCTTCAATGCTTCGTACAGTTCGGATCTAGTAAGTTGTTTATCTAAAGTCATTTTCTCTTCATCAGACAATTTTTTAGTATCCACTTCATTAAGGAAACGATCAATTGAATTCTCACCTAAATTATACGAGTCTCTATCATAGAGTTTTTCATAGAAATCATGAATCTCTTTCATTATTTCTTTTGGGTCTGTTATATATGAATCATTATCCACGGATAATTTCCGTATACATGTCTTTTTCTTTTTAGCACTTTCTAAATTTAAAAAATACTTGCTATTCTTTTTGCCCTCTTCATACCAACTCACCCGAGATCTTATGATTGCTCCTTGTGTTATATAATCATAATGGCGTTCGTATTCTGATTTGAGAACTTCTAAATCGCAGAGATTTTCAGCACTTGGGTGTTCGTCACATTTTCGCTGACACTCTTTTAGTCTAATTTCCAAATTTACCAGCTCTGACCTTCTCTCTTTTGCTTTCTTCTTACTATAACCAATCGTTTCATAGCGTATTTTATATTTTAAATAATCCCAGGTAACCCGCGGGTCTTCGATTTCTCTACTTTCGTCTACCCATTCACCGATTTTGTTTCTAATTAGGTCTACATATTCTTTATCTTCTGACAAACTTGCATTGAATTTCCAAAAAGACGGTCCATAGGTTGAGTTCTCTATACCATTAATGTACAACGTAATGGCGGAATGGTCAGATCTAATAGCAGGGATAATATCGACCTTATCAACTTCTTCCTGTATATTATTTGATATCAACCAATAATCTAACCGCCGTTGAATCATTGGAGTTTTCTGTCTCCAGGAGAAACGTTTTAATTTTGGGTTTCTGATTCTCCAGATGTCTATTAGATCAAGAGAAAAACATAGATTTTCTATCTTTTTGGACGATTCTTTCAATTTTGGAGATCCTCCCGATCCATCCAAATCTGGGTCGCGGATAACATTAAAGTCACCACCTATTATTATTTTGCAATCAGTGTCAATTTCCAATTTGTCGAATTCGTTCTGTATTTCGTCGTAAAAGATGCATTGTTCGTTGGTCTTATTTGGCGCATAGATATTCAAAAATAAAAAAGATTGACCTTGAACAAGACCTTTTAGAATGATATACCGACCTAGATTATCTTGTTTACATACCTCAAGTTTACAGTCAAGCCCTTCTTTGACTAGTGTTAAGACACCTCTGCTGTGTTCAGAACCATGACAAAAAAACAAGTCTCCTCTCCACTGGGATTTCCAGGTGTTTTCCACCTCGGATGTGCTGTAGGTCTCTTGTAGAAAAATTATATCAGTTTTATCCTTCATACACCAATGAAAAAGTGCTTTTCGTTTATCAAAAGATCTTATCCCCCGAACATTTAAGGATAGGATACCAAAATTTAAATTAAGTTTTGTAAATTTTTAAGGACATATTTAAGTGAAAAGGCGAGCAGTTGCAGAGAATGAGATAGTAATCTTTAGTAGATGAGCTAATGAAAAAATTTGCATGTCTCTTGAACAAGAAAAAGGTAAAACTAATTAATATTGAAAAGGAAAAAGAAACAAAAGAAAAACATTTATAACACCTACAACTACAATTGAACATGTATGTAAAACAGTAGCCAGCGATAAAAGCTGTTAATTGCGCTACTAATGGAATAGGTCTTGCACGCATTGCGCTAACTAGATGACACGCATGCAGCTCCATTTTTAAGAACAAGTGTGAATGAGGCTTACATGTTATGAATACCTAGATAGAGAGTTTATGTTCCAAAGAAATTAGAAGATTCGTATACCCTCAATAAAAAGTTTGTCCGGCTCTGATCTTTTGAAGAACGCCGATTTTCCGTCTTCTTTTGCTTTTTTGAACTTAGGCATTAATTCCTTTCTGCGGTCCACAATTTCTTTCGGAAGGTCTGGCGATATTCCGAAACCAGTTCCTTTCAGCTTTCTTGCACTTGACATGACTCGCTCTCTGTCGGAGTATCGCAAAAAACGTGCGATTATTGGTCTTGGTTTTTCTTGCGATGGGTCGCGCTTGCCAATGCGGTGCACTCGTTGATACTCAAAAGAATCCGCCTCGCTGATGTTAAGTTCCTTCTGTATAAAGCCAATTAACACCTCTTTGACATTTTCTTCTGAGAGGTGGAAAGATTCAGCAATGCCGTAGAAGCGAAGGTTTTCCCGTCTTTGATACACCTCCATATACAACTTCTCGTTTCTTAAGGCCTCGATCTTTCCCTTGAATTTGTTTTCGGTGTTTACTGTATTTTCTTGGATAGTTTGTTCCAGAAGCTTTACTTTCTTCTTTAAATTTTCTATCTCTGTATTTGCGAACGACATTCCTTCATCTAACACCTTCAGTTTTGTTGTGGCGTCCCTGCTGAAGCTTTCAAACTGCTCAGCTTTATCCTGTAACTTGTTAACCTTTCCATCGACCACTTTCACAAAACCCTCAAGGATGTCCAATTTCTTTTCCATGTTGTCTAACTTCTGCAGAACAAGGTCTAGCTTCGGCATTACAGAATTAGCCAACTCCACGGCAGCGGCGGTTTCGTCTTCTTCGCTCGATTGCACCGTGTCAGACATGTGCAACTTGACTTTGGCTTTCTTCTCCAACGGTGAAAGGGATTCTTCTTCCGACGAGTTGGATACACTTCTCCAAGTTGGCCCAGTTCTCTCTACATGAGTTTTTCGTCTGAACTTTTCTCCTTTTCCTGCCATGTAGAGGCCTCCATATACGAATTTTGAGCGGAGCTAGCAAATACACGTCTATACTCTACCCATGCTCGGCCCAATCCCCGGTATAAACAAGGTGCTGTTGCTACTAAACGAACATGGGGACCCCTCATTTTTGTTTCAAAATTTAATTTCCTATAATATAAACAATCAACAGGCAAAGTTTCACAAAAATCTCAGTGCAGATTCTATTTCAGTGGAATGACCTTAAGTTACCCTCTCTCCATTTTACCACATTTTTGACAATGAGACAACAGTTAGCACAAGACACTCATAAGAAATCAAACTTATGATTTCAAATTTTTCTTTAGCTTGACCTACTGGTAGTCTTCTTTCAATCATTAAGTAATAATTGAGTAATAATTAAGTCTTCTTCAGTAGTTAAAAACTCTTAAATTTGTTTTCCTTTCCATTCTTAGAAAAGGTTGGAGGCTCGACTTGAAGGACACAAGGAAGGAACTGTTACCACTGAACAGATCAGGTAAACTTATTTTGCATTTAGAGTCAGACAGATTAAAACAAAAATGTTATACTCTCCACACTATAGTTAAAATGTGTAGAATATATTTACTTTGAAGTATCCAGAAAAATGAACTCAGTGTTAGAGGCAAGATATTTCAAGATATTTTTACTTGACATTTATTGGCTTCTAATTTTTGCACATAATTATATGCTTAATTTTTATTTTATCATTTTTCATGTCATCAAATTTTTGTAATTTTGCAGTAAAACACTCGTGTCTATATCATAAAAATCTTAACAGATCCTTGAGTGATGCTATGTCAGTTGAGAAGATTGCAGCCATCAAAGCCAAGCGTCTGGCAAAGAAAAGGACCACCATTAAAGTGGATGATGACTTGGAAGCAGGAGTTTTGGTAAGAAGCAGGCATAAGGATTTGAGGAGTATGTGCATGTGCTTGTACATGTGCACACTTGCATGTGAATAGCATGCCTAAGTCTGGTTATGGAGGAAGATGCATGTACCCACATGGTTGTCATGTAAAAGTTTTCAACCATACATGTAGACCATTTGTTCTGCTCATTAGATACATTGGATTGTGGTTTTCCTTTATTTTTATAGGAACAACGGTTTTTTGTGGATGCGGAAGTTGATGTGACCAGGGACATAGTTAGTCGTGAACGCCCTTTACGCACAAGAACATCTGTCTTGCAAAGTTCTGGCAAGGTTTGTGATCAAGGACAGGTTTAAGGTTGTTATATTGGATCTATTTCAAATTGATCACAGTGGCTTTTGAGAGACTCTTAAAGGAGCTGTGTCAAGTTCCAGACGGGAAAGCGGATTCAAGCAATCTGAAATAGACCTTTCAAGTAGAAGTCCCAAGTTGTTTAAAATCCTTCACTTCGTCTTGTAGTCATTTAGTGTTTCAAAAATGAATAGTCAGTATGAGTTTTCAGAAATGTGCACTTACATGTTGAATATTTGGACTCAATTTAGTAATGTCTAACGCAATTGTAATTTTCAGCACATTCCCACCCATGGTCTGAGTTTATATTGTCTAAACAGCACCTAACATTGGGGAATTATATTTTCAGCAATTCTTGAAGAATGTGTTGGCCATTCTTCAGTCTGTGAAGGCACAGGAGGAAGGAAAGGTCAAACAGTTACAGAATCAGGATCCGTTTGCTACCCCTGTAAGGAGACTACTGTTCTCTTGTGCATCTTATTTAACTGTAGTAATAATCTTGATTTACAGTACATAAAGTGTGCTATCCAATAACTTATTTATGTTTTGTAAGAACATGAAGTCTTATATCTGCCAATGGAAGATCTAACTGTTTTTGTTGTTATCATCATCGTTATCGCTATCATTGTCATCCTCCTCCTCCCCCCTCTTCCATCATCAATTCTTGAACTGGGAAATAGGGCCTTGCAAACTCTCTTGTGAAGTTTCTTGGTCCTTTGCACAAACCACAACATCACACCAGCCTTGCAAACCAAACTCCACACTTCTCTCATCTACTGTTCTTTCCCACTTCTCTTTTGGTCTGCCTCTCCAACGTTTACTTGCCCTCAGCTGTCATAAGTTTTTCTTAGCATGCTTGAATTCTTATCAATGGCAGTAGCATGTTGTTTTACAACCTTTGTGCTTTTGTTTGCTTTGAAACAGGAGATCAGAAAGAAACCAGCAACTCCAGTTCCATACAACAGATATGATCAGGAAAGATTTAGAGGAAAAGAAGGTGCAATGTTGTAATGTCAGCTAAACAATTCATAACATAAATATGTAGAGCTCAATGTTTTCTTTTGATCGATGTAGAAGTTTTCCAGGTCATGTATTTTTCTTATAGATGCAAGTAAGCAATTGCAGCTATTGATCAATCAACAGTCACAAGAACAAATGTTTGTCAGAACTCCTTTCTGGAAGAAAGCTTACAAGGAACAGACTACTTTTCTCTTTAAGGAAACAGACTTGGTGTTATTAATTTTATAAATTTGCTTTATCAACAGAAACTGAGGGCTTTAAAATTGACACAATGGGAACATATCATGGTCTCAGTTTGGAATCTGTGAAGGTACAGTAGTTTATAGTATGTGAGCATTAGTGAAATTTGACACCACATGCATACGTGTATACCAATTTGTCATGATAATGAACTTAATTTGAAGGCATTTGTGTCGCATTTTCTCCTTTTGTCCCCGAGACTTAAGTTGGTCATCTGAGACAGAACATACCTTGGGTATGTCATTGTTGAACTTTCACATAACTATTTTGGTGGTGCTCATAATGTTTTCAGTTGGAGTTGCAGTTTCTGTCAACAAGCCAAACAACACAATATACAATGTGAAGTTGAAGCCCTGATTTTTTCAGGCTTCTTCTTTCCAATTGCTTAAATTGGAACAATTTACTGCGATGATCATTCTTCACTTACAATATACAATATATGATCTGTATGCATCTGGCATGACAACTTTTAGGCAACTTTTTTTTATTTTGAAAGATCTTTCCCTATTTTATTAATACTATTTAAGTATTCCTATAAGAAGAATTGAGTGCCAGAAACAGAACTTGGTCCCCTGACTGCTTAGTCTTTTTGTGTACACGGAATTACATGAAGCAGTGATTAGAAGCTTTCTCACAAGCCTGTTGCTTTATCTACGTACAGGAGGGTGTCCAGAAACCAGCAAAGAGAGTGTTACCCAGTCCTTCCCCTCATACACAGCCAAACAAGTCGCCTAGGCCTGGTGAGTACTGGGAACCGCTCACAACAGGACTTTTGTACTTAGCATAGCTGCTCTTAGCAGTTACATTTGCACTGATAATTTAATACCACAGACAGAAACTATTGTTGGTTTCATAAACAGAAACTATTGTTGTCTCTGGTTAGCTCTGCAATTTAGTATGGTTCACTAGGATGAAAGCTGACCTCCATTTTAATCTAGGGTACTTATTTTGTGTCTGATAAGGTTATATGGAGAAGATTTTGTTTAAAATACTTTGCTCCACGTGTTTGTTTCATTCCGATATTAAGCAATTATCAAAATATTGTATTTATTACATGGTAGTTTGAGAGATTGGTCCATTTTGTTTTGTTGGTATTTTTTTCATTAATTGTTTTAAGCGGAAGCATCACGGTACGTCAGGGTGTGGTTTGAGGCAGTTTTCACGTGAACATTAGCCAATTAACCATTGTTGTACTAATGAAATTTTCTTTTTTTTTTCAGTCCCTCAAAAGCCTGCTAAAAGAGGTAAGAATATACATGTATAGAACCAGACGTTTACAATAGTATACAGTGTTTCCGCCAGAGTGCGCCATTGCGGGAATCCCGCGTTACAATTAGAGATGGCCCCCAGAAAAACGAAAAAAGGGCCAATTTGGCTCTTTCCTTTTACAAGACTGCAGGTTTAACACAGGCATAATAATTTAAAAGCCATCCCAGTGCTGGAAATTGTGATCAATACGGTTGCCAATGCAATAAGCATTTATCCTTGGTGACCAAACATTCTGGTTTAGTCGCCATAATACGGCATAATGGCGACTACATTTCTCTGTGTTGATGATCAATAACGGTTATTTTGTCACACATTATGTCCTTCTAGAAAATCGTATTCTAAAATATTCAACATAAGAAAAGAAGTCAATCTGTCCTTTTGCTTTGCTGTATTGATTCTCTCATATCGGAAAACTTTCAAATGGCTGACCAAGTTTGAAATCTCCCTATAATGCATTACAAACCCTTGATCATTGACTACGCCATGTAGGCCTAAGGATTGTTCTCTTGTAATGCACGGATCCTTCATACTAGTATCTGATTCAAAAGAAACTTTATTGAGTAGAAACCCTTCAAAAAGCACTACTATTAAATTTTATCATAGATCCTAATAAACTGCTTTATTTTCCTTGGTACTCTGATGCATTTTTTCCTTCTGTAGCTTTCAGTTTATTGGCCCCTTTCCTGAAAAATTGGCCCCTAAAAAGATCTTCAGGGGCCACTTTGGCCCTCAAGTAAAATTTTCTGGCTGAAACACTGGTACAAGTATTATAAACCTCTGATAGAACAGAACTGTGGAAACTTTTAAAACTTATTTTATTCCCATATCAGATACCGGTATGTGTTGTGCTCTTCAAGTCTGTTGCCTAGTTGGTACAGCTGGTTAGGTAAAGGCTCACATTCCAGCAACGAATCTGACTGTGTTTTCTTTTTGTGGGAGAAAGAAAGCGGCAACCTTTGCAAGTTTTTGGACTTTAAAGTGGCATCGGACGACAATGCAAATAGAGGCGAATCTATGTACAGCTTAAGTTATCCTTTCAAATTTTGACAAAGTTTAAATCCTCCTGTAGTGTTGTCTGTGGATCCAGTTCCTTAGTGGTATTGTCTTTTTTCCAGAATCACGTACTCCCATCATCATTATACCTGCTGGTGCAACATCGCTCATAACACTTTACAATGCTCAGGATCTTCTCCAAGATTTCAAGTAAGTGCTGCAAAATAAAAGCTTAGTAATGGCACGTAGTTTTAACTAGAGTTGTTTTCATTGTTAGTATTTGGTCGAAGTTGTACACTTGCCTGTTCAGGCATTTTGTAACACGTCCAGCTGCACCGCAGGGTAAGTGTCGTTATGAGGAGGACTATGAGAAGGGATGTTATAGAACAAGTCGACCCGATAACCTTCGTGCGTTCGAGAACGCTCGTGAACGTTTCTGATTGGTTGATAAGTATCGTTACTGTTCGGGTGTATTGACGAGGATGCAGCACTCTTCCTTCAACTTAGTATTATTGTTATTATTAGTAGCAATAAACAAGTAACTTGTTATTGTAGCTTGGTTTTGAACTTCTTTCTTTACTTGAAAGATTCATCAGTTCTGACGAGAAAAAGGCCCAAGGCGCCAGGCGTGAAAACGAGGTGCTTATTCAGCGAAGGAAAGAAATCACTCAGGCCCAGGCTGCACCGGGAGCAACACCAACCACAGTCACTGTACCTTACAGAGTGATTGACAACCCGGCCCGCCTTCAACCCAATGACTGGTGCGTTTTGTTGGCTTATTGAAGAAACGAGCCTTCGCTGAATATTTATTTTTCGTCACATTATTGCTGCACGGAGTTGTCTTGAAATTTAAAAATATTTATAGGTTAATAAGCTGGAATGAAAATAACCAATGAAGTTACAAGGATGGTCACGATTGGGCAAAATTGAGCCGGATTATGAACTCATGACATTAACTGGTCACATTCTTGAAAATATTGACTACATGTACGTTTTAAAAATTCACAAATGAAACTGTGACGTAAAGCAGTCAAACGTCTAATTATTAAGCTCTGTTTCGTCCACTTTTGCCAGTCTGGACTCAAATTTACTTTCTTTTATTTCATATGCGTATGTGAACGTATTTTCACAGCGGAGGAAATCTGAAACATGCCCCTGGTGCGGGGTGGGATCATAGCAACAACTGTTGAAAGATCTCTATGTTGTGGAAATGGGAAATTTACTTGAGTCCCTCTTGAGTGAGTGAAGTGTTTTTCTTTGTCACCTTTGGTCAATAACAAATTCTACTTGACAGGAATCGTGTGGTAGCAGTGTTTGTTCAAGGCCCTGCTTGGCAGTTCAAAGGTTGGCCTTACAGCTCTCCCGTTGACATTTTCATCAAAAGTAAGTTTAAAATGTCTGATATATATTATACTGTGAACAGCCCTTTTGGTAAATTTCTTGGCTAATGGGTTTTGCAGTATAACAATTGTCTCCACGTGAACGCGAATAGACCTCAAAACGTAAACTGAGGTCCTGTGAATTCTCAAAGTTCGTTTTCCGTTTTTGGCAGATGGACATCGTGTCGATCTAAGAAGTAGTCTAGTGGCAAGTCGAACTCAGTGACGTAGTACACGTAAAATACCAAATTTTTTGCTCAGCAACACGATGGGAAACATAAGGAAATATCGAGACGAATACTTAGCTCTTATTAACCGAGCAGGAGGTCTGTATCGGAGAATCTTGACCGAGGTCGTGAGTACAGACCGAACGCAGTGAGGTCTGTACAATACACCGAGGTTAAGATTCTCCCATACAGACCGACTAAGCTTGGTTAATAAGATGTTTATTATATGGCACTAGGGAACGAGAACAATTCAATTCGTTTAATGTACCTGGTTTGTACTAGCTGACAGTTTGCTTGCGAACGGCGATGAGCCGAACTCAATTCTGCGAAAGTTTGCTCGTTCTCTTTATTTATTTTTTTCTCATCAGGCTTTTTGGCACTTCCATAAATAAATATTGTTAGAAGAAAATAGTCAATATTTTCGCATTTTAGTTTGGACCCCTTTCCCCGCAAAATGTAACCGGTCTAGATGCCGGTTTCACTATCGATTTCAGTCAATCAAATTCGTGAATTCGGTAGTTCCCAGTCCGTGTGAGACAAAGCCATATAGTAATAACATACATCTATTTTTTTGTAACTGTGGAGTATAGAATGTGCGACGAATTAAGTGCGCAGATGTGTTCGAACATCGCCATTATCTTTACGTTAAAATATGTTTTGTCTTTGATGTTTTGCAGCGAAGGGCTTTTATCTGAAGTACGACGAGATGAAGACAGACCCTAACGTTCAGAAGTGGGACGTTCAAGTTTTAACTGTAAGCTATGCTACTGACAGTAGTTGACTTGTCACTGTCGTTGGCCCTTTTTTAACGGACGGGGCTATTCAAATAACCCGTTCTGTGATGCCTTTTACTTCCAGATCAGTCGAAATAAAAGACATCTGGATAAAGCTTCCATCATCAGATTCTGGGAAATTCTTGACAAGTAAGTGTTGGCTCACTCTTGCGGTCAAAGTTAATGGCTGTCGAGGATCTGTGATCTGTTTGCTATTTTCCTTCCCAAAATTTGAGTTCCCTTATATTTTCTTTAAATTCACCACCATGTCCTCTGTGTGGTACAAACTAAAAATTTAATTTTTTTTTTCTTGACAGATTTATGACCAAGAACAAGCCACACTTGCGCTTCTAAACTTGAAGATATCTTTACAGTTTAAGCTTCTGGACTGTTTACGCACTCCGATTCAGAACATTCTTATCGTCTGCAGTGAACAGCGTCTAATCTCCAGTGGGTCCGTGGAAGTTACAAAGACAAAGAATTTTCTAAAAATTTCCACTTGGAATAATTGAAAAAATGAACGCTACTAAGGGAAAATACTGATTATGAGCTTTCATTTGAATGGCTGCATTTTTGCGGGCCTCAACGCGACTCCTCAGTTGAAGTAACTTTACGTTGCTTTAGTACATCAAAGAAACTGCGGATTCATCGGTTCCTTTAAGGCACCATGATCGAGGGTCATAGGCATTGATCCTGATCCTGACCATCCCACAGGAACGCGCCTTCTGCGTTTTACTCTAATGGAAAAGGGTTAAAATTCATTACTATCTATAGGCAGCCTACATTAGGTACTTTTCACTGACATGACTTTCAAAAGTAATACGTATTTGTACATTAATACGTCCACTTACGTCTTAGCTTCCGCATGAGAGCCTGTTACGTGATTAGTCTCTCGTTAGTAGGCATATTTTGAAACAGTAAAATTCTACCTCGAGAGGACGAAGGACGAAAATAAGCGAAATTGAAGCAAGAGTTGGAAGAGTATGTCTCTAAGCTTCTCTAAGTCTCTAAGCTTCGCCATCGAGTAATATTTTCTTTGAATATAAAATGCGCCTAGAGAAGTATTGTTTATCCCTTTTGAGTTACACTTGATTTGCGAAAATCCTTTTTTTTTCTGCCACGTGGTGGTAATCTTTAAAAGGAACCTCTGCTCTATTTATATTTTAAATTCGTGGAAACCTTCATTTACTCATTGAAGAACGCAATCGTCTTAACCTTGGTCCGAAAATTACAGCGGACAACAGTTGAAAGACGGCAACACTTGTTGGCGTTACACGTACTCTGGTTTACAAATACAATGAGATACGCGTTGTAATTGCATTTGCCTGAAATCCAATTCAAGTAGCTGTCCAATTAATTTATTTTTAAATTGCACAACACATTTATTCGGGCAAAGTTGATGGACGTTTTATAGATGAATACGAATATTGGGTAACTGATAAACACTAGGACATTTGTGACCCAGCTGTAGTTAGTGACTGTTTAGCCACGAAGTTACCTCGTTATGAAAAACGTTGGTAGTGATCCATAGCTCAGAGACCATTAGCGAGGTGTACAAATTGAATAACGTTAAATGGATAAATGAGTTAAAGAGCCCTTGTCGTAAGTTATGTAACTACGAACAGATATTTCAGCTTCGCGCGAATGTCAAGTGCGAACTTAGCCCTGGTGACCAGAGAGAGAGAGAGTGCGAGGGAATAACATGGTGTCATCATTTGGCTTCGACTTCCGGAGTTATCAGTTTTCATTTTTCCTGCAATATTAATTTTTTAAACCACAATGGCTTTTAGAAATAATAGCCCTACAAAGAAGAAGAAAACGAACTCTTGAAGGCCTCTGGTATTTGAAGTCAAATAACATCATGAAAATTGTCTATTTGCCATGACCAAGTCTGTGATGTTTATTTCCTGGGACGACATGCGCTAGAGGCGATTGTTATGGTAGCGTCTGAGAGGTAGTATTGACTAGTTCCCTTGGAAAGTTTCGGGTGAACAGTATTTCTTGATAGCAACATTGTAAATATTCAGTTAAACCTAAGTATGTGTACTCTACAAACAGAATAAACATTTTTGCTACCATTTGACCGACTCATGCTAACCTAGAGTCGTGTGTAAAGGGGATCGATGTTCTCCAAGGTGGCGTAAAATAATGGAGGCCGCTTAAAACGTGCATGGAAAATGAAATAGCAGTATAGCTCATATAGGGAGGTTTAAGCCGAACGGCTTGACAACGTCCGGCCAAATAAACCAACGGCAACTTCTTCGTGGATAACGCCGGACAACTTACACTTGCTGACGGTATAAAGAGGGAAACAGCCACGAAACAACAAAAGCTCGTTTCGTCAATCTACTTTACACAAGGTTCTAGGATTGCAGAAATTTCAGTGACAGATATGAAGGTAGTCAGAGTGAATCCGGCTATAAGCTTTAAGAAATTGTCTTTCATAAGAATGGAAATACTCGTTCGTAATACCCGGGTTTAACCCTTTGAGTATCCAAACGGGACACCTCGGTAAGTGATTAACTGCTTTGTTCTCCTGCTCTCTATTATCTTGTAATGTCGAAGGAGAAGTTAACTACTGATCTCCTCGGGGCTGCGAGAAATGTAAATCCTCTTCAAAACGGCCTTTCAATCCGCCTAACTAAGAGTGAAGAACTAGGACACCAGCTTGAGGAGTGTGGCTAAGCTCGTTATCCAGCAATTCAGGTATCTCGGACAGGGCTCTAATACTGTCCACCACGAAACCCACGAAATCCTCCCCGAGGGGGTCCCCCTCGGAATCCACCGCCGCGGAATCCGCCCCCTCGATTGTTTCCACGGTAATGTCTGGGGCCTTGGTAGCCACGTCTGGGAGGGGGCCCACCACGCCCTCCTCTGTGCATCAGCCTAGAAAAGACACAATAGAGCGAGTTATATGACGCACAAGTAGGAAGTACAGAGATCGTACAACGGTGGCAGCACAGTTTGGTCTGGGAAGGAGCAAGGGCCCCTATATTCCCGAACAGTCCACGCAACGATGGACAGTGAAATCTCGATTTTTCGAAGCTCCAAGGGAAACTAAAATTGTTTTGAAAAACCGGGTAGTTCGAGAGATCGGCCTACCCTCAGTCGAACACTGTAATGTTACCGCAAACGACTTCTAGTTCGAGTTATCAGGAGGTTCGAACAAAGTTAAAAAGCGCGGGCTCGAGAAATCGAAATTCCACCGTACATGTTAGACACAATAATAAGAACCGAAGAACACAGACGCTGATGAATCGAGCGTAAGATAACAAATCATCAACGGAAGTTAATTTGTATTTCAATTTGACAACGACTCTTGCCCGGTGGTATTTTCAAGTTCAGCAAAGAACTATTTATACCCTGCGATGGACTAGCATCCCATCCAGGGTGGAGTAGAAATATTCCTAGTCGCTTCATGCTACAGAAACCGAACAGAAACCGAAGATACGAGCCGGCCTAATAGGCCACTGGATTCCATTGCAGACTTCACTTAAAGAGATACTATAGTCGTGACTACTTGGCGTGAACTACCAATATTAATGTTAAACGTACAAAAACATTTGACCACTTTTATGTCATGTTAGCGTACCTTACCTAAGTTGTACAGGGTACAAGTAAGAAAGAAGCCAACAGTTCCACTCACCCTGGGAGAGGTCGTCCCCG
The DNA here is from genome assembly GCF_964199315.1 of Orbicella franksi. Classification (NCBI taxonomy): domain Eukaryota; kingdom Metazoa; phylum Cnidaria; class Anthozoa; order Scleractinia; family Merulinidae; genus Orbicella; species Orbicella franksi. Next base: position 11,759,109 of record NC_138145.1, on the reverse strand, counting down.
TGGCGGAAATTGGTTTCCACCACCACGGTTGACACCAAAACTTCCAGCATTAGCCCGCGAGAGTGATTTGATAACATTCAATATTCTTTCATCTGCGTGAGTAGGTTCGGCTATCGTGGATGGAGTGGTAGCAGCGCGAACAAGCAGGTAATCCAGCGCCTGGCGCAGAGCTACTATCATGGCGGCTTGATGATGAGGAAAACGGAACTGCAACCTGAGAGGAAAAGATCAAGGTGAGAGAGAAGCGAAAGTTAGAGATATTCCTGGAGAGAAGGCTGTTGAGCGAAAATATCCTTAATATCGCTGGTCAATAGTTAGCCAGCCACCAAAAAGCCACATTTTCAAGGAATCCGAGCGAAGCTACCATTATTTTAGTTTTCTTACTGCAATTTATTTCCATTTTCTCCATCCTTAGTCATACAGTCCAACCTCCACTAAAGGCCCCCTCTCTTGTAGCTACCACAGCCAGGACATTTCGTCCCCACCGTACACCGTGCACCACACTAAAACGACCAGTTAATTCCTCCACAACTTGGCTGTTCTACAAAGGTTAAAAACTGTATTCACATTTCAGTTGTTTCTCATCTTTTGCCCAGTACTGTTACACAATTTCAACCACTGTTGTCTGGATTCCGATGGTGCTGGTAGGTTTTCAAACTGCTCACGATAAAAAATCACTCTAAAGATGATAGTGCTCCTTTCACCCATACGAACGCGAGAGTTTGCTTACCAGTCATCCATTCTAACGACTCCATTCTCAGATTCCACTTTACTCTGACTAAACATGAGCAGCTGGAGAGGGTTGACCATGGTCATCTGTTTACACGACACAGCGCGAGTACGAATCTGATTCAAAAGAACAACATAGATCATACAAGATGTAATTAAGGTCATTCCACTGAAATAGAACCTGCACTGAGACTTTTGTGAAACTTTGCCTATTGATTGTCTATATTATAGGAACTTAAATTCTGAAATAAAAATGAGGGTTCCCCATGTTCGTTTAGGAGCAACAGCACCTTGTTTATACCCATATAAATCCTTATAATAGCACCATGATTGTAGTCACGATTGCTTGCTAAATTCACGTTTCCGACGATTGCTTTTTGTTCTACTCTGAGAATTGGTCCATATTTATTTTACACAGAGAAATTTATTACCCAATTCAAAACAACAGAAAAAAATGATAGGTCACCATACTCGTTTGCGAGAAAATGACGATTTACCTCCATGGCGAGGTCCAGCTGTAAAGAAAAAGCCGCCATTTTTTAATGCGCGCGCGCTAATCACGCGTGAAATTATACGCAGTAAGGATGCGCAATGCAATACTGGAGAATGACCTTAAAAGTGAAGAAACGACCGGATAAACTTCGGAGTGACCCGCAAGTGTACTGAAGGTCGCTTACCTTTTCTCCGAACACGAAAAAAGGAGTAGGAAAAGTCTGCTCTCTGTTAGAACAGTTCACGGAAGACTTGTGGATCAGCGCAGCCTTGCCTTCTGTTGTCAGCACCTTCCGTTTCTCTCGGTGAACACAAACATTGGGGTACATACCCAGGCAAAGCAGAGCTACCACCTGAAAAGAAACAACCAGGTTACTACTAAGCCAAATGTTAGTTCCCTTTCGTCTAGGTGGGTGTCAAACAAGCTTCTCGTGACGATCACAAAGACAGCAGCGAAAGAGAATTGCATTTGCGGAGTGTCAGACTAACAGACTTGGGGCTCTAGTCTTTGTAAACTCACCCGAGACGCCATCTCGAATGTTATTTCCGACTGGTTTATTCTAAATTCCTCTAACACATTATTTATACTGGTCGTTAACTGGGTATGCCATTCCATGAACTATAAATCAGAGGTTCATACCATATCCAGCTTGGAGTCAGGACCACTGTAGTTGAATGGCTGAGGATGCATGCATTCTGTCAAGAATACAAACTACAGGTTAGTATTAAAGCCACCTCCACGACGAAAGAAAGTCAACTTGAGCTTTTAACTGCATTTGCGTACAATTAATTAATCGTGAGTGCAATGAGAACAGAAAAACTTTGAACACCAAAATTTTTCGCAGAATGTTATTTTGTTTCGAGGGAAAACCAATCAGATGTGACATGAACAAACAGCAAACCCGGTCAGTGATCTAACAAAAAGCACAAAATTTGCCTTTTCTACACTTACCATCTGGAAAGCCAGCATTGCAGAGAAGATCTTTAAGCTGAAGCTGTTGAAAAAAATCCATTCATTTGGTAAATAGTCAGTGGGTAGGACCATACGCAAGCGTCACAGGAATTTGTGCGATATAGAGTGTACGAACGTTAAAGCTGGGATTGATGGCACGTGTGGTAGCCTGTACACGAATGGTATGACTGAAGCCCTCTTACCTTGGCCTCTGATGTCATGCGCAGAGTTGACATGTTTAACTGATGACTCTCGCAAAAGTGATACTCTGCAGATTCGTCTTCCACCGACCTGCAACAAGAAAACAAAGCTACATAATGCGCCGAACTGACGGCAAAAAAGATTCCAAAAGTTTGGCCATGCAGACATGCAATGAGGCACTTCCACTTTAGAAGGCGCAATGTCCATCTTCTCCGCGGGCCGTGCAGAAATGGCAAATTCTTTGAACGTCTGTTCCACTGTACAACATGAGCTTATTGGTAAATGTTTTTGAATACAATTTATTCAGCTTACCTGGCATCTTCCCAAGCCTGGTACGCACTGAGTAACGCAATGTGGTCACTGTGACGCGAGCCAGCAAACTGTTTGTGTACCCAGCCCAGTCTCCTGCGGTCAGATGGTGTTTCAAACGGTTCAGGGAAACTGGTGCTTGCAGCTATAGTACACATGGCGTCACCACAGCTGAGGGGTGAATAACGAAAAATACATCAAGATACAAGCAAAGCCTGGTATTTATTAGCGACACAATTATGAGCACCAGCACAAGAATTCATCTGAAACGTGGAATGCAAAACAAACTCAAAATGCTTAGATACTTATACTTACGGCAAGTGAAAACTACTATTTGGGGAAAACTGTTATGTAAATAAGCAAAAGAAAGTGTGGCACACGAACACTTGAAGCACCATTCAAATTTATACTCACTAAAATATACATCCCAGAATGATCATCTTGCCAAGTCGTGGTTCAATAGGTAACTTGGCCAGTAGATAGCCAAGGGGTGTCAGGTTTAAGTTTCTATCCAAAGCTTCCATATCTATGGACCAAGGAAAGCGAAATTTAAAGTCATTTTTTTTAAAAAAAACTTTCAAAATTGCCTTCATATAACCCCCCACCCCTCCCCCAATAAAATTACAATTTACTAAGAAAGAAAAACACTTCATAGGTAATAATAAACTACAGTGGAACAAGGATGGTTAGGATTGGTGAAGATTGAGACGGATTGCGAAAGACAATTTTATTTTTTGTCAACATGCGTCATCCGAACCGTAGCTTTTGTAATGGGCAGGGTAGCATATTTATCAACATCTCATTAACTACAAGACAATAAGCTAAGTTTTTACCTCGCGTGATCTGTCCACAGACCGTCTATTTTGTCTTGAGTTCGTCGAGATCGCACGCTCAGGGAGATATTCACACAGCGCGTTGGATTAACGCGCTAAAATTCAAGGGAGTGGGGCTGGGGAGCAATTTTTTTTTCGCCTGCTTCTCTCGCGCTCCGCAGTAAAAGACAAAGAAACGTCTGTGGACAGACTATACCTCGCTTATCGAAAAGTGTTTATTACCAACAAGAAAGGTTCCTCCTTACCTTTCAAGAGCGCAACTGATTCTGCTACAGCATCCAGAGGAGGAGGTTCAATGGCTTTGTTCAAGAACTCTCCAATGTCTCCAAGTTTGAGAAGCTTGATGGTCAGAGCTAATTCATGAAGAGGTGTACGCAGGATCTCAGGTGTGGCGTGCTCAGCAAGTCTGTGGCAAATAAAAACTGATTACGAAGGTGTTTCCAGTTGTCTTTCCTAGTGTTTCTTAAAGGCATTCTGGTTTCGTTACCTACAAATACTCGTCACAAAACCTCAAAAGAGACTGAATACTTCAGAAAGGATAGCCAAACGGCCAAACACCAAACTACTTGAAAATAGCAATAGGCAAATCGAAATAAAATAGAAGACTTAAAACTGGATTGCAAAATCGCAATTAGTGTGACCATCTAGGTGTAAAAGGTGGCGGTGATCTGTGCTTACGCCGAACAACAAAGAATACCACTGTGTTTCTAAAATTTTGTATAATTTTCCTCGACATCTTTCCTTCGGTAATCAGATTGAATTTGTCATAACAAAGTACAAAGAAGGCAGGAATTATCAACAAAGTAGTCACTCGTTACTTCCTTATCCCCAGTTTCCGGCCAACTAACCTTGAAGCACGTGTTCTACTGCACAGGTGAAAAGCAAACCCAGGCCTTACTCTGCCCGCGCGACCACGCCTCTGTTCCATGTTAGTCCTGGACGCCCAGACAGTGGCGTAATTTGTCATGTTGTTGTGTGATGTGAATAACTTCACTTTAGCTCTGACAACGAAAACAACGAAAAAACTCCATTAGTGTCACATTGTCAGTGCCGTTGCTACAAGAAGTAAAATGGTTTTACTAAAGGTTGAAAGATGATAAATGATGGGCGACGGAAGACAAATGACAGACGAGAGACGGTATATCAGATTCAGACGACGCCCTCCAGAAGGAAAACTAAAATTACGCTTGTTATTTGCTCCAATGACATTTTTTTATTTTAAACCATCCGCATTATGGGTTCAATGATGGTAGTTAGATGGCATTTCTGTTAAGCTTCCCTTTGGGATTGCCCATTAACACCACGTACTCAGAGAAGCAAGTGCCGCTCACCGCGAATCTCCGTTGGAGTGCAAGTAAAGTTACCGATTTCAAAAATCCAGTCAAACATCAGCCTGACGAGCACTCGAAGGTTTTTACTTCATCGCTGTACGGACAGTTGCTTACTAACTACGAGACGAGAACAACATTTTTAATTTCTGTGGCGAATAAACGTTGCTTGCTGTTTCTAAATTATGGACATTTAAGTCAGTTTAATTAGCTAACCATGCTAAACTAGCGACTTACTTGCAGGAATCAATGACAAACACAACATCATCAATGGTGATGCTCGTCTCAGCAATGTTGGTGGAAAGAATGATCTGAAAGACACCGCAACAAACTTCATTAGTTAGCTAACGCCAGAATTAAATGTCCCACACTACCAGAGCTTATCATCCCAGCTTCAATTGCATGAAGCGACCTGGAGTATTGCTACTGGATGAGATGCTAGTCCAAAGCAGGCCACCACCAACCCCCACCTCCAGCACACTATCAGGTTCCCCTGACAATTTATACCTGTGGATGGCGAGAGCCACTCCGAGAGTCGAGTTTCTCACACAAGAACACAACACAATGAACCCCTGCCAGTGCTCAAACCTGACTCGCTTGATCACTGGAACCATTAAGTCACCACGCCTACCACTAGTGCCATAATCCTGCATGAAAAGCGGATCCGCTTCCCAGACTTTGCATCTGATAATTACCTTTGTAACTCCTTCTGGTACAGGCTCAAACACTCTCCGCTGATCTTCTCTTGGGATTTGTGAATGCAGAGGAAGTAGACGATACTTACTACTGATACCTGAAAGGACGGAGAAATTACAACATCAGAAGGGAAACAAGGCTTCTAGTACCCATTGTGGTCGAAGATAAGTCCTTCTCTCACTAAACTGATATTCTGTCAGCTATAGTGGAATGTGCAAAATGTGTCAGGTATTGTTAAACGTTTCTCTTAGACAACACTTTTGTAACATAAACAGACAAAAATTACTTTATTTCCCCCCTGGATGTGATGAAAGTCAAATCCAAAAATGCTTTATACCTGCAGAAGAAATAGCAAAACTTATTTTGTGGAAAAAAATCGACTTTTCTTTGGCGGAAAAAAACCTATATTTTTTAAAACTGTAACGAATGCATTTAGAACTTTTTAGTAAACAATATATGACCTGCTGGTGATTTTCTTTCTTCTCAACACCCTACTATCTGACAGTCTATTAAGGAGGAATAAGACGTGGATCACTCTTGGTCTTACCAAATTGTGGATGCATCTTCAGGTGCTTGTGCAATGCAAATATTAAATTCCATCCAGGAAGAAAAATGAGCACAGCTCCAGGGATGTTCAGGCCAGATATGTAGTTCAGTAGAGCCTGCATGTTCAATAACAGTATCGAAACACGATTTACTTCAGATCCACATTGTCGAGTTCCCTCTTTATAGGAGGTATAACTAACAGATCTACCATGTTTTCCCTCTAGCCTTACTGTGAAGTTTCACCGCAAACTTTTTAAACTATTTTACATACGGTATCAGCGTGTTTCTTGAGATGTTAGCCTGTGTGGAGACGTCTTCTGTTTCCTTTAACGCGGAAAAAGTGGAGAGAAACATTAAGACGGAATCCACCAGAAGTTTGAGTGACAAGTGGACAAAACCTAGTACCAAGATTATATACATCGTATTGCAAACTTCTGTACGACTGTTTTAAATATCTGCTAAAAAAATCATTTCTAGCAACACCAAACGTCGAAAACGAATGTTGAACTTCGTATGAAACACTTGAAAGTACTGGTGAAATGAAACTGATGATGAAATTTTGCCTGTGTTTACACAAGTTCTCCGAACTTTGAAATTTATTTTCTCTTGTTTCCATAGGAAATTGTTTTCGGTGTTATTTTGGCAATTATTTGTTTAAAAATGACTGTAAAATACTTAACATTATTCTGGTACCAGATTTTTGTCCACTTGAACCTGAAATTGCTCGATTTTCTATCGGATTACGTCTTAACTGTCAATTAAGCATGATGCACTACCCCGAAGAATCTGCAAACAACCAGATGGCAACCAATGAAGATCTGATGGAGCAACGTCTAAAAACAATACTCTGGTTGTATATGTACTCTTCAACTACAAATCTACTAGGCAAGGAATTAAAACCGCATTGTCAACACACAGAACTATTTCTATTCATTGTACAAACACAATTACCTCAACAAGCTCAAAAGACATTTCTTTTTCACTCAGTTGTGCCAGAGCATTCTTTGTTTGGAACGAGTAGTCATCACTGCATATTAAGTTACAGTTCTCCTAAGGAAAACCAGAAAAACATGCTGTATTGGGTTGTGTGTGACAAAAACAACCTTATTTTTTTGTCCTAAAAATAATATTGAAATTATTTATACAGAAAGAAAAAAAATTAAGCAGAGCACTACATGTAGCTGCCTGAATTGAATTCATCCATGACCAATATCTCAAAGTGAGTTGAGTCATCTCCAATCACTATCTATCGACGAGTCGTCTTGGCAAAAGCCATGTCGTGAAATTCATGAAGCTACCCTCAACAGAAGTTGACATACCCTCCAGAAAGTCTGACTACAATGAATCACCGGAATTCTAATCGTGAATGGTCATACCGCGTTAAAGAATTGTGGGGCGGGGGAGGGGGTTGAAATGTCGTCGAGTCGCCACCAATAACACAAGCCGTTCTTCAAAAACGTCTTGAAGATTTGAGTCAACTCGACTAATGATACGTTTTAGCGAAACTCGTGTGCAGACAAAAGAAAACTACGCATGCAAACAAAACAAGAACCCATGCAATGTATGTACCTCGTTCTATAAATGTACGAAGACAAGTGATGCGTTTTTTTAAAGAAGCTTGCAGAAACAAATCAAACTACACTCGCTATAATGAAACGCCTGTGCAGACAAAGCAAGAACAATCCACGCAAATCCAATGTATAATTCGTTCTATGAACATCTGCAGACTAGTGATACGTTCTAAGCGACAAACTCGAGGGAACATATCAAATTACATTGCTGGTTTTCAGCATGTGAATCTCACCTCTTCATCATCATCAATGTCCTCTTTCTTTTTCTTTTTCTCAGGAAGGGGTGGAACAAAATTCAACATCTGGATCACATCTTCTAAGTAATATTCTATGCAAGTAGAAGAGAAAAAAAATCCCCTGCGATTAAATCAGTTTATCAAAACACAGCCGTACAGCATGGGTACCTTAACAATTTTAATCACTCTACTCGCCTCTGTAATATGACAGACAATGAGTTAAAACTACATATGCCTGTTTTAGCATCAGTTGGGTGTAGAAACAGCTCACAACAGCTTCTCATTCTTACTGAGAAAAATAACTATGACATTATAGAAGAGATATAATACCTTGAACAGGAAATGACCTTCCTTCTATTTCCACAATGGGGCAGTTACCAAAGTATTCTGTAAACATCTGGGTGTCAATGGTGGCCGACATAAGAACAACTCGCAAGTTTGGGTAAGCTTGAATCATGTCGCGTAAGATCACCAGAACAAAGTCAGTCTGTAGTAAAGAAGGTGATCTTTTAGTATGTAAATAAATCATGTAAAATCAATCTCTGACCCAGCTGCACAGACACAAGTGCTGAATCCGACAACACATAAATATGGTCTAATGTACACATTACCGCACACTTAACATTCAGATGAATAATGTAAGTTGTAATGATGTGAAGTGTGAAGGTTGCCCAGTCGCCAGTTTGTAAGGTATTTTTACTGAATTTTTTGTGTTCAGACGTTACTCCTAAATGCTGTACCGAATGACAACCATCTTGAGGTTGCCAATATATATTTTACTGAACAACTACCGCTAAATGAGTCACAAGATATTGTCCTGTGCCATCTTTTAAAACTTACATTTATATCACGCTCATGAATCTCATCCACAACAACATGAGAAATGCCATGAAGACCATTTTCAAGTTTCCTGAGAAGAACCCCTGTAAGACAATAGTGAAAAAACAGCAAACGGTCAACACTTGGCTGTTTTTGGCAGGTAATTACTGTAAATGAACATTAAAATGTATGCAATCTTGTTATGTCTGCGTCTCTTCCTTGTGACTGTGTGAAGAAGGACAATGATACTTGAAGCCACTGATGGCTTCTGGTTGAGATACTGTAACTCAGTAGTGAAAGCGCACATTAACAAGGTGATGATGGCATTTTCTTATTAAACAAATTCAAGCCAATGAAAAACTAATAATTAAAATATTTTTATACTGTACGCCTAAAAGATGAAAGATATAATAATACAAGCTTACCCACTGTACAGAACAACATGGAGGCATGGCTTCTTGGTAGAACAGTGTCAAACCTGACTGAGTAACCAACACTGCTGCCTAGTATCTCAGCTCTTTCAGCTGCCACTCTTTCTGCCACACTCACAGCACTGATACGCCTGGGCTGTTTGACAAATTCACAAAACCAACTTGTTTTCATGTTAAATGGGATTACATGGATGGTTCTAGCAGTTTTGGAATTCATGGTAAAGGCTTATTCCAACATTGCTCAAAAACTATCAGAAATGTTGAGCAACAGACAGTACATTTCTTAGATAATTATATACTTGACTTCTTTAGCACAGACAGCTTGTGAATCATGTGTTCATTAGTGTAGTTCTACAATAGAAGTATAATAACATTATGCAACTTTTAATAACTCTACAAGATCATTCCAATGATAGTTCTCTGGTAGTTCTCTTCTCTTGAATTCCCTCGCATCTGATAATTCATATGAAGACTATTGGGTAGCTTTTTCTTGTGGTAAACTTGTGGAATTTTGCTGCTTGTCTGGCTTCTAAACGAAAACTGTGACTTGTTTTGAATGCTGGATATAGGAACAAAGTGCATTCATGTATGTTCAAAGTTAGTTAGTCATCACTGACCTGGGTGACTGCTATGCAGCATTCAGCACCATAGCCTGTCTCAAGATAATCATCCAAAATATACTGGGGAACCTGAAATGGCATGATGCAATATTGATGTTATTAAGTTATGAAGTTAATGTGGTATACACTTAAATCATTTCGTTAGGCTAGAGAACATGGTGTTTGTAAGCTTTGGAGGAATTTTCTATAGCGTGTCATCATCACCTCAGACCAAGAGAGAGGAACAATACAATAAAACAATGTCTCCTTTGAATCTTTTTTTCATCAAGAATTCAAGACTTTCTAAGTACTTGTAACCCGGTTATCTGCCTTTCAGTTTTCTTTTGATAAAAATGGCGTGTGACAACAAACCCTCAGCGCTGACTTCTCTCTGTCTCTCTGTTCCTAAGAAATTCTTCATCATTATAGTTGTGGAAGTCTAGTATTGCCAGTAATATTCCTAATCCAGAGTGTCAATTGTATGCAGAGTATCAATCATATGCAGCCCTGGTAATAACCCTTTTATACCTGTGTTGTTTTTCCGCAGCCAGTTGCACCCTTAACAACCACCACTCTGTTCTTCTTGATGGCTTCAATCAGTGTTGCCTTGTACTGAAATACTGGCAGTTGACTTCGCTGCTCCAACATGCGCTGGTACATATCCACATTTTGATGCTTCTCTCTGTACTCATTCAGGTAATCCTGACTTGTTGGAATAGGTTCCTAGATCACAAGAAGACATACTACCTTGTAAAACCAATCCCAACACCACAGTGAACTAGTTTAGCATTCTCTATGCCTTCCCCCCCCCCCCCCCCCCCACTACACACACAAACAAAATCCTAATTTAAAGGTGTTTTTTGGTAGTAAATGCCAACTAATTCTAGTGAGCACCCCTGTCCCGATAAATGTCCCTCACTGGTGAAATATTTCTAGCCAAACTAAGTAGAATGAAGATCTCTTCATACGGTTGGATGTGTTAACTATTTAGCCATACTATTTAGCAAATATATTTTCCAACTTATATCATTCTTCCACTTAAGTACAGAAAGATAGTTGTATGTCATGTGCACCTGAATAAGAAGAAAAATTCAATTACATGTGACAACATACCATGCTCAGATTTTTTCTGATTTTTATTGTGTTCAGATTTTCTACTTATGTTTAGATTCTTTTTGTTTTTGCCAAAATGGAGACAATCAGTAATGGAAGTGATCAATAAAGAAAAGACCGGTCACCAACCATTTAAAAGAGTAAACTGAAGATAGTGCAGCCAGTGCAAACCCTTCAACTTGTTTATTTTATTTTCTTCCTTAGCAAGCACTCAAAGCATAAAAAATGTGGCATGACATTGCTGCATGAGTTATGTGGTTGCACAGTAACAACATGCCGAAACAATAGGTGCAAACATCCTTAGATGTTGACTTGACTTTTAAGTGACACTCACTTGGTACTCCTCAGCTCCCTCGATAATCATTGGCTGGTTTATCCATGGATTCCAGTTCATATTTGGTGCAGTCCACTCCACTATACCAGAGCCTGCTTCATGCTCTGCATCTTGAAATTTGACAATTCCAGGGGGAAGGACAAGGGATACAGCTTGGGTTGGGTCTTGAGGCTAAAGCAATGCAAGGAAATTTGAATGGTTTAGTCCCAAGCCATACAGTAGAACCGTGAATCTTTCAATATTCCATGTGTGAATTTATTCAGATCTGGCTACACTAGGTTCCTAACTAGGATAATAGTTCCAGAGCCATATGCCTAAAGACAAGGGCACTGATAACTACCTTTTAAAGTTCTCTCAAAGGGAAGGGTCAAGCAACTCTGGATATAAGACGTCATTAGAAATGAAGCAACACTGAAGATCAGTGCTTTACAAGTGAAAGATTGTTTGGATCCAGACTATACAATTTGCCTTATCTAGGTTTGGTGTAGCCTCCCCGTGTGGCAAGCCCTAAGAGCATCTGCGTGGGAGACTAAGTTTGGCCAGGTTTTGGACAAAATACATTAAGATTAAGTTTGGCTAAAGGCGCCTTCTTTAGTATTTTGCAGGTGCAGCAATTAACACTTCACTTACTGCTATATACTTACCTACTTAGTTACACCTTACCTTTGAAAACCTCACCTCATTGGTCATCTCTCCTTAGCAGCCTCAAATTGTGCTTCTTACATTAATTTAGTTTAGTTACACACGTATCAATTTCAGTGTGTAGGGCCATAAGAACCACAGATTATGTGCCAAATCTTCTGGTGGTGAAAACCTTTACTACAGCCAGATTTGAATAGATTATTTGATACTTGATTCTTGACATCTACTCTGATGACCACTTACTACAATTATCAATTTTAAAAGTAAGGTGCAATGGAGCTTTGGTGAAGAAGTTTTCGACTTACAATTACAGTGTTGTCACACGCAACTTTCCTCATTTTCAATGGTACCGGTAACAATATCGTCACCTGCAATTTCACGCACTTTGCTGCCAGTGATGCCAAAGGCTGACTAGTTGCCACTGGAAACAGAGCCAGTTGCCCGTGACAACAACACAAATTGAACATTAAAACCTGGTCACCAAACCTTCGTCATGCCTTACTCAACTGATAATCAGAGTAACAACAAATTAATTTGCTGCATACCACATCCTGTAACTTATAACTATTTTTCTCACTTTCAAATTACTCTTTGAAGGTCTCTCTCTTCACTGACACATACACTGATTCAGCTTAAAGATAGTTAAATAACTTTACCTTGGCTAACACCAATTAAAACGTTAAATTGCTTCAAAACAAAGATGGATAAGTAACTTTACCTTAGCTAACCAAAATACACTGCACTTCTCTCATGGGATCATTCTCCTCAGACACAAGCTATAATGAAGAGACAAGACTACACCCTTGAAGCAGACATTTTTTACAACACCCCTGTTCAAGACAAGAACAGTATCAGATACAGCTGTCAGTATTTACATCATTTGCACAATGTGCACCCAAAGGCTTCTCACTGTAACCATGACAAAGATGAAGCCCTAAGATACGCATTATGCAGCTGGTTTTGTAAATAAACATGTCTTAATTTAGTGTTCAAAAGTAAACACAGTCGAAATCTTGCAGTATTTTGGCTTGCACCTACAGCAAGCAAAAATGCTATAATTACTATTTAATTCAGTTGTATCTGACACTGTTCTGAATCTGACAGTACAACTGTGGCAGATAAGGAGATTGCAAATTCAATGCTAAAATTTTCATTTCCTTTCTCCATCAACATTATACTCTGGAGAATTGAAACAACTACTGATATTCTTCCATTTTCTGCCCACCAGCTGTACTGCGATGATCATGGGAAACAAACTCTTTTGTCACTTTCAGGATGCAGTCTTAGCTCTCTTAAAGCTCATATATGGAGAGAATGACCCAACAATCTTGCACATTTGAACTGAACTGTGTCAAGGTTGTCTTTTACGCTGTACGTATATTGTAGATGGAGAGAAATGTATTAGAGAATATACACTCCTCGACATCCTTTAGTGATCGACAGGACAACATTGCACAAATTGGACACCACTGTACCAAGGTAATCTTAAATATTGTGACAGGAGTGAACTCTCTCTATGAAATAAGCTTTTAGAAAGTGCACACTCCTAGCACCTTTGTTATTAGACCAAACAATCTTGCACAAATTGAAAACCAGTATGTCAAGAATGCCTGGCACTTGCATAATTATTGCAAATGGAGTGAACTCTTTCTATGAAGAAAACTAGAGAGTAAACACTCCCAGTTACCCTATGTAATTACAGTAAGCCCAACTCTGCCATTTATTGTTTTTAGACTTAACTATGCATTTCTATGGATTTACTGAACAGTGCTATGAGATTATGGCATGCAAAAGTCAGCAAGAGCATGTTGATCACAAGCTTGAAGCAGTGTTCCCCAAGCCCCCTGGGTATTTTTCCATCTCAAGTATTGTACACAGTACTGTGGATGCTTATAAAAACAATCTCAACACAAGGTTTCCTAGAAAATAGGCATAAAATAGGCAAAGCTACCAAAGTTGCGCACACATAACCTGTAACCTTCATTCTCAGTTGTATGACTTGTGAGAAAAGAAAAATGTAAAATTTCTCGCTTTTAATTTAGATATACTGTAACAGCACTTCACCTGAGGGACTGGTTGAATTTCAAGACTTTGAAGTAGATTACCAACTTGCTGTTCCATCTCAGGACTGATTCCAACATCATATGGTTCAATCTGGACAGCAAAAGAATTTTGTCAAAACCTGTTCTTTTAGGAGTTCTAAGCACCCTCTCCTAAAATTATTATTTAAAAGCACACTTCAGAGATGTCATAAAGTTAAAAGAATCTACTTGTCCTTGACATTGGCCACTTCACACACTACAAAGGGTTTATTTAGTATTTACCTCATCAACTTTCTTTCTCTTTGGTTGAAGTTGGCCTGGCTCAGCGGCTTCTAAGACTCCCATATGAAATAACTGTCGAACAAGACTTAGTGAAGTGTTTTGGGCAGCTTGTTTCTTTGTCGAAGCATGTTCACGAGCACTGATGGCTACAAAAGAAACAATAATTGATTAACAAAATATCAACAAACGTTTTGGTGCACATGATACTGTTCTTAAGTTAGTAGTTAGGCCATTACATTCCTGGTGAAGCAAAGGGCGGTTACAATGCTGCGCCAGTGGACTCTGTTCGTGGCTGTTCTTTTTGCTGTAGTCCAGGTGATGTTGGCTTCTTTAAGCTCCTCTTCCACTGACCTCCTCCAGGTTTTCACTGGTCTTCCTACCTTCCTTTTACCCTGCAGATTCCATTCAAGGGCCTGTCTGGTTGTATCAGACTTTGGTTTCCACAATGTGTGGCTAATCCAATTCCATTTGTAACTGACGATCTCTGCTGGAATACATTCTTGCTCTGTTCTTGCCCAAAATTCCCTGTTGCTGATTTTCTCTGGCCAGTATATCTTTAGATCTTTCTTAGACATTGATTAGTGAAGGTTTGCAGCTTGTTTGATATGGATCTTGTCACTCTCCAGGTCTCAGAACCGCATAGATTAGTACAAGTTAGCATGGCTTATTTAAGTTCTGCTTATGATAGAAGGTATTATCAAAGCTAAAGTTTAAATGACAACACAGGGTCTGAACAGCTATGAGGGCACCTGACTTTTAACCTTAAGGGTCCATTAACCGATCTTTTCAAGCCGTTGCTAAGGAAAATTTATTCTCATATAACCTCATCATTGAGTTATTTTTTTGCAAAAAAATACCTCTTAGTCAGCATGTCGGGTATGTTATGGACGGGTCAATGGATGAGTGAGTGAGT
Organism: Orbicella franksi; assembly: GCF_964199315.1. NCBI lineage: Eukaryota > Metazoa > Cnidaria > Anthozoa > Scleractinia > Merulinidae > Orbicella > Orbicella franksi. Next base: position 11,744,041 of record NC_138145.1, on the reverse strand, counting down.
GAGTGAGTGAGTGAGTGAATGAGTGAGTGAGTGAGTGAGTGAGAGATGTATGTATGTCACACCAATCAGATTGGATCTACTATAAACAGCCAATCAAATTTCTTGTTGTAAAGGTAAATGGTATGTGAGAAGATTTGACCCCGACAGAGTTCAGAACGGCCATATTTATTCCTCTATAAAAGAGGAGAAAGTATTCATATATTGGGTTTACTTCGACATTTTCTGTGGGTTAGGCTGGGGATTTTAGTTAAATGAATGAGATGAACCTTGAGGTTTGAAACAGTTTGTGAGTTAGTAGTATGCAAATGCAACGAGATATTTTTATTTTCAGTTACAAAGGTAACTTGATACTTTTGTTTTCACAAGGAGTAAATTCAATTAGAGGTCATGAATCGTCGCTTCTAGTTCTTAGGACATGTTTTAGAGGAGATGAGACTTTAGATTTGAAACATTTCTAACGTTTACAATAGTAAGTGCGGGAAACGATTGTTTTGTTCTCGTTGCACGCAAATATAAAGAGATATTTTTGTTTTTTAGATACAAAGTGTAATTTGACACTCTTGTTTTTCACAAGGGAGTAAATTCAATTAGAGTGGATGAATCATCACCACTCTTTCCCACGAGATGTTTGCTATCTTTAGTAACAAATGGTAACTTAACACTTTTGTTTTTTATATGGGAGTAAATTCAATTAGAGCTGACAAGTTATCGGCTATTGTTTCCAGGATATTAAACAAAAAAGAAGCTTTCATTTCTGGACGGTTTTTATGTCTCTGCAGTAGCAGTTAAATAGTTTTATTTGATGGCATTCATTTCAGTCCCATATTTTGAAAGGTAAAAAGTATGAAAACTGTTTAAATGTTCTTTGAAGACTGCGCGGCACCAAGTTAAAGTGCAATTTAATTAAATCAGACTCAACGTGTCAGAGGTTTTTTTTCTCTTTCTTTCTATTTTCAGTGAAGTTGTGTTGTGTAATAAGGTAAACTTACGACTCATATAAAATGCGAAAAAGTCTCTAAATTAACTTGAGTATTTTTGAGCAAAAATTCCTCTTGGGGGTTGGAAGGGTTCTGTGATTGGTGAGTGAGGGAGTTATGCATGTGCGCGTGTCACACCAATCACAGTGCGGGTTGTATCAAAGAATGAATCAAATTTCCTGTTAGAATATAAGATGGCATCTACATTAATCTGGAGACGTGTCAGATTACAGTAGTTTGTTCAGTCAAACATTTTATGGCTTACCATTTAGCTATCTTACCATGACCGATGTAACATTGCAGCCATAAAAACTTGTCAAATTAACTAAATCATCACTGTATCATGAATGCTTCTATCTCCAACACTTCACACAAAAAAAATATCTCTTGCACGCCTTGCGTGCCTATGTTTTTCAGTTAGTTCAGAGTTATTTCATGTGCTTTAACTTTTTCATGATCAGTAACACTAGTGATGACATCATCAGGCCACGCCCATGGTCATTTGACTAATACTGAAAAAACGCAAAGGCTCCCAGGCAAATTACTTTATCGGGATTTTTTTCACTGATTTAATATTTTAATTTAAATCCTCATTACACTATGCATAGATTTTGTTTCATTTTTAAAAGGTCATACCTTGAGAGAATTTCAAAATATCAAAAAATTCGTAATTTTCTGAAAAAAGCATGATTTTGAAAAAGGAATGCATAGCTATCTTTCCAACATTGGCTTTAATCAAAATCCGTCTAAAAAGGTTGGATTTAATGACAAACCACGTTTCCTTTAGCATTTAAAGAAACTGGAAGTGCACCCGATATATATTGGAAGTCACCCCATCAGCGTGTGGGCAATTTACACTACCAGCCCACTTTGGTAAGATCAAACAAAGCCACACGGAGTTAGTTTTTCTCTTTCCATTGCTCTTGTTTTTCTGTCTTTTTCTTATTTTATCTTTGCTTGTACTTGTTTTACTTTGCATTTTGTGAAACACAAAGAAAAACATCTAAAATATGAGCAAATTTGCAAGTTATCGAGTTGTTTTTATTTTCCGTGCTCAGCCTGACGTAAGTAACCAGAAGTGAAATTTCACCTCCTTAGCAACGCGTGCGAGTGCGCGCATAAATCGGTTAATGGGCCCTTAAATCTCATTCTTTCAAGTTATTCCATATGCATTGTTATCCATTTTGAACCTTGCCAATAGCCATATCATCTCTCTCACTTTCCAATATGTCTCCCAATTTGATAGGGGATTTTCACTTTAAAATAGCAACACCCTTTGAATAAGCTCAGCAAAAATTCTAAATACTTACTTCGTCTGTGAGACTTCACAAATATGGACAGCTCAGCAACAAAGTGTCTACAAGAGAGCAACAAGGTATAAGCTGCCAATATCTTAAATATGTGAGTATCAGAAGTCTTACACAAGTACTATTGTACCATCATTATGATAAATTGCTTTGTTTCACAACCAAAAGAAACATTTGATTTTTCCTGAAACACCGTTATTGGATTTCAACACTGACAGAGTTCATGTTCAGCTACATGCATGTGATGGAAATGTTTTGGCCATGGCCCATACTGAATAAAAATGTTTTAAATGTGCAAATTAAACTTACCCAACTTTTAGTTTTCATTGTTTTTGTAACATTTTAGTCTTTTTAACAGTTAAAAAAAAAAAAGGAACAGAGTAAGCCCTGTGACAACTTCGTGGAAACCTCAATACAACAAAGTGAAAAAGGGTTGGAAAATGTGGCCCTTATAACAGGGGTTTGTTAACCTGGGGTTCTGTTCTATACATTCTTCTGTTAGTAACTCGGCCATGCCAAAAATAATGTTTGTCATACCAGGGACTTTGTCACAAAGGGGTCTAATAAAGATATGCTTCAAACAAAATCTAGTGAAGTCTGTAATGCGCCCTACTGTTTATTAATAGCGTGGAACCTGTATAAGCATCCACCTGTTTAGTGGCCACCTCCCATTTCCATGAGGGTGGCCACTTAAAAGGGGTTCAGCCATAGCAACAGCCAATAGACACTTACCTGTTGTGATCTGGACCACCTGCTGAGTACTTAAAATCAGCAGGAAGCCTGTTCTGTTGCAGATATTGGTGTAGCCGAGACTTGGCATTTACTAATGTCCAGTTTCCATGGAGATGGGCATTCAGATCTACATCTTCAGCCTGAGATATAAATAATGCATCAGAAGATAATATGCCGTAAAAGAGATCAAAATTTGCTAAAAGATCTTGGAGAAGAAATAAATAATTAGATAACAAACTGAAACAGTGTAACAGTGTACAATAAAAGGTGACAGTAACACTTTAATTTGAAAGCATAGAATAATAAATTATTTGCAACATAATATTATCCAAGTTTATACCATGTACCTCTTCAAACTTGCGTTTATTGTACAGACTATAGTGGTAATCTCTCTGACCAGCTCCACTCCAGCCATCCATTTGGTTACCACCAGGTCCTGAACCGCCAGTAAACAATATTAATTTTATTTGTAACATACACAGGTCATGTAACAACTTCATTTATATTTGCAAACCATACTTTGCAAACCTCCTCTCTCCACCCAGGTGTACAAATGAGCACTGCCAAATTTAATACAAGGGGTAGCCCTACAATGGACTAGTTGGCATCAATATCCTGTCCAGGGGGGAGTATGAAGACTCTTAGTTGCTTCATGCTACTGAAACCAGAGATAACCATCAGCCTAATGGGCCACTTGGCTTGCATGCAGGTTAGGTACGTTAAGTCTGCATATGAGTCAAGTGGCCCATCAGGCGGCACTTATCTCCGGTTTCTGTAGTATGAAACGACTAGGAGTATTTCTACTCCCCTGGGATGGGATGTTAGTCCATCACAGGGTTAGCCCCAACATTAAATTTGCTGGTAGCCATTTATACACCTGGGTGGAGAGAGGCACTGCAAGAGTATCTTACCCAAGAACACAACACAATGTCCCAAGCCAGAGCTCAAACCTGGACCACTCGATCTGGAGGCGAGTGCACTAACCATGAGGTCACTGTGCCTCCTCCTTTAAAAACTTGCGCTAGTATCCTGAATTACTGATATTAGCATCATGAACTATAGTTGGTATTAGCAAAACAAATAGCAAAACTAAAGGTGTATATACATATCTCTCTAGCCTTTACCAATAAAAAGAAGACTTTGATTACTTTTGTAAACTTTTTCAGTGCTGAGCTCAAAACTTGTTTTTCATTACCAAACAATTTAAACTGTAAGTGTTCATGTATTTATCACATACCCTGTTGGATCATAAGAGGTGGTGGTTGTGTAGGGAAGGGATTACCCTGGGATGGTCCCTGCTGTTGGTTTTGATTTGGTGTCAATTGAGTATGAGGAGCTGGTGCTACTGATGATGGAAGCTGTTGCTGCTGTTGCTGAGCTGGCATGGCTGATGCTGGAGCTGTTGGTCCTTCTCCCTGTTTCCCAGACATATAGATGAGTCACTAACATAATTATCTTGGACAAAATCTAGAACATTTTTTACTCAGTACTATCCTATAACAGTTTGAATCAGTATTTTATCAGCACATCAAGACTCAGAAGAATGCCATCATTACAACTATTACTTTTAATTCATCTAATTGCCGGAAGGGTTTTCCTTATATTTACAAAGACAGGTAAATTTTCTGATCATTTTTTTTTTTCGCAACTTAGTTACTCTTTAGTATATGTATCAAAGCAATCATTGCGTACTTCACCTTTCTGACAACATATTGCCAACTTCTTTGTACAGTTTTAACTTAAAATATTTGTTTAAAATAGCACCCTGGTGTAATTTACTTTATCTAAATGAACATAGTGACCATTGAAAAACTTACAAATAAATCATCTGGGAATGAGTCTGGAGGAATGATTCCAGCTCCGATCAAGAAGCCACAAAAATCCTTTGCTGCATTAGTTTCAGCATCTTTCTTGTTAGAAGCACTTCCAAGACCCACATATTCAAACCCCTCTATCTGAACCTATGTGAAGCAAAAGTACACACACATAAAAAAAAAAAAAACAATGTATACAATATTGCCTCCTCATAGTATGAAGAGTACTGACCTCTTAGGTTCCATCCACACTATGCCACAGGAATTTGAAAGCTGAGGTTTTTCCGTTGGCACTATGCCAAAGACATTTAAAAATCCAGCAATTACCAGTCATTTTGGATTTGTGTTTGAGGAAAACTTGGTCAGGGAAATCACATAATAAATTGTTATTGTGACACCAACTTTTTTGAAAAGCTGCATTTTCAAAATGTCTTACCTCCACATAAAAGTGAAAAGCCAGCATTTTCAAATTACTCCAGCTTGAAGAGCGTTTTCGAAAAGCTACATTTTCATGACGGATTAATGTGGATGGTAGGCCTAACCGTAGAAATATAGAGCTACATTTTCAAATTTCTCTGGCATAGTGTGGACACTGCCTTGATTTACCACAGGTCCAAAAACCATACATGGAATAGTTTCCACATCAAACAGTAAGTTATTATTCCAAGTCATTTAGCCTGGTCAGTGTTGCTATGTACTGGCTTCAAAAGTGGAGAGAGCAACATATAGTAGAGAGAGCTAGCTCCTTCAAGCAATATTTTAAGCCTAGCACAGTATGCAGCCAATTAATGTCCCTTTCGCTCGGAAACACACTGAAATACGCACTTCACATAATTATACATGAATAAAATGGATAGCGGATATATGATGTATGGATATCTACCGTGCAAATAACATCAGACTGTCCGATTACATATATCCTCATTCCTGGAACTACAGTATGAATACTTGCTGCAGAACTCTGTATACTATTAATTAATTAATAGTACTACAGATCTGTGTAGGGTTAACATATAAGTATACGTTAACCCTATAAACGTGTCTTTATTTAATTATATCTTTCTCCGCTGTTCAATTATACGATCTTTCATAAATTCACTTGTTTACAGGATGTTCTTACGATTTTCTACAGTGCAGCTCAGATATATCCGAACCAAAATATACGCGTAATGCGCGTCAGCCCAATACGCGTATACGCGTATGCATATACGCACATACGCGTATACATATACGCACATACGCGTATACAGCATATACGCGTATGCCTGATTAGTATGTATGAGCTAACCTATTGTTTCTTCTTTTCTTATCAGGTCATTGTTGTTTTCAATGGCTTGACAGCTTGCCACAGAGCGAGAAAGAGTTTTCTTTATTTTGAATACGCGTACACAGTATACGCGCGTATGCCTGCAGACTAAGCAAAATGTTAGCTGAAACTAACATTTTGCAATTGGGCACTTGACTGAAAATTAACTGACTGAATATTGATTAAAAGAGAGAGTATTTTGTCGTTAAATCAAAAATTTACTATTTTTTTTTTGTCAAATAGAACCGGGGATACACGCTTCAACAATCCCATCTTCATGGAGCAAACATCACAACCGAAAGATAACATCTTCTCGAAACAAAGTCTGAACACGGTCCAAGCAAGCGACTTGGAAACGTGTGCCGAAACACACAACTTTTCCTCGAAGAAAATTAAAAATAACAAAATGTGAGCGGCGCACCATAGAATCTTCGATAAACAATTCTTTTGTCAGGAAAAGAGTAATTTACTATTTGAATGAACGGTTTGTGTCAGACACCGGAGATATCACTTTCTCGACAAGGTCGAAACACTTCAAACAATAAACATCTCGCAAGCGACTTGCCGACGCATGCCGAAACACAGAACTGTTACTTGAGGAAAAAATAACTAAACGTGAGCAGCGCGCCATAGAAACTTTGATAAACATTTCTTTGGCTAAAGAAAGAGCATTTTACCGTTTGAATGAACGATTTGTGTCAAATAGAACCGGAGATATCATTTTTTCGACAAGGTCTTCGGAAAGCTTCAAACAATAAACATTTCGCAAGCGACTTGCCGACGCATGGCTTAACACAGGACTTTTCCTTGAAGAAAAATATAATTAAACGTGAGCAGCGCCCCATAGAAACTTTGATAAACAATTGTTTGGCTAAAGAAAGAGCATTTTACCGTTTGAATAAATGGTTTGTGTCAAATATAACCGGAGATATCATTTTTTCGACAATGTCTTTGGAACGCTTCAGACAATAAACATCTCGGAAACGACCTGACGACGCCTGCCGGAAACACAGAACCTTTTCCCGACGTAAAAATAACTAAACTTGAGCAGCGTGCCATAGAAACCTTGATAAACAATTCTTTGGTAAAAGGAAGAGCATTTTACCGTTTGAATGAACGATTTGTGTCGAATAAAACCGGAGATATCATTTTTTCAACGAGGATCTTCAGACAATAAACGCTTCGTAAACAACTTGCCGACGCGTGCCGAAACACACAACTTTTCCTTGAAGAAAAAATAACTAAACGTGAGCGGCTCACCATAGAAAACTTTGATAAACAATTTTTTCGTCAAGGAAAGAGTATTTTACCATTTGAATGCATGATCTGTATCAAATATAACCGGAGATATCATTTTTTCGACTAGGATCTTCAGAACACTAATTCAGACAATAAACATTTCGCAAACGACTTGCCGACACGTGCCGAAACACAGATCTTTACTTGTAAGAACATAAAGTTCACGTGTTAAAATAGGGAGTTCAAGCGACTGTATCAATTTTCTTCCCATTTTTAGTAGCTTAAGATCAAGTGTTGATAAACGGTAGTTTGTCGGTGAATTTGCGAAGTGATCGAAATATGATAGCTTTTATTGACCGCCTGACGTTTTAACAATATGCAAATTTCGCTTTGAAGCCATTTTCATTCTCAAGAAACATAATGTCCTTTGTTTGACTAACAATGCTTCACATAAAGAAACTTGTGGGAATGCATAACAAAGAGACATATAGGCGCGTATATACGCGTATATGTGCGCGTATATACGCGTATATGTGCGCGTATTGACATACGCGTATACGCAAAATACGCTCGTATGATACGCGTATGCGTAGTTCGCTTATATCTGAGCTGCACTGTAGATAACACTGCTGTTTAATATTTAAGTTTAAATACTGTACACTCCCTTACATATTTTCATCTCAATCCGTCAAACAAAGAAAGATAACCAATACGTTACATGACTAGAAGCATTTCTGAGAAGCATTTTAAAAAACGTAAGCTTACATGTACATGTATCTGAAGCAATTATTCTCAATGGCGTTTTCAAAGATAGCTGTACAAGCACCCTTTCGCTTTCGTTGGAGATAAAAACGACCCTAAATATCGTCAGTTGGAATTCTCTAAGAAGAATAACTTTACCTGGAACTTGAACGTTCCCTGCGTAGAAGGTCTTTCTGTGTAAATAGGTCTGACTTTGCGTTTTCCACAAAAAGCATACAAGAAGTTTTTGAATTGTGTGGCCGCCATTTTGCCGGGACCACGCGAACACTAGGTCGAGGCTGTCTGGCTGAATGATTTCATAACTAGGGCAGGGAGGGAAATTTGGACCAAATAGCCAAAAGATCTATCCTGGGACCATATTCCCCAGAAAAAAAAGCTAAATTTTCTTTCACAGAAACGTTTTTAAAAATTCTTCATGCTCCGGATACAAAATAAAATTATTCATTCTATCATTTCTTGACAAAAATGTTTTCTAGAAAGCTCTTTTCAAGAGATACCCTCCACCCACTACTCGGTATTCTTTTGTCATATTTGTATCACGTGATCATATCGCTTCGCTGGGCGATTCCTTCATTCTTGAATACAATTTCGCCGCGTTGCCTTTTGCAGTAAGTTTCCAAAATGGCTGAGGTAGAAGCTCGTCAAATAGCCATTCTAGAAACTGTTGAAGACATTCAAAATCGGCGTGATCAAGTTTTACGGCGCTATGCGGAGTTCAAAGAAGCAACTCGACTCCGGCGGCAGCGATTAGAAGATGCGAAACGCTACCATCAATTCAAGCGTGATGCAGATGAAGTCGAAGCGTGGATCAATGAGAAACTGCAGATCGCTTGCGATGAATGCTACAAGGATCCAACTAATCTTCAGGTAACTTTTTTCTAGGGTTTCGAGAGAACTGTGATCGGGAAAGTAGTGTTTTATAGTGTTAAACACCAAACTTACTTCTCCCTCGACAACGCCCCGCGCAAACCCGAATACAAAATTAATCTAGATCTGTCTGGTTAAATTGCAGTTATGTGGAATACACCGTGAAGCTAAAATTTTCGTCCCCTAGTTATTTTTAGGTTTATCTACGAGCATTCTTTTTTTAAGGCAACTAGAAACGTTTGAGAATCAAAGAAGCTTGCATTGTAAATCCAAGCGTGCGTGACCAGACAGCATAGTGGGTCTGAAATTGATTCATAGAATCAAAGTCTCTTGTAGGTGTTCACAATATCAAGATGCATCAAGAAGAGCAAATCGCAATAAAATTTGTCCTCGAATCGCTATTTCCCGGGCTTGTTATTTCTGAATAGTGCAAAGTGTTGCAGTACCAACAAATTACGCTTGTATGATCATTGACCATGAATGTTATTCCATTACTCACGACGTTGGGAAGAAGATTTTAATTGTTGTTTACAGGACAGGAGTAGTTTCTGTTGTCTTAAATCATGCTATCACTCTTTATTTTATTGATTTCAAAATTATTCGATGTGGCATTTGAATGCCTGGCAAGCTATTATTGACATAATTTATTCTGGTGTGCTTGCATGTTATGAAAGGAACATTACATGTTAATTTCACAAAGTGGTCACGCGGGAGGGAAGCTTGTCTTTGTGCAGCTCTCCATGTCGTGATTGAAGAATTGAACTTGTTTTTTGCTGCTGAATTCCAACTATGCATAGGAATACAAATCACCTCTGTATGGAAAACACAGTTGCAATGTTTTATTTGAGACATCCTTTTTTCCATGATCCAATAGTCCAATGCATGTGTTAGTTGTGCCTCGAAAGATTTCTATTGAAAAGAAAACCTGGTTGTTCTGCACCACCTTGCTGAAATTATTAAAAGTATTTTTACCATAGTTTTGTGAAAGTTCAGTCTGAAGCCGGGTTGATCTGTAATCTCTTTATTATTTCAGGGAAAACTTCAGAAGCATCAGGCTTTTGAAGCAGAGATCTCAGCTCACAGCAATGCTATTGTTGAACTTCAAGAGAATGGAGAAGGCATGATCAGTGAGTCTCATTATGCCTCTGAACTTATCAGAGTGAGTAGTCATTTTATCACTATTCCATGTTTTCAAGTTGTTTTTTGTTATTGTTAAGTGTGTTTTTTGGAAGCCATGTGTAACAACTGCAGCACCTGTATCATGAATTTTGTCACAGACTTAGAATGCACAGTGTGGGTTGACTTATGGCTAGCTCAACATTGTTTGCTGGATCAAGTAAGCCCTGTACGACTGTGTTGTGTTAATAGGCAGGACACTTTTCATCTCAGTGTAAATTGATGCTGGCAAATTTAATTCTGGGGGTACATGTAGCACTGCAATAGACTGGCATCTTATCTAGGTGGAAGTTGAAATACTTCTAGGCATTTTATGCTACTGAAATCAGAGATAAGCACCAACCAAAGGCAACTAGGCTCCAATGCAGACTTAGAGTACTTTGATTTTCCTTGTCATTGAAATGTTATTTTGCTCTATGGATACTTCTAACATTGCTATGTAAATGTTTATCTGACAGGAGCGGCTTGATTCCCTCATTAAGCTGTGGGAGCTACTGCTTTCTAAGTCAGCAGAGAAAGGTCGCATGCTTCTTTTCACTCAGAAAAGAGTACACTTCCTCCGTGAAACAGAAGAAGTCATGTCCTGGATTTTGGAGAAGGTAACATCCTGTTTGCAAAGACGTGCTAAAAAAGGTTTTATACTATCCAAAGACTGATATGTCTTTCTTCCATTTTAACAGAAATCCTAGATTTGTTGTATAGTTAAACTGCAAATTATGCTGATCTCCTTCTTGACTTGGGGAAATTATACATGTCCTGTGTCAGTGGTCACTCACACTGGTTCTAAGACCATAATGTGGAAGTGTTCAAATGGCTTTTCCAACAACTTTTATAACTTCGAGGCAACAGTGTTAGGTAGATGGTAATGCTCAAAAACATCCACATATCTATGGCATTCATGCCAAAGGTTGCATGTAAAATGTAGGTATTGATGTGACATTCCTTGACAGGTTAAAATGTGATTGTTACATTTCAGGAAGCAATTGCCACTTCAGAAGAGGTTGGAAGAGACCTTGAACATGTTGAAGTGCTGCAGAAGAAATTTGATGACTTCTTAAAGGATATCCAGGCCAATGAGTCTAGGATCACATACATCAATGATCTTGCTCATCAACTGGGTGATGAAGGCCATCCAGATATAGAACTGATCAGCACAAAGCAAACAGTAAGGAATTAGAATTCTTGAAGTCAGTGTAACACCTCACCTAGGCGTGCAATATGCTTTAAGTTTTTGGCTTGTTATTTTGGGTGACAAAGATGTGTTTCAGACTCATCAATGTTACTGTTAACAATAAACTGTTTCCTCGTTCATGCAGGAAGTTAATGAAGCATGGGAAAGGTTGAAGATGCTGGCACTAAAACGCCAAAAGAGACTTGCAGGAGCTCAGCAGATACACAGCTTCTATCGGTAAAAAGTTCTGTGTTAGTACTGTACATGTGTGTAACTAATATTTTAGATAGGTGTGACCTTTTGGATTGAAATGCATTCATAGTTAAGGTTTGTTGCATGTAAATGTTAGAAAAAAAAGTATAGTAACTTCTCCACTTGATTTGCAGGCTTCTGTTATGAGTCTGTTTCCTGTGATTTATTTGGCCAAATACATTTCAATGCAAATACATTTACAAATGTAACATTTTGTGACAAGCTGTAAGACTCAGTTTGGTTGTTGTAGTCATCACCTTCATCGTCATCATTAAGACCTCGACTACTTAAATTTTTTCTTATTGGAAAAAGAGCATGAACATTTCTAATTCCTTTTTTCTTTTCTTTTCTTTTTTTTTTTTTTCGAACAGTGATGCTGATGAAACCAAGAACTGGATCAATGAGAAGGACAAAGTGCTGTCTTCAGATGACTATGGAAAGGATCTTGCCAGTGTCAATGCCCTGTTAAGAAAGCATGAAGCGTTAGAAAGAGACTTAGCTGCAGTGGAAGACAAGGTAATGATTTTCTCTTTGTGAAAACCCAGTTTTAATATTTAGACAATGGAAATTTGTGTCCTATCTTACTTGGAATTATGAATGTGATCTACATTTAGGAGTACATGTAATTAACTTTGATTTGTAGTTTTGAGATAAAGACTTGAGACCAGCATGTATTAAGAGGTACATGCATTTGTTAACCCCATGGTTTTTTTTACCATATCTTCACAGGTGACAGCCCTTGGCCAGGAGTCAGATCAATTGCAAGAAGCCCATCCAGACAGTGCTGATGAAATTGCTGCAAAGCAAGATGAGATAGTCACGGCATGGGGAAACCTCAAGGACAAGGTGGGCTATATGGATTTATCATAATTACTGCCTTTTTAGGTAGCAATTATACATTGTTAAATATCTGCATGTTTCAGTTGAGAAGCAAGAAATTGATTTTGTTTTGTAGTATCCTTGGCTAATGTTAATCTCTTTTCCATCTGTGTTAGTTTTCTATGTGCTCCAAATATTAATGTACTGATTCAACTGTATTTCTTGATTTATTTCAGTCTGGAGTAAGAAAGACAAGGCTAGAGGACTCATACAGGCTTCAGAGATTCATCAGTGATTACAGGTAAAATGCAGACTTACGCTCACCTGATAATTTGACTGATTGCTGTTTTTTCCTCCCCATTGTACAACTAGCTTAAATCACATTGGCATAAGAAGCCATAAAACTTCATACATGTAGTCTACACTTGTATCAAGCTTAGATACAGACAGACAGACAGACAGACAGACAGACAGACCTGTACATACATGTATACACTGTATCCTAAAATCTTTTGATTTGTTTTAAATCAACTCTTTACATTAACTCTTAACTAATCATACTTTGTTTCTCATCTCAAGATGCATACATGTACATGTACATGTATGTTATTCCAAGCTGATTTTTATTCTATGTATTGTTAGGGACCACATCTCATTTATAAATGAAATGAAAGTCTTGATCCAAAGTGATGAACTGGCAAAAGATGTTGCAAGTGCAGAAAGTCTTCTGGAGAGACACCAGGAACACAAGGTATAAGTCAATACATGTACTCTCTCGGAATGCAAGGAACTCTTAAGACCAGCAAAATATAGTCTTTGTTTTGTGTGCCACCAAATGTAACTACAGTATAGGTGATATTTACATGGATGTATTTCTGGCTTTAGGGTTACATTGATGCTTCAGAGGATGGATTCAAGAAGTTTGCTGATGATGGAGAAGAACTTGTCAATTCTAATCATTATGCCAGTGATGAGATCAAAGAAAAGGTTAGTATCAGACTGAATCATACTTGAAAGAGAAAATGTCATGCTAAGTTGTGTGTTTATTTCAAGTATTTTGGCTTGTTTTCTGTTGCTTTTAGCTCACAAGCCTGGAAACAGAGAAGATGGAACTGCTAGAGCTGTGGGAGAAGAGACGTGTCCAGTTTGAGCAGTGCATGGAACTGCAGCTTTTTAATCGAGATTGTGAACACGCTGATGCTACCATGACTAAACAGGAGGTATGAACATATCTTATTAAGGCATTGCCCGTCAAATGCTTACAGACACTCCACCATGCTGCAACATCTTCAATGGGTAAAATGCTCTTGTCCCTTTTGTTGCCCTTGTTTTTGGAAACATGTTTGCTTTTCAGTGTTGAGTTATCTGGATGTCCTTCTCTTCAATTATACAATCACATCACAGTCAGAGCTAGTAATGACTACAAACAGACTGCAAATAGTGTATTCACATACTCTTACGGTCCCACAGATATCTAATTGAGGACCTGCAGCATGCAATATTTTATACCACCACACGTCATGATCGTTTTCAAATTAATTAGTCTTTTGGACCTCAACTTCAAATGTCTCATGAAAATATTTGCTGTTACTTCAAAGGCATTCCTTGCTGATGATAACCTGGGGGATTCCCTTGATGGAGTGGAGGCATTGATCAGAAAACATGAAGATTTTGACAAGTCTTTTGCTGCCCAAGCAGAGAAGATCAACGTAAGTGAAGTTCTCATTCCTCAATGTACCTGAATTTTATAATCCAGTTTGATTCGAATTTTCCTAATAAGTTATTCCTAATAAGTTAATGATATGTTTATGTTTTTTAACACATAAATAAAAGGCAAACTGGTATAAAAAAAAATTTCACAGAATTAAGTTTAAACCACCAAAGCTTTTGCAATTACATGTATGGCTTGCATTGTGACTTAATTATATAGTTCTACTGTGGAGAAGTCTCCTGGCAGAGAATTGCTTAGCTTGTATGTTGAGCTGGCTTCCAGAGGATGGCCATTCGTTCTGCAGGGTCTAGGGTTGAGGGCCTCCTCTTTAGGATTTGAGAATCGCCATGCCATTTGTTGCCACAGAAGTAAAAGTTTTGACCACTATTACTGGTACCTTATTTTCCTTGATCAAAAAGTTTGGATAAATTAGTATGGTCATGCTTTCTTTTTGTTGGTTTTGTGGTGAATATGTTTTTTGCTTACAACAGTAGTGTACATCTATTGTCTGAATCCAAGATCAAAACTGTGGAACTCTTTCTCCATTCCACATGTGAGAAAAGAGAATGAGAGACCTGGTACCCAGTCATTTGCATCACCCTGTGTGCCAGGCTACTAAGTTCCTTATGGGAAGCATGGATGGAACAGTAGTGAGAGAGCTAGCCTCTTACCAGTGTTGCCTGTGTTCAAATCCTGGGCTCGGCATCATTAATGGGTTGAGTTTGTTGGTTGGTTCTTGCTTTGGTGTCCATCAACAAAAACCAACACTTCTTAATTCCAAATCAATCTGGAAACAGTGGACAACGAGCCTCTCTGTGGGATGTGCCAGTGAAAATTTCTATTTAATATTTAATTATGTAGTTATTTATTTGTTGTCTTACAGATCATGTGATTTTTTTTTCTTTCAGAGTATTGATGAGTATGCAAACCGCCTCATTGACAGTAATCATTATGCCACTGATGAGGTTCGTGAGAGGAGAGATGGAATAGTGGAAAGGCGGCAGAACATTGAGGAGCTGTCCAAGGCCCGCAGGTCACAGCTTGAGGAATCTCGTAAGCTGCAGCAGTTTGAGAGAGATGCTGATGAAGTCAAAAGCTGGATCACTGAAAAGCTGAAAATTGCTTGCGATGAATCTTACAAGGTGAGAATCAATGTTACTGCGACACACTGAAATGTAAAGATGGCTATCTTGACCATCTGTGAGAAAGTTGGTGGGTAAATTCCATTTTTGCCTAGACTCGATTTAAATGTTAGTAGTCAACACAGAATCAATGTCCTTCAGAGTTGTGGGTAACACATTTAATATGTACGGAAAGTCTTGGCCTAACACCATATTCTCCCAAGGAGAGGAATGCAAAATGTGGAGAACTGGAGAATTAGGAGGATTGTGATGCTAAAACTGGTCCAAAAGGTTTGGGAAGTAAAGTCAAACATTGTCTTATGTTTTTAGGATCCAACCAACCTGCAAGGAAAAATCCAGAAACACCAAGCCTTTGAGGCTGAGCTGAATGCCAATCAAAGTCGACTTGATGCAGTAGATAACACTGGAGAACAGCTGATTGGAGATGAACACTATGCTTCAGAACAGATCAGAGAAAGGCTTGATGAGCTGCATAAGCTGTGGGCCTATCTGTTTGAGAGATCAAACGATAAAGGTAAGATGATTACATTTAAGATATATTCTGTTTACTCCAACCAAAGAAAGTTAGGATGAGGCAAAAAAGTGGACAAAAAATAAGGGAAAATTACAGTTGCACTCTAAGTATGCAATAATAAACTCTTTTTGGTAATTGCATGCACTGAGATTATTGATGGGAAACATTTTGAGTCACTTCTAATAGCTTAAACTGTCAACAAGTTGTCAAAAGATGCCAGCTGCCAACCTAATTCTGATTAACTAATAGACTGTTGTATTTTTCAGGGAAGAAATTAAAGGATGCAGCTCAACAACAGCAGTTCAACCGGTCAGTACAGTACTACACCAAGATGACTCTGTCACTGCATGTGTTTGTCTGCACATCAACATTTACCCTTTTTTGAAGTTATAAACATAACAAAATTACTAAGAGCTTTTTGAATTGTTTTATTTGCAGAGGTGCTGAGGATGTGGAGTTATGGTTCACTGAAGTTGAAAACCTTCTCGCTCTTGAGGATGTTGGAAAGGTAAGCTATTGGTAGTAGAGAAAAAGTGTTTGCTCTATAAGAAGAAACTAGTTCCTATCCCATCTGTTAGATATGGCATCTTATCAGCTGCTAGCATAGACTGGATGTAAAGGAGACTACATAGAAATATAAAGGGTTTTGGAAGATCCTTGTCCCCTGAGTGTAAGGTTTATAAGTTTTAGATGTACAATATTTTGTTCCTGTCTTAATTGTAAAATTTTTATTTCTACTGCTCAATTATTACAGGATCTGACAAGTGTGCAGAACCTCCAGAAGAAGCATGCTATGATTGAGGCTGATGTCATTGCTCGTGCAGTAAGTAGATAAAAGTTAGAATACTATTGTAGTTGGTTTAACTGATTGGCACAGGCTGTTAGCTCAACCCCTTCCCTTCCTATTTTGGTGGAAAGTTACATATCAGCAGAACAGATGATGCCCCTTTTCCATCATGTCACCCCTAGCCTGTGCACTGGGCTGGATGAAAATTCTTCCAACCAATTATAACATCAATATTCTTATTGTTAATATAAAACTGAGTCATAATTACATGTATTTATCATTGTGTACTCACAAAACAATTTTTTTTTTTTACCATGATAGGATAAAATTGAAGTTGTCAATACACAAGCAGAGACGTTTGCAGAGCTTGACCACTTTGATGCTCCAGCTATCAAGGCAAAGAAAGAGACCCTTAATGCCAGATACCAACAGATACAGGTAATGGTGATCTTACATGAATCGCTTATTGTCACCCCGTATTTTATTACCCACTTCTGAATTTTCTTGCTATGAAGACAGTGGACCTTGGTAACCTTTTGAGGGTTTGTCTTTACCACTTTGCAGTATTTTTTTGTGTAAGCTAAATTTCAACTTTAAATTTCAGGCTCCTCTTCTTGCACGGAAAGCTAAGCTTCAGGATGCAGAGAGACTTAAGAGATTCCTCCATGATGTCGAAGATGAAGAGGCATGGATCAGAGAGAAGGAGCCTATTGCTTCATCTACCAACACTGGACGAGATTTGACTGGAGCCCAAAATTTGTCAAAGAAACACCAGGCATTGATGGTAAGTACTGGGAAAAAAAAAATTACAGTGAATTTCAACTGTTTGTGTGAATAGCTTTGTTTGGATTTTATTAACCCATTCTGGTATTTTACAAGTATATTTTTGTGGCTTTGTCTGCAAGCTACATTCATTTGTATCAGCTCAATCATTCTGTTTGTTTTCATTTTGCAGACTGAAATTGCTAGCCATGAGCCTAGGATCAGAGCGGTGTGTGACAATGGTGTGCAAATGATAGATAACGGTGAGTTGGCCAAAACATGTAGGGCTGTAGCAATCAACTGTCTCTTTTTTGCATGTAAAATCATTGCCATGTACTTGACGCTCTGCACCATACATTTACAAGTGAAAGGCATTCTTCAGCTGAATGTCTTTTCTGTGTTTTGTTTAGGGCATTATGCTGCCGATGAAATCAAAGAGAACATTGACGATCTTGACCAGAAGTGGCTTGAATTCAAGGTGAGAGGAGACTACCCTCAAAAAGTTGACCAATGTTAGTAATAAAACAGATCTTGTAAAGACTCTTTTAAGCAAGTCCAGTATTGGTGGCCATGCTGTAAAACTGAAAGAGAGTAATTTGGGGACTTGAATGGTTATTCCATTAAAATGCAACTTTAAATTACCACATTCTTGATTAAACTTTTAGGACAAGGCAGCAGTACGTAAAGGTCATCTGGATGACTCTCTTCAAGCCCATCAATATCTCGCTGATGTTGCTGAAGCAGAGTCCTGGTTGAAGGAGAAAGAACCATTTGTCACCAGCGATGACTATGGCAAAGATGAGGATAGTGCCCAGGTTAACAGTCTAGCATTTCTTACGTGTTTGTAACCCTTGTATTTATTTTTGTGCACCTGAACACAAGTATTGTGTGCACTTGTGAGCATAACTGATTGCACATTGCATACGTGCAGGCACTGTTGACCAAGCATGATGCCATCATGTCAGACTTGAGAGCTTATGGAACTGTTATCGATGGCTTGAGAGAGCAGAGTCAACACTGTAAGGTAAGCAAAACAGTAAGGGCACCTCTTTTTCTTCCAGTATTTACTATACCTCAAAGATCTGTCTTGTGTGCAGTGCATCTCTTAATGCATGAAGTGTTTATTCTGTTACAGCCTTCAGCTCATGTCACTGACATCTCAGATAAGGAATGTGTGGTTGCGCTGTATGACTACCAAGAAAAGACAGCCAGGGAGGTCTCCATGCAGAAGGGGGATATTTTGACCCTCCTGAATTCTAGCAACAAGGTGAACTCTTTGTCTAGAATGATCTCTTTGATCATATATCCACCTTTAAAATATTCTGAGTATATTCTGAGTCTGAGTATTCAATCAAACACAGCATTTCAGTCAAACTTCTCATAAGCAAGCCCCCTCAGATCCAGAAAGTTTTCACTCAAGGAGGTTGTCAGCTTTTGGGAGGCTGACAGTGACTGTATGCAGTTGGTTATACCCGCTATCAGTGTTGCGTGCATAGGTGACATCTTTTGACATGCCATCTCCCGACATGCTTTGTAACCTGGCCCAGCTAAAAAATGTAAGCACAATGGACTTCTTTGTGGTCGAACTCCACTTTCAGTCATGAAAGATGGATTTATTTGACATCAGGACAAGGCTAGGAGTATCCAGAAGTCATTCTCTGAGAGATAAATTGACTCCCTTGAATGTTTACATCTTTCACATATTTGAAGCGGTAGCAGCCCAGTTCTAGCAGAAGTCATTATTGAGAGCTGATCAACTACACTCAAATTGTTTGATTTATCCCGTAATTTAGGAAACATGCAAAGTTCACAATCTTCTTCGGTCTTTCAGCCATTTGCATGGCATGTCAAGAGATCCCACGTCAAAAGATGGTGGAAACACATCACCTATGCACATAACACTTAAAGTGGGTGTAAATTGACTAAATATCCACTAAGGGGAGAAAGAAAAAAGGAAAAAGTGTGGACTATCAAATCAAGGCACAGATAATCAATTCAGAGGTGGTTTCCCCGGAACTCTGCCAGCATTAAAGTGTTTTAGATACAAACAGCTTGAATTGCAACTTGGTCTTGAGTTTTTGTCACACTACCTCAAACATTTGCTCTGATGGTATTTGATGACAACTTCCTTAAAAAAACAAAAATTATGTTAAAGACCTCATATGACTGTCGGGCAAGTTTAATGAATTTCAATTTGTCATTTTCAGGACTGGTGGAAAGTGGAAACAAATGACAGGCAAGGTTTTGTTCCAGCAGCATATGTCAAGAGGATTGACTCCCACAAAGCCTCCCAGGAACTTCTCTCACAGGCTCCTGAAGTGGACTCCGTTGCGCAAAGGCAACAGGCTCTGGATGACAAGTGAGTTTGTCTTTTGTATAAGGCTTAGTTTTATGATCTTGCTGCATTATCATAATCAGAGCAACCAGCCACCCTGCCCCTAGATAGTGATTAGTACGTTCTGGCCATGGTTACTTTCAGATTTAAAAGCATTCTCTGCAGATTTCTCCTTTAAATAATTGTAGTAAACTACATTTCTTTTTCCCTAATAGATATCAAGATCTGATGGACAAAGGGGAAGAACGCAAGAGGAAGCTGGAAGACTCCATTCAACGATACAGTCTGTTGCGAGATGCTCATGAATTGGAGTCGTGGATCAATGACAAGGTTAGTGTCCGTATCAACAAAATTGTGAGCTAGTGAAGGTGTGGACCAAGAACTAATAATTCTCCATGGAAAAAAACTATTAATTACGAATATGTGACCTTTTATTGGGCTTAATTTGATTGGAAACTGAAGAGTCAGTACTCATTTTACGACTTGATTCCTCTTAAATGACAGAATTTGAGCAGTCTAAAAAGAGACTTTTAATGTGACTTTTAGTATCTCCTTGTGGTTATAACTATGACACATCGCATTGTTGATGTTTAAGAGTGTTTTCTCATTTTCAGGAAGCCATTGTCACCTCTGAGGAGATTGGAAAGGATTACGAGCATGTGGAAGCGCAACAAAAGAAGTTTGATGACTTTGAGAAGGTAAGACTTGTTCATGGCACTTGAATGTTCTCCTTGTTATTTTACATCAAAACAACGAACTTAAGTTAACATACTGCTTATTACTCAGGATATGATGGCTAAAGAGGTTCGCATCAGGGAGCTTACTTTACTGGCAGAGAAACTCAAAGTTGAGCACTATGCAGAATATGAGATGATCCGAGAGATGATTGAGGTGAGGATAAATGTTTTGAACTACCAAGTTATGGGTGCTAAAGGATGACAATTTACTAAATGTTTTTCTAAATGCAAAAATTACATACTTCAAATCAGTGTATAAATATGTCTGAAACTCTCACTGCTTTTTTTTTTGTTAAAAAAAATCAGTGCAACAAACATCTTGTGAAGAACATGCATTGTTGGTTTTTGAAGCACAATGAAACAATTTCTATTTGTACTGAGTGTTTTTTCTCTTTGTGGAATGGCTCTGGTAATCACATTGAGATGTTCAAACTTTCGTAACAATATGTATCATTTTAACTACAGGTAGAAAAAATACGTACATTCACTCAGACAACTACAACAATCACTGTAAGTGATCTATCAGAGTTAAAACTTGTGAATGGTTTGTTCCTACCATGCAACATCATTCAGGGATGTACAGGTTGTTAGCGGTGTCTGCAGGATATGTTTTTGGATTGTATTTGCTACCATTTCCATTTCTTCAACAGAGGCTAAAGCAAAAATGGACCAATCTTGTAACGATGTCCGAACAGAGGAAAGAAAATCTTGACAATGCTCAAGAAATTCATAAATTCCACAGGTAATGTCTAGATGTTTTGATTTTCTGTGTTTTTGATCCAGTTCCTATGTAGATGTTGATCTTGTTAGGCTGAAAAGCAAGAGAAATGCCTGTATTACAACTCCCTTACTATTTATTCATTTTATATTTATATATTTTTTTGCATATTATAGGGATGCTGATGATACCAAGGCATGGATCTCAGAGAAGGACACAGCTCTTTCCACTTCAGATTATGGCCGAGATTTGGCTAGTGTCCAGGCTTTGCAGAGGAAGCATGAAGTGTTGGAGAGGGACTTGGCTGCATTGGAAGAGAAGGTATGATAATGAAGACTCTTTCTACTTGAATGTTGGGTTGCTTTAACTTTATTGTCAGGTGGGCGAGGCAACTGGTAGACTGGCCCACCTAGACTGGCACTAGCTATCTGCAGGCCAGTTCAACTGTAAAATGTAACTGATAAAGTGATTGATTGATGGATTGATTGATTGATTGATTGATTGATTGATTGATTGATTGATTGATTGATTGGCCCTTGGAGAAGAAAGGGAAAGTGTAGGTTTTATGGGTCAGTAGAGAGGAAGCCTCTGTTTGCACGTGCATATTTAATTAATTAAGTTTGTTAGCATTGACAGGGCTGAAAATTGTTTTTCATCAATAATCAGAACATAAGACCTTTGTCTGGACATTGCAGTATCAGTCAGTTGTGTCAGGACAGTTCATTGGATGAATGTTAGCAGTGGTTTGGCAAAGGGTCCCCAGGGGTATCTACGTAAACGTCAGTGTCAGTCTGATGGCTTCAGAACTTGATCAGTGTGCCTGAATGCTATCTCCAACAATTAGAAAATGCCGGATAGTAAAAGTAACTTTTTTTCTCTTCAGGTCCGTGAACTGAATGTTGAAGCTGCCAAGTTGACCTCGAGTCATCCAAATGCAGCACAAGATATTGAATGGAAGCGACATGAATTGGAGGAGGCTTGGGCAAACCTCCGAGAACAGGTAGTTAATGTTATAAAATAATTTGTTGCTTTTGTATTCACGAATTAAGATAAATACACAAGTTTTTGGTGTTCAGTTGTTTAAGTTGCATTATTTCTCTTATAGGCTGCTGCAAGAAAAGGCAAACTGAGAGACTCGTATGACTACTTCCACTTCCTAAATGAATTCAGGTAAGAGTTCTTGTGCTCTTGGCAACTGAAAGTCGCTGGAAATTAATCAAACCAAGTTGTAACTTGTTCAGTTAACACACTCCTGTTATAAAGTGGGCACCCTGGGGTTGCCTGCTTTACAATAGGCTCTGATCGTCTGACTAAAAGAAGTGTTTGAAACTAAGAGCCATCTGCCTGACAAAATTTCCAGTGTAGATTAGTGTCTGCTTTGTCAGAGAGAACAGAGAGAAATGTCCATTCATAGTGATGTTTCTTTACCATTACTTAAGTAATTCTCACATGGTCTGTATAATGTAAGCAGTCATAAAGTTCGACTCATAAATAATATCCTAACTTTGGAGTTGCTTTGAATCATTTCAGAGATCTTACTTCCTGGATCAATGGTATCATGGCACTTGTAACTTCAGATGAGCTTGCCAAGGATGTGGCTAGTGCTGAGGCACTCTTGGACAGGCATCAAGTATGACACACACACACATCAAACAATGTATAAATTAATTGTTACTCTCATACAACTGATACTAGTCATATTTGCAGATAAGACAGAGCAGAGTTTTTTATATAGAATATCTCAATACGTTTACTGTAATTGAATATCTGTCATTGTGATGTCGCGGAAATTTGTATTTGACAGGAACACCGTGCAGAAATCGATGCTAGGGACAGCACATTCCAGGCTTTTGAAGATTTTGGCAAGGACTTGTTGGACAAAGAACACTATGCCAGTCCTGACATCCGTGAGAAGTTGGATACCATGGCTACAGAGAGAGAAGAACTGGAAAAGTAAGATGACGTAACTGCTGTTGGTCATTGTGGCTGGAATAAATATGTATGAAGTCAAATGTAATTATGATATGCTGCTTGCTCTATGGAAGTAACATTCGCCTGTCTTGTAACCCTGAACTAGTATTCCATTATTTTAGGGTTGCTTGGTTTATCTTCAAAACTTTGTTTTCATTTGAAGTTTGATACCTGAACTAATTAATTAACTTAATCTTTTAGGGCATGGGCTGCTCGCAAACAGAGGCTGGATGAATGTCTGGAGTTACAGGTTTGTTTAATATCGATCTGTTTGTGCATATACTTGATTGCTTTAGAAGTGATGATTGTTTAGATAATTGCTATGATTGTAAGACAGCAACAAGGATATATAATAATACTTTCTACTCAATACTCACATTTTTGTTATCCGGTTGTCCTGTTGGTGTGTTTCAGCTTTGATAAGAAGAAGAGTTGTCTAAGTAGTGTGTAACTTAAGAGCGTTAGGTGACGTCTTCTCAATCCTTTTTCAGTTGTTTAACCGAGATGCTGAACAGCTGGAGCAGTGGATGGCAACCCGTGAGGCCATCATTCAGAGCGAGGATGTAGGAGAGGCTGCCGAGGGTGCAGAGGCCCTGATCAAGAAACACGAAGACTTCACTAAGACGCTGGCTGTGCAAGACGTCAAGATCAATGCACTGAAGGACAATGCCGACAGGCTGATTGACAACAATCACTATGATTCCCCTGCTATTGCTGAGAGGATCCATTCAGTGTTGGCCAGGTAAAGCAAAGATTACTGTACGTGAGGTTCTGGAAGTATACCTCAGAGAATGTCTAAGACCATGCGTTGTACACTCTCAAGGACAGGCAGCTTTGAGAGCTTTCCTTTAATCTAAGTGCATGACAATCGTTTGCGGTGCACCAATCAATGTACATTTGTGTGTTATCACTTTGGTCCCAGTCATTTAAAAGTTGCATATAATGCCATCCACAAAATATATATCGCTATCCACGGGATGCATGTTAACAAAACGAACTACTCTATCTGCTCAATAATGATTTATCCATTGGCAAACATCATGTATCCATTAAATAACCAAGCCTTACTCTTTTATGTATCTGTTTCTGTCTTGTAGGTGGGCTACCCTGAAGGCAGCTCTTGTTGAGCGTCGGTCTAAGCTGGGTGAATCAAAAACCATTCAACAGTTCAGTCGTGATGCTGAAGACATTGAGGCATGGGTCAGTGAAAAACTCCAGACTGTTCTGGATGAATCTTACAAGGATCCGACCAACCTGCAGGTAACGAGATATATTTTCTGATAATTTATGTGTCGTTTTCATTTGTCACGCTAAAGAGTTGATC
Source organism: Orbicella franksi (assembly GCF_964199315.1). Classification (NCBI taxonomy): domain Eukaryota; kingdom Metazoa; phylum Cnidaria; class Anthozoa; order Scleractinia; family Merulinidae; genus Orbicella; species Orbicella franksi. The sequence continues at coordinate 11,719,618 of NC_138145.1, read as the reverse complement.
ATAGTGCCATTTGAGTATATATGGCTACAGCTTGAAGCTTATTCCAGTTGCCCCACCCTATGGTCTGTATTATCTAGGTAAGAGGTACAGTATTACTATCAGAAGGCTTTTTTGGGGGGAAGACGAAGATAATGATTACTTTTGATTATGTAAACGCAATTAAATGCCAGGTGAGCTTTTACGCAAAAACGTGATATCTTCACATTCACATGTGAAAAGGTCACTGTTGCCATGGTTACATAGTCACGCCTTTCACAGCTGAAGTGAAACGGTTTGGTGTGCTTCGTGTTTGCTGTGCTCACTCATAAAATATTTTTCAATAATTAAAAGAAATTTTGCAATATCCTCTATATATTTAGCTCTTGGCATGGAGTTGTGGAGATTTTTCCACACAAGCAATCGTCTAACTTACTGGTTATGTTTTATTAGTCCAAGTTCCAGAAGCATCAAGCATTTGAAGCGGAAGTTTCAGCCAATCAGGAAAGAGTTCTGGAGACAATTAACTTAGCAGAAGGTGAGTGACAAGCTAACAGTGATCCACATTGCGTTTCTCCTTACAATTTCGATACATTGTTAAACAGGTAGATAATGAGATTAGAGGATGTCGTCAACTTGCAATGTTATGTTGGTTCACTTCGACTGAAAAGATTAAAAAAATTATTGTGATCTTGAAGAGAATTAGGATTGAACGTGTAAAATCGTGTAGACTGTGTTGTATTTGAGAAGACACTGTGCTGATTCAGTAATGTTATAAAAGGACTGAGGAAAGATTTACCTGAATATTATGACTATTTGAAACCAAGAAAATGCGTATAGCACTGTTATGTATATTACAAAGAGGAGACCTTTAGTCGTAAAGAAATAACGAAAAATTGAAATATACGAAGTGTAACATCCTGTGGACAAACTTGAAAAAAGTGTTTGGCAAGTTGCGCTCTGTGGCTTGGCTCCTCATGCATGGTTGTTATAATGCCAGGTAAGTCAATCCAATTGTTTAAGACTACATGTCAAAATAAAGTGATATTTCTTACGTTGTACTCTGTCTTTAACAGGCCTGATTGAACAGCGCAAGTGTGCAGGAAGCGAGGAGATCGTGAAGGAAAGGATCACCAAACTTCAGCAGCAATGGGAGTATTTGGTACAGAAGTCAAGTGAGAAGAGCCAACATCTAAAGGAATCTAATCAACAGCAACAGTTCAACACTAACGTCAAGGAATTAGACTTCTGGCTTGGAGAGGTGAGGGGTGAAAATGCTTCTCACTTAGAATGGCTGGAACACGTTTTCTCTAAAGTGATTGTCTCTGTTGCTGCTTTGTTTTTCTCGATGAGGAAGATTTGGGTATTCACAGTGGAAGATGGGCCCTATTAACAGTGTGGGTTAGGAGGGGAGCTTTCACTTTTGTTTTAAACCTAGAAAGGATGACACAATATGATGTGCTTCGTCCATCGAGGCACCTGTAACAGGGAAGTTACATTTTCCGAAGAGTGGCAACAAAGAATTTACTTCACGTTTATTTTGACTGATTATACACCCGTAAGTCAATCGATGTTGAATATGACTGCTTTTAGAATGAACACTGACCCGGTGTCTTACCTGGGTTGAGTTTGTTGGTGGTTCTCGCCTTGCTCCGAAGATTTTTCTCCAGGTACAACGGTTTTCCTTCCTCCACAAAAACCAACATCTCCAAATTCCAATTCGACCAGTGTAGGGGACCCGCATAAAAACCAGACTGATGTGGCTTCCTATCTAAATATTATAATTTAATACTCCTTAGAAAAGTTGTGGAAAGAGAGAGTTTCCTTGTTTATACCTGTGAGTTGGAGCTTAATTTATGTTCACCGGCTCTGTTGCACGATCTTTTTTTAGGTTGAAGCTTCCCTGTCCCATGATGATTATGGTCGCGACCTGGCCAGTGTGCAGAATCTCATCAAGAAGCACCAGCTTGTGGAAGCTGACATTGCCGCTCATGAGGTGTGTTTTGTTGTCAGGAATTCATGGTTGCATCACTCCGCTCTCTGGGCTAGAGCCATGAATGTGTAATGTTACTTACATTTTATGGTTCTTTCTTTTAGGATCGCATTACAGATCTCCAAGCTCAAACCCAGCACTTTGCCGAGGTTGGCCATTTTGATGCCGACTCTTTGCAGGATAAATCCCGTCAAATTGCTGATCGTTATGACAAGTGAGTTAGGCCGCCCCTGCTAATTAGTTTACCTTTATCCTCAGATTCTACTGTGCAGCATTTTGTGTTGGCAAGATCTTACAGTACTTGATCAGTTTGCTAAAATTCACAGGGAAAGGGGTTTCTTTGATTCATTACCGGTATATAGGGATTTCACTGAGGTCCGGGCGCTCGGCAAATTGACCGGCTGTGAACAGAACTTTGTCCGGCTGCTTCATCGATATTTTATATAGTACTGTTGCTGTCTCGTAGTATTTTAATGTGTTTAACAGTCTTCTAAAAAGTTGAGCTTATTTCAAGTCAAAGAAACCACGATTGTTCTGTGGTTTTAGTAGTGTCATTTCCCTTGCATCTTCAAACTGCAAAGCAAATTCGACCAATTGATTACAAAAACAAAAATTCTCCATGTAAGCCCACTTGGAATGTGTCAAAGTTACGAACAAAATTACGAGCTTGGCGGATTTTCTGCTCGGATGTCATATCCTGATGCCCTCCTGTTAAAAACCTTAATGAAGCCCCTGCAATTTATTTATATCAGTATGTTGACCGCACAATAAACATTATTGGAAGTTTTAGCAGCAAACAATTAAGGTCAAGCACCATTTATTAACCATGGGTATTTTTTCAAAATTCAGGGTGAAGGACATGGCTTCCGATCGCCATAAGAAGTTGGATGAGTCCAATGCTCTGCACCAGTTCTACCGGGATGTGGATGACGAGGAGTCCTGGATCAAGTGAGTAGCGTATTAGGTTTTAAGAATGCAAGAAGTTCAATTGACATAAGCTAAATTTGGTCTTTTTATTTGATCAGAGAGAAAAAACTGTTGACAAGCTCTGAAGACTACGGCAAGGATTTGACTGGAGTACAGAACTTGCGCAAGAAACATCAGCGCTTGGAAGCTGAACTAAACACACATGAGGCGAGAATCCAGGTAGGAAACTAAACATACAACTTCTCACTACCTCATGGCTACAGAGATTTCATTCAATGTTCGGAGAATTTGGATCTGAATCACATCTTTTCTTTCAGGCTGTGCTGTTGTGTGGCCGTAAATTTATCGACGAGGGACATAGCAGCTCGGATGAAATCAAGGCTCGCTGTGACCAACTGCAGGAAAACTGGGATGAACTCAAGAATCTTGCAGAACAGAGGTGTGTATGAGTGATGGTGTCTGCGTAGTTCTGGACAATTAACAAAATTACTGTTTGTAAGGGCCCCTAGTTGCCTGTCATACCCGTTTTACTGTTGCTGTAGTGAATTTGTCCTGTTCTAACTGTTAATTGCTTTTTATTTTACAGGCAGCACAAACTGGACGAGTCTCTTGCCTACCAGCAGTTCAGTGCTAATGTTGGTGAAGAGGAATCGTGGATCAATGAGAAGAATACACTTGTTGGAAGCGATGACTATGGTGATACGCTAGCCGCAGTTCAGGTGAGGCGGTTGTGGCTTGCCTTAGATCTTCCAGATGATTAATGTTTTGTCCCACAGTCAGAGAGTTCTAAATGTGTCAGCATTTAATCAGTGGTGCGCTAGATCGCCAGCCAAGCCTAGGGAAAACAGAACCATTGGTCTTTCGAAAACAAAAGAGGCCTGCTCATTAAGTCAAAGTTTTTATTTTATTAGGGTCTGTTGAAGAAGCATGAAGCGTTTGAAACAGATCTGGAAGTTCACAGGGAGAGAGTACAGGACATTGAAGATGCTGGAAACAAGCTCATTGAAAAGGTGAATTCCTATGCACTGTATAAACAAGACTGTAGAGGAACTATTGCTTTTAATTGCCTTCCCACTCCCACTATTTCTGTCTCCATTTTAAGACCAGAATGTTAATCAAAGCGCATTTTTTCCTGCAGGGAAATCACCAATCTGAACTGATTGAACACAGGATTTCGTCAATTAAGGTAACAGCTCTATCAAAGAACTACTACAGTTACAACAGTCTTCTTTGGGGTCTTAATTTGGGACGTCCCGCAAAACCACTCTGCGCGTGATGACCTAAACCCTTTCAGCTTTTAACCATGAATGAGTGGCTCACTTATGGGTATTTTTTTTCTTGTGTAGAGCAAACTGCAGGAGTTGGAGAGAATGGCATCCTATCGAAAGTCCAAGCTGAATGACAACTCAGCGTTCTTGCAGTTCAACTGGAAGGCTGATGTGGTGGAATCTTGGATTGGTAAGTACAAGCCTGTTAGAGCGGTTTCCAATCGAGTGTCGTAAAACTAAAAACCAAAGTAATCACTCTGTCCTGGCCAATTACAAAGGACAGACAATCCAACGACCTTATTAAAACTCGTAGTGAATACATACAGCTGACGTGAAGCACGGGAAAACGTGTGCGAACGAGTCCGAATTTGTTTGGGTTTTACCTCTGGTTGGATGAAAAATTGGCGCATGTTTTCTAAGCCCATCGTGTGTAGCGTCGTAGTGCAGAACCAGCTACTTTTCGACTCTCGATTGAACACCACTCTATTTCTAAGCGTTTTTGTTCCATTTCGTCGAAAACGAAAGATTAATTTTAAGTTATGCACCAGCAGCTTGTCCCTTAATTCAAACAAAGTTCAGCAGTGTTCCTAGGACGTTTTTTTCTTCAACCTTTTATCTTTGTTTTAAAAGACTCGAGGCTCAAGCGTTTGTTATACGTTGATCTTTTTAGGTGACAAAGAAGGAATCGCTCGATCTGATGATCTCGGACGTGATTTGTCTTCAGTGCAGACACTTTTCACCAAGCAGGTAAACTTAAAGAGTTTGAAGAATATGATATTGTGAGCTTGCTCTATAGGGCAGATGATGATTCTATTCAGTTGGAAATGTCCTGCGAAGGAACGTTAAGACATTAACCGAAACACTATTTTTCAGAAAGGGTTAGGAGACTTGGCATTTCCGGGGGAAGTGATCTTGTCTTTCTTGGGGTGGGTGAGAGAGTGAACAAACTCACGCACTGATCACACACAACATCTCCTTTGTACTTTTTTTGTGTCTGTTAGGAAACCTTCGACTCAGGTCTGCAGGCCTTTGAAAATGAAGGAATTGCGCGTGTGACCGTGCTGAAGGATGAACTAGTCCAGTCTCAACACGAGCAGTCACCTGCCATCATTAAACGTCATGATGACCTTATTAGGAGGTGAGCAACACCTCTAACCAATCATTTACGAGGTTGATGTGGTGTGATGTCCGTATTAGGAAGTCAGTAAACCCTCTGATCAACCCTGATTTTCAAGTTCAAAGCGTATCACGGTTTAACAGATGGTATTCCTTGTCTCGTTACTGTCTCTAGGTGGGAGCAACTGTTGGAAGACTCCAGGACTCGTAAAGAACGACTCCAACATGCACAGGATCAGTACAAGAAGGTGATTGTTTCCTTGCTTGACTGCTGTCTTGTTATTTCAGTCAAAAACAGAGATCAAATGCTAGTGTTTTGAAATTGTGGCGTTGTCGTCTTTTTTGTTATTTGTAAAGAAGCATCACTTATAGTCTTCGTCATCTGGTTTGTTCAAGGTGGAGGACTTGTTCCTGTTGTTTGCCAAGAAGGCTTCAGCTTTCAACAGCTGGTTCGAGAATGCAGAGGAAGACCTCACTGATCCAGTGCGCTGCAACTCTGTTGAGGAAATACGTGTAAGTTTTACAGCCCATGTAAACAGACCTTTCTTCACGAGATCACTCTCCCCTTGTTTTAGAGGTGTCTTTAGTCGACGTGGTCAGTAATACAGTCATATCACTTTGCATATCGCAGCTTAATTGCCGAACCAATCACAAAATTTCACTTGCATGTGCTAGTAGGCCAAATGTTTTGACGTCAGGTTGTCGTAGTGAGAGACGTCTCGTTACTAAGCGACCCGTCACAAAGACTGCGGGCTCAAGTCAACTCCAACGAGGATAAAATTACAGATCATACTCGCCCCCTCTCTCAAATAAGTTAAGCCCGTAATATTTTAAGGGTGGAGGGATAATTCTTCTGCGTTGTTACGTTATCACCTCAGGCCTTGCAAGATGGACACACACAGTTCCGCGCTTCTCTGGATCAGGCTGAAGATGATATCATGCTGCTCAGGAAGCTTGATCGCCAAATCAAAAGCTACAATGTCTCTATAAACCCGTAAGTACACCAAAAGGCGAACTTTGAAAGGTCAAGGAAGTCTTCGTCAGTTTCACCTTCAAGTTGCAAGTAACAAACCGTATTCTCACATCCGTCCAGTTCGGAACTATCACAATCAGAGCGGTTTTCGCTAGACTGTTCACAGTCCCCTATTTTTTCCGTGAGATCGTAGATGTCGATCGTTGAGTTCGACGGGCCGCCATCTTGGTCTCTTGATGCGAGCGAAACTGGGGAGAGTACAAAATGCCCATATTAACCCCACCGCCAATTCCCACGGGCATTTTGTACTCTCCCCAGTTTCGCTCGCATCAGGAGACCAAGATGGCAGCCCGTCGAACTCAACGATCGACATTTACGATCTCACGGAAAAATAGGGGACTGTGAACAGTCTAAGTTTTCGCTAACTTAATAGTGCATCAGTAGGAGATTAAGACACTTTAAAAAATTCAGAACAATTAAAGACGTAAATAGCCCTCTCTGTTTTATGTCGATGTCTAAAAGTCTTGTTGTCCGGTGGGAGCTGGGAGGATGACACGCACAATGCTATGAACGCCAACAAAGTGTAGAAAACTGCACAACTTTCTGTTAGGCATACACAAATCTGAAAATTGGTATCTCTGCTGAACTAATCAGGCGCTTTTCATTCATGTTAGGTACACGTGGTTCACAATGGAGGCATTGGAGGATACCTGGGAGAATCTGCAGAAGATTATCGAGGTTTGTAAATTGACTTCGTCTCATCTATTCATATCGAGCAACAATTCCTATTCTTACTCGTTCCTTATTATTACAAATGAAGGTAAATCGACTGGCTTTTCTCTTTAGTGGCCAAAATGCCTTTTTGTCATCTTGGAAGTGTAGGTATTTGAGTGAGAAGCAAACATAGGAGCTAAACTGATAGACATTTACGGAAGTTAACATTTTGAATCGGTTTTCGTGTAATACGTCGTTTGGATCAGCTGCTCCAAATGTCTCATTTCCCTGTCTTACGCAGACGAATACTGAACTTAAAGCTTAACTGAAACAATTGTACTTTGTTCTTTTTCAGGAGCGTGAAGATGATCTGCGCAAGGAAGCCCAGCGTCAAGAATTCAACGACAACTTGAGGCAAGAGTTTGCACAATCAGCGAACTCCTTCCATGCATGGCTTTCTGACACAAGGTGAGACGGACACAAACTACTTGCTAAAATAAGGTCATAACTAAAGATAACTTTTACGTTCGTCAATCCTTGTTGTGTCAAGGTTAATGCCGTCAAAAGGCCTAGATCTTTCCTGTGAGCTGTAGAAACGGATCTGTTAAGTCATGGCTTAGCGCAACTCCTCGCGAAATAGTGTTGAGTATTCTACCGAAGACGTCATAGCTTGCAGAACAAAACTTCTCACTCTAGAATTCTTTCTCTCATTTAGGGTGGCAATGGTTGACGGGCAGGGAGACCTTGAAGATCAGTTGGCAGAGGTCAAGAAGAAGAGTGCTGAGATAGCTGACAGAAAAGAGGACCTAAGGATCATTGAAGATCTTGGCGCCCAAATGGAAGAGGCCCTCATCCTGGACAACAAGTGAGTTCTTCATAGGGTGTTCTTTTTAGTTTGCGCTATTTTTTTGACATAGTTCTTTATCATCTATTTTCTTACATCATGACACAATCATCAACCTTTGATTTGCTGTTCTAGTACGGTATTTTGAGTTATTTTGGCCGTGTACAATATTGCCTTAAAATTGAAGGAAACCTGAAAATAGTAAACTAAGATAGAAAAATACCAAAAAGACAATAATACACCATAAAGGGACAAGGATGGTGAAGGATGGAGAAGATTAACACGGATTACAAACGACGAACTTGAAAAATTTAAGCTAAACTTTTCAAGGTGCGCAAGCCGTGGCGTGGCTCCTTTAACCCTGCGATGGACTACAGCATCCCATCCAGGAGGGAGTAGAAATACTCCTAGTTGCTTAATGCTACAGAAACCGGGATAAGCTCTGACTGTGTAGGCCACTTGACCCGACGCGGACTATTTGTGCACCTACATTATTAACATGTGATGTGTTGTTGATATAGATACACCGAACACAGCACCGTGGATCTTGCCCAGCAGTGGGACCAGCTGGATCAACTGGCCATGCGCATGAAGCACAATCTGGAACAGCAAATCCAGGCCCGCAATACTACCGGCGTTTCCGAAGAGACCCTCAAAGAATTCACCATCATGTTCAAGTAAGTATTTTGTCCCTACTGTGCAAAACACGAACGATGAACTAAAACAGCAATAGTCTGGCTGTGAACACTACACCGAATGTGCTTTTTTTCTCTTTCAATTTCTTGTGGACTGTAATTGCGATCCTCTTCTTTCCATCCCACTCCGTTCTGAACCAGTTACTTTGCTTTCATCCGTGTCATTCCTCATTTGATTTTCTGTAGGTGGGGTTTGAGAATGCGCGTCCGTATTTGCAGGTGACTCCATCTCTTTCTGCCTCTCCCACCACTCTTTTCACAATGATGCCGTCTTGTTTGCGCGTACAGTCAACTTCCGTTATAGCGAACACCCTCGGGACCGCGATTTGGTGTCCGTAATAGCGAGAGTCCGTAATAGCGGGGTGCGAGAAAATTTTTATGTTATAATATTTGGACAGACTGGACGAACTTATTCATGGCAGCGAGACTGTAAAGAGGGCCTTAAGAGAAAAAGATGAAGAAGTTTTGATTGATGGACAGAAGAAGCGGAAATCGACCAAAAAAGACAAAGACAATCTCCAAAAGCAGAAAAAATAGACTTGATATGTGTGCAAATATTCCAAGATGCTGCTCGGTGTCCGCTATAACGAGAGAGAAAATAATAAAATTGTGACGTTGGGGCCGAATAAAGTATCTGTAAGTCCGTAATAGCGAGAGTCCTTAATAGCGGGAGTTTGTTTCAGTCAAACGTCTGTAACTTTCGCTGGGGATTTAGCTGCTGTCCGTAATAGCGGGTTGTCCGTAATAGCGAGGTGTCCCCAAGGCGGAAGTTGACTGTAGTTTTCCAATGGTGCGCCTGTTAAATTGACAAAAAAAACTTCAATTTGCAATACCTCTATTTTTTCAGGCACTTTGACAAGGACAAGACTGGTTACCTGGATCACCAAGAGTTCAAGTCCTGCCTGCGTTCCCTTGGTTACGATCTGTCCATTGTGGAGGAGGGTGAGGAAGATCCAGAGTTTCAAGCCATCCTCAGGACTGTGGATCCGAATGGGTAGGTTGGATTGACGCCTTGAAGGGGCAGTGTGGACTCTGGTGATAAAGATGTAAAACTGTTTTCAATATTCAGCTCACTGGCGAGCCGCATGCTAATCACAGCATCGCTCTTTGTGCTCGTCACGCGTTTCTTAGGAAAGATTGCGTGACGAGCCTGTAGATCTCTTTTTGTAGGAGGTGAAGACAACAGCCTAACTAATCCTCATTCAGGTCAATAGTTTTCACTGAAAATGTGACAAACCAGGATCAAAAAGTTACATAATTTTTTACAGTATAAATTTACTTAACGTTTCACTCTCCAAATGAAAACGTCCCTTTATTGATCGAACTAAACCAAAGTGAAGGAGCTTTCTTAAAGCCCATCTCGTAACGATAAAGTCGCAGATAACGTTTATTGTACACAATGCTGACAGCAGTTCTTCTTCTGTATCTTCGCAGTGACGGTGTGGTATCTATGGGAGAGTACATGTCCTTCATGATCAGCCGTGAGACGGAAAATGTTGGTTCCAGTCAGGAAGTCATCAATGCCTTCAAGGCGCTCACTGAAGGAGGCAAACGTCCTTATGTTACTGAGGCTGAACTCTACCAGGTAATCATTCAAAAATATGGGGATACCGTATCCTGTATGTCATATTATTTCGTCTTGATGCGTTAATTTTAATTTGTAGTGCTTGTGAAGTTGAGCCTCGAGGAGCCTTAACTTTCACGAATTTGGCACGGTTATTTGCCCCCCAGGTATTAATCGTTATTCTCTCTCTCTCGTTCCAGTCTCTCACCAAGGAGCAGGCCGAGTACTGTATCGAACGGATGCGTCCGTACGTCGACGACAAAGGCCGAGAGATTCCGGGAGCCTACGACTACAAAACGTTCTGCGAGGAACTTTTCTCTTCTAGTTAGATTAGTGAGTCCAGCATAAAAATTAACACATTGGTATGTTTATCTGAAGACATGAAACACCTCACGGAATAGAGTTACAGAAAGAATAACAAGTATAGCTCGTCCTAGAGACATCTGTATGGTCTTATTTACCAGTCAACATCACTTAGTCAGTAAGATAATAAGCATATCTTTCTGGTATCTACCGTGATGACTGTGTATAAGAGTTATCAGTTGTTACCAAGATAATGTTTAGCCAGGATATTGGAAAGCTCTATTATATTAGCAAACATGAGTTCATGTATCGTCAGAAATTTGGGCCAGAGCATGCTTAAACTATCAATAGGAAAGCCGTGTTTCCTAAGGCAGTGGTTCATTTTCAAGGCTTCTTGATCAAGAAGCTTTACTGAAGCATTTCATGTCTTGCTGTTTATTGATTGGTTCCGTTGAGGTGTTTTTTTGCTGTGTGTCAGAGTGTGACCGTCATTTAGCTGTAGTCCGGACGTTGACTCTGTTGAGGATTCATTAAACGTGGTAAAGCAATCAATATGTGGCTGGTGATTTTTATTCTAAGAAGGATAAGGAAAGTGAGAATCTAGGAGAAATGGGACAAGCAAATTTCAAATTCTCCGTTTTTGAACATCCGTTTAAAGGAGTCTTGGCTCAAAAGCAGTGTAAGTTTCAAGTGTACTTAGTTCTCTGCAACTGATCCTGGGGTTTCGAGTAGATATCTCTGGTAAATAGTTCGAATACGAAGTAATTGAATTTCAGTTTTAAGCACCTGAGCTTCGCCATGCTTACTTCATGGTAATTTATGACGTCATTGCGCGGTGAGAGTTCTCGATATGGAGCCGGCTAACCTGTTCCAGGCCCTCGGGAAGTGGGGACGATATAAAAGCGGGCAGGCGTTTTCTCTCCCAGTCCCCACTCGTCGGCCGCCCGCTTTTTCGATCGTCCCCCACTGACCGAGAGCCTGGAACAGGCTAAAAGTGTGCAGAAGATTTCTCTTTGGAACTATAAATATTCAACAGGAGAATGAATTATAAACGATCATATACATTAATATGTCGAATTATTCTCGTATTTTGCAACATAACTTCCGCCAGAATGCGCCACGTGTCTGTCGGGCATGCGGGACAAGCGGGTAGATAGGGACCAAGTCCTGCCGCAATCTTGAAAAGTAACGCCGAAAAAGTCATGGGCACGAGCGAAGTGGAAGAGGAAGAAACCAGGGTCGTGATCGTCTCCAATCCCCTCGCGATAGACATTAATCACATTTATCGTCAGTCAAGGTTGTAAAGCTTTATTCTTTCTGGTAGGGTGCATACGCTCCAAAAAATGTGACGCAAACGTCAGCCTTTCAAATTTTAACAAAACCGGAAGACATTGTAGTTAAACCTTCATTTCTTCGTACCGTGCGAATTAACATAACATTAACAGGCTCTTAACATCTTTAACTTCCTTGTTACTAATATTCGTCACAGAGTTAACTCGAACATTAGGGCAAGTTCGAAATGACAAAACAGTTAGTGGGGGAAGGGCGACTAAGAAAACGGACGAACGAATTAATTATTACTCGTCAAGAAATTCATACTGGATCAAAGTGCTGTCAATAACCATGCTCTACTAGCCTTTTGCTCAAAAAATTACAAAAATATCGCTTTAAAACTGAAACTACAACAACTGCGATTCTACGTCTTTAGTTACTCTGGTGAACAACAAATCCACTACTAATAAAAGTTTAGGGTTCTCTCGGCCTTATCGCCTGTTGGCCTTGAACCTCATATCCGGGGTTCCATTTTTTTTCAGCGGTCCAGGAGTCTTGGAGGATGGTGGAGAGGGACAATGAGCTTGCCGCCTGTTAACAGCATAACGCATGTCCGGGGTACCATTTTTCTTCAGAGGCCCATGCGAGGAGGCGTCTGCTGCCGCGGAACTTGCCACACAGCGTTGTTTGTTTACAGCGTAGCGCATGTCGGGGGTACCATTCTTCTTTAATGGCCTATACGAGGAGGGGCCTGTTTCCGCTAAACTTGTCACACAGCGTTGTTTGTTCGCAGCATAACGCATGTCCGGAGTACCATCTTTTTTCAAGGGCCCGCCGACGTAACCAGAGGGGAGTGGCAGTTCCGTATTCCGTATTCCGCTAGGGAGCCTCCCACTGACTGAAGTGTAAACTGAACTTGTTGAATAAGGACTCCTGATTGCCTCTTTATTGGCTTTACAGCGCATGTCAGGAGTGCCATCTTCTTTCAGGGGACCGACGTAACCAGTGGGAAGTGACAGTTCCCAAGGAAACCGTGCTCCGCCAGAGGGTCTCCCACTGCCTGAAGTGCTAAGTGGACTTGTGACATAAGGACTTCTGGTTGCCCCTTTGTTGACCTTACAGCGCATGTCTGGACTGCCGTCTTTGTTCAAAAACTTTGTCCTATTTTCCCGTATCCTTTTGTCTGGGGTCCCGTTTTTGTTGACTCCCTTTCCCAAGTATAGTTGACGGTTTTCTTTACACCGCATGTCTGGTCGGCCGTCGACGCGCGTGCCGGGTCTTCTTTTGTGTGAGTGGTCAGGCTGGTAGTCGTCACGCGAGTATTTGCTGGGCTGGTAGCTGTCACGCGAGTAGCTGTCAAGTGAGGAGTTATCAGACTGGTAGCTGTCACGCGAGTAGTTGTCGGGCTGGTAGCTGTCAAGCGAGTGGTTGTCGGGCTGGTAGCTGTCACGTGGGTAGTTGTCGCGCTGGTAGCTATCAAGCGAATAGCTTTCAGGCTGGTAGTAATCACGTGAGCAGCTACCAGGTGAATAGCTGTCGGAATGATGGCTGCTATCAAGACGGTAGCCGTCATGCAGGCAGCTGTCACGCAGACTCTGTCGCTGGGCTCCTTCTCTATCGGACGCGGATGATGCATCGTCATGATCAGGCAAAAATGTTTCTTCTGAGAGCCTAGACAGGGTATCTTCATCGCGGCTTTCGAAGTCTTCAAATCCTTCATCGTAACTGCTTGAGCGAGCCTCAGATTGATCGTCAGCAGCCTGCAGCCTTTGTCGAGCAACCTCGATTACTTGGAGGCAACCAGGAGAATTTCCAATTCTGGGATCTTGCTCCAGGTCGTGAAGAAATTCCATGCTTGTCTGCTCCAACCGAGCACAGGACAACAGCTCGCTCAGGTGAGGTAAACGAGTCTCTTCGGCATGGCCTATCCATTTCATCACAACATCAACAACGTCTTCTTCGTACTTAATGTCTAGGCTGTCGTGCTGGATGAGTTCTTTAAGATCTTCGTAACCCAGAACATTAAATTCGTCTTCTGCAGACAACTCACTGAAATTGGCGATAATGTGGTTCTTGCACTCCTCTATAAGATTTAAAGTGTACACAGAATCCAGTTCCCTGCACAAGCATAGAAGGCCCGCCACGTCATAAGTGTGCAGTTTTGAAATCAGCCAATCACAGCAGACTTTAGCAAGTGCAGGCATCTCGTAGGTGCAAGCGGCTCTTAGCAGGCCAACGGCATTTCTGCGTTGTACGGTTACTTTTGCTGAGTAGATGTATCCGATGACATCTGCTAGAGCAATAGACGGAATATCCAATCGAAATTTCTTCCTTTCTCGGGCTGACGAACCGTGTAACAGAGCTTCCTTAAACGCAGGTGAAGCTGCCGCTATGACAGGCCCATGAACTGCAAACCGATTGTCGCTCTTCTGGTCCTCCAAGACTGTTGTGGTTAATTCCTTCTCCATGAACATGTCAAAAAGCTCTGAAAGCACATCTTCATGATTATCAAACGCAAATTTCACCGGGTCACTTCCTCGCTGATCCTCAAGCTCCCCACGGATTGTCGCTAGCACGTCAATGTCGTACTTGACTGCAAAGTTGTGAAGGTCATCCAGGATGTCTTCGTCCACTGTGACTTCGGACTTGTAGATGAATTCTCTGAAACACTCCAGCACCTCCTTGGTCAGTCCTTGAAGCACTATACTTCGCTTTGTACCCTCATTAGGGCTCCTCGATACAAGAAGCTTTTTGAGTGCCGGACTGCAAGCTGCGAGCAGCATCGAATGGAAGTTCACTTTGTAATCCTGTGCTCTGGTGGTCAGGCTCAAATCAGTGAACAATCCATGTTGAGATTGCATCTCGGCAAGGTTCTCCAGCAAAATTTTGGCATGCTTATCTTTTTCAAATATGTATGTAACGTCCTCGTCTCCTGTGGTTTCTTCTAGAGGCACATCCAAGAGGGAAGACATGCTGGAAAGTAAATGAAGTAGAACATTCTCTTATGACATGACTCAAAAATCAGTGTTAAGGGGCTATCAATGAAACACTTAAATACAACCAAATGTTTAGCTTATATTTAGCTTATATTTAGAAGCGGGAAATCCGAAGATATACGGGTAATAAGTCCTCCTTAGCGACAGCGTAGTCATTGAGGCTCTTAGACGGGGGAAATAGTCCAACCATGCATAAAAGCATTTCCGCGGGAAATTTACACTGACAAGGGAAAGACCGGAAACGTTGCCTCCTTAGCACAACCATACTTCCGGCTCAATTTTATTCCGCAAAGATATCGTAGTTCACCAGCTAAATTAGTATCTGATTGGCTAAATTTCGTGTAAATTGTTTACATTTCGGATTCGCAATATTCGCCACGGTTTGCAACAGATTCAAAATTGTGTAAATTGAAAGTGTCTGTGTTTGGTGGCGGACGCAAGGGAATGGCCCTGAAGCAAAGAAGTGAAACCAACTGCGAGCACACAGTTGGTTTCTTCTACGCCAAAGAGAAACCAGCTGCTCACGGGGCCTGATAACACTGTTCACTTAATGTGCAAAAATGTGACACTTCGAGCCAGGAGAGCTTCATAAAATTCACTCAAGTTCTTTTTCAGTCAAGGTTGCCATCTTTCATTGTATGGTTAGATTTCCCACTGGCCTATAAGCCAGAACCAACAAGCCATGTAATTTGATACATTACATATGTCAAATAACGTTTTCTTTTAGCATAACGGGCATTGAAAACTGAAAATTTACACCACCTCCTCCATATTATGATGTTAATAAAATTATTGCCGGGAAGAGGCACTCTTACTGAGGAACTGAAAGGAAAACTAGGTTGATTCCCTTTCAAATGTTACGTGGGTGATGTATGTTGGATTTGCATATGCGATGGCCACTGGCCCATGTGGCTACTTCCGCTTTCGTTCACTACCGTACTTTCGGTTTTCTTGAAATAGTTCTCTTTCAAATAAAAGTTTATGTTTTTTTTACCGTTAAAGCCGGGTTCACTGCAAAAAGCTGAAATGTATCTTTTACAATATACTTCGCCTTTGCCCTTCGAAGGGCATACTCTAAATTATACGAGCGAAGTCAATGAACAGAGTGAACCTCAACTATACGTTCAGCGATGTTGAGTGATCGTAACTGCCTAAATGTTTCGCCATTACGATTTTTACTCAGCTTCCAAAGCACGAAAAAGTCGAAATTTGTCTCACAGGCGGACACAGTAAAGAAAAAGCTGCAATTTTGTGCTATTTTTTCGCAATTCTAGATAGTAGCGGCCAAAGTTTTGGAGAAATTTTACCTCATAAGCACAATGATCTTTCGATCGAGATCTTGTGTGGTAACTTTCTTAAACACCAACTGTAAAAAGTTCATATTGATTTCTCTTCTAAATGTAAACTTTCTTGACATAGCTAACCGATCACTAAGTTCTAAGGGAGTACTTTCGCATTTGTCAGTGATTTGTAGCTAAAACATTTTCAATTGAAAGATCGAAGTGTCATATAACCAAGTTGAGCCAAGAGTGACATTACCAGTCACAACACACATGTATTATCCCTACCTTGGTACAAGATTCTGGCTTGTGAACGAAGATTTTAGGCTGATTGAAGTTTAGAACATCAAGCGTGGACACACCTACGAATTCGGTTGGAGTGTTGACTGCCGAAAGTGAAATGCCTTTATCCTTTATGGACCTGTATACCTCCATTCAGCCGAGACGCCGCTTTCGTGACGTCATAGCGGTTCCCCGGTGATCATGTTTCCATATTTTCATCGAGGTTCCGGTATTGTTTTTCATTGCTTCAGCACTTTTGGCGACAAAGGGAGAGAAAATATATATATGTGATTAATGGAAAAGTTAATAAGTTGCTTCTTGGAGATTTCTACGGTATTAATTAAATACCTAGTGATTGTGACTTAACGCTAACTATTTTCCGCGTGAACGATATAACAACTGTGTGACTGGAACGAGACAGCTGGTTTGTGTGAAAGTTTGTCCAGTTTCAAGGCTGCCATCTAGTTCAGTTAGTGAAGTTAATGCTTATTTAGTTAAATTTTTCACTTTGATCCTCAATACTCCCTTGAGGGTGATGATATAGTAACTGGTAAATAAGTATTAGCCACTGGACCGAATAGGGAACATTTCATGAAGACATGATTGATCATCGCAGTTATATACACAGCTTATGATTAAGCAGCTGTGAAATGAAAGCCTGAAAAAAATTCAGGTTTCAAAAATCAGTCGAGCGTGCAGCACGAGGCCGATTTGAAATAATAAGAAATTACAAATTTCGATATTAAGAAGAACTTCTTTTAGCGAAAAAGTCAGTTGTAATGAAAGAAGCCGTGAAAGTCCACTTAATTGACGTGCGGATGGCACAGGTGCAGGAGCTGGTATCATGTAATTCAGTCTCTGAACTTCCGTTTGTTATCTGTTCCCTGCATTTAGATAGGGTTAAGAGAGAGGCATAAAGATTTCGAGGACTGGACTAGGCATTCAGTTACAATAAGTTGTAATAATAGACCAATTTCGATATATTAAAATTCAGCCTAACACAATAGACCTCAGCACAAGGCTCTGGGGAATAAACCCCACAAACTCTGTAGTTATTCCCCAGAGCCTCGTACTGAGGTCTATTGTTTTAAGTTCTAATTAGACACCCACGTGATGTCGCAAAATGTTGCTGAAAATAATCGCGAGGAGAACCAACCCAATATTGTTGTAGATCTAGATACAATTAAAGACAGAATAAATACATAAATTTCTGAGCATACCTTTAAATAAGCATGAGCAGACATTTTCGGGAATTTTCCCAACAAAAGGCGCTAATAATGAAAAACGTACCTACCATCACTTAATGTCAGGGTTCATCAGAGCTTTTGCGTGCGCAGCAAAAGGACACCAACCTCGTTCCCAGGAATTCCCCCTGGGAACGAGGTTGATGGTGTAGTTATATATTTATCCAAGTCTGATTTTTTTTTTCTTTCGGGATTTTGGGTATATCCAGCAAGTGTTTTATTCATTGGCTTTAGCTCTTTTCTTCTTAAACTCCCCCATAATATAATTATACAGTGTTTTTGCATGAAGTCCAGAAGACCGGAAGTGTGTGAACAGAAAGGGTCACGCGAAGTTTGATTTGTCACGCAATGTTTTCGTCAGAATAAATTGTGTGACAAGCTATTACGTATCTCCGCCCACTCGTTCTACGTAGGAGACTAAAGTTGTTTCATAGATAGAAAATAAAGTATGACGTCTGATCTGTTATGCAGTAAAATTTTCTCTGAACCGTGAAAATCTAAAGTTGATTTCGCGTTTCTGCGGGTGAAAAAACATTTGATTTCTCTCGAAGGGTCGCTTGCACCTGTAACTATTTTTGGTACGTGCGGTATTACCCACAATGCATTAAATACAAAATGGCTGTACACTGCAATATGGCGTAGATCTCCAATTAAATAGTTATTTCTTCTTCTGCCAGAGATTATGCCGTTTTTTAAGTCAAGAAAAGTCAGTAAAGATGAAGCAAAGAAACGGGTGGAACGATGTCTGGTCGTAGTAAGTGTGCTTTTGCAGATTACGTAGCTTATTTCTTGAATAGTTGTTTTGATCTGATGTTCGATCGGTCGGTAACCAGTTTCCTCTTTGGGTATGTTCGCAAATTAATTAGTCGAAAACGTTACTAATAATCCTTGTCATTCTAAGAACTCGGTTTCTTTGATAGTTGGAGTCTTACGAAGAAACTAGAAAAAAAGCCAAGAAACACAATTTCATTACCTTTGTAGGATATACCTGGATGCTCTTTCTGATTATCAGAAGAGCTGATCTGTTGGTTAGCATGATGGTAACAGCTCGGTTTGCAAGCCACAGACTTCTCAAAAGGCTGTCGTTATCACGAGCTCTCCGTTGCAATATTTAGTATTGACTGACTCTTGAAACCAGCTTTAAAATTTCCATGGTTACTACATCTTACATCTGCCCAATGTCTTCTTTTCTTCCTGTTGACCCAAATGCACGGCTTTTTCGTACAAGACGAGTTTTCGTCATTGCTTGTCCCACAAAATATTGGTCAACACTATTCTGTGTTGTTTTCATAAATTCTTTCCTCAAAAGAGTAATGTCTTCCTACCTAACTGACTTGAGTATTGAACATTACCAAAATAACTTGCCATGTTTATGTGATGAAAGGTACATTGTGAAGTCCTTGTAGGTGAACGTTTTGTTTTGAGCAGGGCAGGTCAATATTTTTCTTTTACTGTGCCTCTCTTTACGCAGAAATAGTGTTCAGCAAACCTGGCAATGCTTGGGGAAACAGGCAATTGTTACAGGGCAATGGGAAAATGCTATGGAAACTGGAATGAGCTCTGACAGTTGTAGGCCAGTTTGACCCAAGTGCAATATTTTACCACACGTGGCCTGGGATTTCATTTGCTGTACAAAATATTTTTCCACTGAAATGGACCATGCCCGAATAACCTTTTAACTTAATTGCAGAGTGACAATTGTTACAGCAAATTTCAATCCAGCTTAGGAGTGTGACCTTACCGCTGATATTTTCCGTGTTAGAGGAAAGATTGATGGCTCTGTAAATTGTAGTACTTGTAGGAGGCTTAGGTCTCCGTTTCTTGATCTTAACAGGTCTTAAAGTCTAGTTATTAATTAAAACTCATGTGAATACAGAGCTTTCTCATTTTTTTTAAGCTTTTCAGTACTGAAATTATTTATTAATAGATTGTATCTTCAGATCAGTTAAAGCATACATTTTCTGCTTGTGATTTCAATTTTCTTTTTTTTTTCTTGTTAAGGGAAGAGAGTCTCCAGATCCAGCTTTTGATTTGTCAAATTGTGGAGCAACAGAGGTATATATGTGCTCTAAATCTATCCATGCCTATTTGATTAACACTGATAATATTAACTAGTCAGTAATTTGGCTTACAAGTGCACAGTTCAAGCAACAACTGGTATGTGATCTCACTGATGGATACAATTATTATTATTATTATTATTATTATTATTATTATTACTATTACTGTTATTACTATTATTATTATTATTATTATCATTATCATCATCATTATCATTATCATTATGACTGCCACTTAACTGCTAGCCAAGCATGTGTCTGCAAATTTTAGAAAGTGAATAATGGCGTGAACTTGTGAATTAGTGTTTTAGGATCTTTTTAATATTTTTATTTTCATCAAAACTTTAGTTTATTATTATTATTATTATTATTATTATTACCATTACCATTACCATTATCATTATCATTATCATTATCATTATCATTATCATTGTTATTATTATTATTATCATTATTATTATTATTGTCTCTAGCCATTTCCATTTAAACATTTTTTTTTGCAATTGCAGATTTATTATCAGTATTTTTCTATAATGCTGAAATACCGGTTTTAGAAATTACTTATTCTAAACAACAGCTTATGTCCTTGTTGATTTTGTAACATTATCCTGCCTTGGCAGCAAATAGGCATCCTAGATTTTTGTAAATAGTTTTGTCTTGAGTCTTGGCTTGACTTCCTCAGTTGTGTTTTTTGGTGAGGTACTGAGTACACAGTACTTTCACAATGCGTCTCTTGACCACTAAGGTGTATGAATGGGTACTGACAAATTGTTGAGGCAATGTGGAAACAATAGCATTCATGGGAGTAAGTGAGAGGGGTATTTGATTGATGAGGATTGCATGTATCATATACCAAATTAAATGTTGGGACTAACGTTCTCCTGTGATAGCTAGAATTGTTAGCAATACAGGTGTAGACTTGACTGCAATACATTTCTCTTCTAAAATATGCAAATAGTTTAGAGAATTAAGTGGTACACTAAAAAATTTAACAGCATTTTCCCTTTAGAGGTGATGATTTAGAACCTTCACATGTTCAGTGTTACTCTTACTACTTATTAAGTTTACTAATAGTCATTAGATTTCATTTTTACAGTGAAATCCCCTATACCCTTAAAACATTGATTTGGAGGTTTGGAACCTTTTAGGATGTCTTTAAAGCTTCTGCAGGGTTGAAATTAGAGTTGCTTGCAAGAAGCTGTTTGCAGCTGGTTAAAAAAGGGAAACCCTGATGTTAAAATAACACATCTTAAGGCATTGACAAGGTTTGTTATGAATATACCCATGAAGAACCTTCTTTTATTAAATATGCAAATTATGCAAGTTTGATGGCCATTGAAGCATAATATGCAATTGAGGGCACGTGATAATCGTATTTTCTCTGCTTGATGTATCTTTTGAAGATTTAAAGGGACGACTCAAAGGACCAAGTGATGATTCCTGATAAAATCTATCCAGGCAAAAATTTTTTTGTAGTTTGTGTCAGCATTGACCATTTCAAATGGGGCTGAATAGGCAGTGGAATTAAATGACTTTGACAATATCAAGTGTGATCTACCAACTTAGAAGGAACTGTTTAGAAAACAATTTTGTTTAAATGCTACACATGAAGAATTTGAAATATGATAATTTATTGGTAAATAATGAGTTAAAGTGTATTGAAAGCAAAGGCCTTTTAAAACACTCTTTTTATTGGTGTCCTTCTGACTGTTGTTTTACTCGTGTGAGTCATTTCACATTTGTCGCACAAGCCCTTATAATAAATAGGTCACACATATGATATGCACTGCATGTGACTGGGTGTTTTCACTGGGAAAAGTTTCTTAAAATTAGCAATTAAAGATGCTCTGAAAAAAGGAAATGAGATAAAAAAACCGGCAGGTATATTTTGCAAGTTGCAGGTTGAAATTTAACTATAACTGGAAAAACCGCTGGCAATTAAAAGAAACGTACAGGTGGTAGACTTACTGTGACTGTTACATGACTTTGTTGACAATCGCTCAGAAAGGTGGCTTCCACTTAAGTGCCAAACTGGCCAAAGCAATGGGAGGAGAGTATATTCCTATGATTTTAAGCCTGCAATGAATTATTGTTTTTGAAGAAACATCTGAAATATCATCTGAAATATCTAGATAACAGCAGACACGTAAAGATTTTAAGGAAAACGACCAATTTTTTAAGTTTATAAGACATGTTTCGACAGAACTTCTGTCATCTTCAGTTGAATGATTACAAAGCAAGTTGAATAATAAGTAGACAAAAATGCTAATTAAGAGAAATAGTAACAAAAGAACGTGAAAAGGTGTAAATTAAAAGGATAATTTTAGATTTACATGGTGTAATTGCTGATTGAGGCAAGGTAGTTCTTTTTCAATATGGATAGCCTCCTTTATCTTGAGTTGAAAGCTGGTAGTGGCGTGATCTAAAATATGAAAGCAATCTGTTGAACACAATGAGCAACAACGTTCAGAATTCTGAAGATGTTTGAAAATGTGAGAGGCCTTATCAACGGCTAAGTGCTCACGTACGTGTGTGGAAAAATATCGGGTGGTTTCGCCAACATAACAGGCATTACAGCCCACACATGTAAACTTATAAACCACATGTGAACCAAGCCCGCCGGGGATAGGGTCTTTCACACCAAAAAGGTTACCTATCTTAAAGGAAGAAAAAATTAATTTGATGTCTAAATCATTACAATAGCGCTTGATTAAGTGTCGAATCTTCTTCTGAGTGATGACAGAAAAATGGCCTATGTACGGCAGCTTAAAGTAAAACGTGGGCGAGGTGGTAAGGGGGTAGCCACGGGGACAATGATTGCTATGGGTCCCAGTGATGTAATGGTTAACCACTTTTTCAATTAAATGGGCAGGGAAAAGGTTCTTTTTGAGAATTTCAGTAAGCTTGGTTATGTCCTCCTGTAACCCCAACCAAGTGTTGTTGATCTTGAAGGCCCTGTCAACAAGAGTGCTAATGAGACCTACTTTGTATGAGTACGAGGTGAAGCTAAAATAATTAGTTAATGACCCAGTAAAGGTTTTCTTACGGTAAACCCTAGTTAAGAAAGAATTAGTGTCACTATTATCAATAAGAACATCTAGAAAGGGTAATTCGCGATTAAGTTCTTCTTCCATAGTAAACCTTATGTTGGGGTGCCTAGAGTTAATGTAGTCAAAAAATATAACAGCATCGTGCTCCAAGTGAAATAAACAAAAAGTGTCGTCAACATACCTACGATAAAATAAAATTTTAGAGCATTGAAAATTTGGTTGGGGTTACAGTTGGTTGGGGTTACACGAGGACATAACCAAGCTTACTGAAATTCTCAAAAAGAGCCTTTTCCCTGCCCATTTAATTGAAAAAGTGGTTAACCATTACATCACTGGGACCCATAGCAATCACTGTCCCCATGGCTACCCCCTTACCACCTCGCCCACGTTTTACTTTAAGCTGCCGTACATAGGCCATTTTTCTGTCATCACTCAGAAGAAGATTCGACACTTAATCAAGCGCTATTGTAATGATTTAGACATCAAATTAGTTTTTTCTTCCTTTAAGATAGGTAACCTTTTTGGTGTGAAAGACCCTATCCCCGGCGGGCTTTGTTCACATGTGGTTTATAAGTTTACATGTGCGAGCTGTAATGCCTGTTATGTTGGCGAAACCACCCAACATTTTTCCACACGCGTACGTGAGCACTTAGCCGTTGATAAGGCCTCTCACATTTTCAAACATCTTCAGAATTCTGAACGTTGTTGCTCATTGTGTTCAACAGGTTGCTTTCATATTTTAGATCACGCCACTACCAGCTTTCAACTCAAGATAAAGGAGGCTATCCATATTGAAAAAGAACTACCTTGCCTCAATCAGCAATTACACCATGTAAATCTAAAATTATCCTTTTAATTTACACCTTTTCACGTTCTTTTGTTACTATTTGTCTTAATTAGCATTTTTGTCTACTTATTATTCAACTTGCTTTGTAATCATTCAACTGAAGATGACAGAAGTTCTGTCGAAACATGTCTTATAAACTTAAAAAATTGGTCATTTTCCTTAAAATCTTTACGCATCTGAAATATCTGCTGAATTTGGTTTCTTCCCTGTGAGTACCAAAATGAAAGCACACTGAGCTTGTGCTAGTATATTCCGTTGGTTGAAATCTTGTATTATTTCATTTCTTTATTTATTTGCTTCATTTGTGATGTGTAATCTTCTGTTGTTGAGGGAAGACCCAAGCCAAATTTGAAATCGATGGAAACATCTGTGGAGCTGCCATCCAGATGTGTCAATTGATAAGTACTTATAGTGGATCGATCATGTTTTCACTATGTGAAAGAGGTGAACTACTTTATGTAAGAACCCCTGACAAGTATATAGGTTATTAATTATTTTTAGTGCCAGCAGTTTTCCAGTTATAATTACATTTCAACCTGCAACTTGCAACCTGCAAAATATACCTACCGTAAAAAAAACACCACTAACTAGCTAATAATCATTTTTCTAGAAAATAGTAGTCCCTCTCACAGAAGGCATTTAAGCTTGAATCTCGCCTCCCCACTCCTCTGGAAATTCCAGTTTTGGTTTCATACTTTCCTTTAAAGGCTTCAATTGGCATTTGCCACTCCCACCCCATGGAACTGCTATTAACCTTCCATGGAGGGGTTAGAAATATATTTTTTAGAACTGCACAGTAAAGTGAAAATTGATGAATCCAGCCAGCTTGTGATTGACATGCACTCATTTAAAGTAGACCAACTTTGGTAGTCGTATTCTTTCCTCAGCATTGAATAGATCTTTGTAGTTTTTTTTTGTTTTATTACCCAAGACATCAGTCCAAGTTGGACTTTGTTTGCCTATTAATAACTGGCACCTTGCAGTTATCATCATAGCTTAATATAATAACGTGTTCTCTAATTTAATTCTCAGGTACCCAAGGGAGTGTATTCTTTATGCAGGGTGCTTCAAAAAGAGGTGTGTTCTTAACTTAAATATAACATGATATTAGTTGATGTATCATTTTTATTCACTTTATTATAAAATCCTGTTATTTTTAATCATGCCAAATCCTACATTACACTCGTTGTAAGTTGTGTTTTTTGTTTTTGTTTTCATTCTTTCTCCATGCCTTATTGAC
Organism: Orbicella franksi; assembly: GCF_964199315.1. Lineage (NCBI taxonomy): Eukaryota > Metazoa > Cnidaria > Anthozoa > Scleractinia > Merulinidae > Orbicella > Orbicella franksi. Next base: position 11,694,974 of record NC_138145.1, on the reverse strand, counting down.
TGTGACTCAGGCCACTAATAATGATATTTTGTCATATTCATTTCTCTAGGCCCTTTTATTGTTTGATAATGATATATCAAATCTAAAGGGTGGAGGAGATCTGAAGGAGCTATCAAACTTAAGGGTGAGAGCTAGAAATGTTGTACATTAATTGATTAATTAAAATTAATTAAGATTTATTGTAAAAACTGTCATCTTTTTTGGCAACCGCCTGTTTTTAGCAACCCAACAGAACAGTTTCAGTCATTTTCCCATCCATAAAATCACCACTGATCATGGTCATGAAAACTCTGTCATAATGAATATTCTTATTATCACCTGGCATTTCAACTGGTTCTGTTGACTAATGGCAGATTTATACACTTGCTGTATGAAAGTAAAGGTTGCACATTACAAAATATTTTTTGGTCCCATTATCAGCTGGCAAGTGTAAATAAGTGGCCGTAATGATGAGAACCTTTTGCTAACTGCAGTGTGCAACACAGTTTTTATCATGGCAGTGGGTATAGGTAATTGCTTTTGCTGCATGCTGTTTCTTTTGGCAAATAACTTTTTGGTAATTACAATGTTAGCAGATGTTTGTTTCTACAAATTTTATTGTTGGTCAGGATAAGGTGTGAAAGAGGTCTAAAACCTGATGTTATAAAAGGGATGGTAAATGCTCCTTTAAAAAACCATGAGTCTCACAAAATTTCCATCAAATTTCACGGTCGGTCAGTTTCAATATTATGCAAGGCTAAAAACATCTGGAGGTACCAATTTGATGGGTTTTTTTGATAAATGACATCTGAACATCTGGAGCTTGCATTTAAAACACTTTGAAGAAGTCAAAATGTCTTGGGCTCGCAAAGAAAAACACTAGCCTCGCCTTCTCGCAAAGTCTTGCATTTACTATTTCACCATCCCTTATATGTGGCTAAATGTAATTTAGGCTAAGTTAAACGCAAGACCATGCTGGCCAGCAGTATCTCCCGGGGTTTTGGTGCGGGGTGGCTGGGGGTTTCGTGCAGGGGCACCACATGGTTTACAGTTAAGCTTCAGATGTCAAGTCATTCCGCGTTTGTTATCGCTATCGGATAGTTCTCACGGTGCTTTTATTCCCGGCCCGGCCCTCCCTCTAGTCATGGTAAGTATGTGGTAAGTATCTGTGTTTCCACTGTTTTTCAGTGTGACGGTGCCGGTTGGGTGGTTGCTGCTCACAGGGTTCTCATGGTTGCCCTACGTGTTCAGCTCGGTGGCACTCGTGGCTTCACCCTCCTTTTAGGCACCACTCCCCAAGCTCATCTATTGTTGATGAGTTTAAATAAATATAAAGCTTGATCAGCTTCAAAACACTTTGTTGTTTGCCTCACACTTTGGAAGAACGTGGTTCTAATCAAGTACCTTTTTCTTATTTATCAAACAGAATTAAATGATAACTCATAAATGGTCTTACTAATAATTTCCTGCACTTGTTATGCTATTAAACTGAGCAGTGAAAGTATTTTTCTCAACAGGTCTTAGATCTTCATAACAATCAAATAACTACACTTCCAGCTGATATTCATGAGCTAAAGGCATTGCAGGTACACATTGTTGAGCCTTTGCTTTTCTGTATAAGTAGAGACCTTTGAGGAAGTCAAAGTTCTCAAACAAAAAACCTTACATGTGGGAGGAAGTACATATTCATAACATATTTATTACCAAAAAATGGACAGACAGGCAGAGAGACAAACAGAACAAATGGGTGGACAGACAGACAGACAGACAGACAGACAGACAGACAGACAGGCAGACAGGCAGGCTGATAGAAAAAGTTCTGAACAGATAGACAAATGAATGGGATCTCTGTACATCATTTCTATATTATGACTTTGGTCCACTGTACCATAATAATAATATTATTATTCTATTTTTGTTTTTATTTTTCAGGTGTTGAATGTTCAAGGAAATAAGCTCAAAGCTCTTCCTGCAGCCATTGGAAACTTGACATCTCTTCAAAGCTTAATCCTGCAAGGTTTGATTATTTTTCCAGTCACGTTTATTTTCCTTATTTGTCATGTCTAAAGGTGAGTAGGTAATTATAAGGTCCCCACTGATGATGTTATTTTTCTTTAACAGGAAATGATCTTCGCTCCTTACCACCTGAAATTGGCAATTTAAAAAGCTTGAGAACACTTAATATATCAGAAAACAGCAACTTACCTGGAGTTCCACCCACCTTGGCTCGTGTAAGAACTTTAGAGGTGAGATTCAGAACACTTATAATTATAATTAAATTTTTGGTAGTTGGGTCTGTAGCCATTAGCTACATCTCAAACTGGAGAGACAGTGTTTCATCACATTTATTTTGATCAGTTGTTAAGAAAATTGGTTGCAGTTTAAGATTGTCAAAAGGCCTATTAATTTTCTTTCTATATCAGTCAATCTTAATTTATTTTTTTATAGTTGGGCCCATATTTGAGTTTCTGTCTCATGTATTGTACTATTTATTTTTCAGACTATTATTCTTGATGTGGACAAAATAACTTTCCCACCTAAAGGTAATAGACAGAAGAAAGTTATAAGTTTAGTTTTGATTGTGATAACATTTTTATCAGTGTGAATGGTCAAATTTTAAAAGCTACTTGTCCAAAGGAAACTCACTGTTTGGTGGTAAACTATTCCTTACTAGAAAAGCTGTGACTGATACATTGACCAAATTGTAAAATGCGTTGGACCCCTATCTAGGTTTATTAGTGCAAGCTAGGGTTACGTTTTTGTTTTTTTGGGCAAGATGCTCTGTCTCTTTCAACGAGGCACTGACCTGCAATGGACCTATAGTGGGGCCACTTTTAAGCCTCAGTAATGTAGCTAAATGTAATTTAGGCTAAGTTAAACACGAAACAAGAATGCGGGCCAGCAGTCTCCCTCAGAGTGGGTATGGGGTGGCCGGGGGATTTGTTCAGGGGCACCTGGATTTTACAGCTCGGTTTTGGATGTGAAGTCATTCCATGTGTTTTTCACTGCTGGACAGTTCTCGTCAAGCTTTTCTCCCAGCCCAACCATCCCCCTTTGGCTTCATGGTAAGGATGTGGTAAGTATCCTGTGTTTCCACAGTTTTTTCAGTGTGATGTTGCCTGGTGATTGCCACTCACAGGGTCGTCTTGGATACCCTATGCACTCGCTTTAGTTTCCTCTTGGGCTCCACCATCCTTTCAGGCACCATTCCCCAAGCTCATCGACCTTTGATGAGTTTAAGTGCAGTTTGGTATTCTTGTAATAATCAATGTTGTTTTTTCTTCTTAGATGTGTCATCTGAGGGGACAGCATCAATTATGAAATATCTTTGCAAAGGTAAATCACTCAAGATATGAATTGTATAATTATTATACAGTATATTTAATACTACTGACTAAGCTCCATTTTACTGGTGTTGTAATGATTTTTTGTGTTTGTTTTATCTCTTATTAGTGGCTGGAATTGAGTATGTTCCTCCATCCAAACATTTGTTAAATGTGTTAGGTATGTATTAAAATGATTTGTATATAAATACATGTTATGTTGTAAAGGTTGCTAACTTATTGTTAATATTTTGGCATAGGTTATTTGTTGCAAAAAAGCCTAGTTTACTAAAGTAGCATGCCCTTCCCCTGTGTAGTTAACATATAGCAAGAACAAGATGAAAATGGATGCATGCTACCTTTTAACATGTTAGAGATTAAATTATAATAGAATAAATATCAAATACTAAAATAAAATAAATGTCATATTATGAGATACCAAAATAGTTTTACATGTATATGTTATTGCTAAGCATCTTGTGCAGAGGGTGCACAGCAGAATTTTGTTGTCTGTGTTTGGAGCTAGATGCGTGTTTCTTACAGATCCAGTTGGAAATGGAACAGCTAAAGATAAACGATTGGACCCCACTCCAGTGGATCAGCTTTTGGCAGTGAGTTGTTCAGTTTTAAAAATCAACCTAAATGATTAGGCTCTGCATAATATTTTTCATTGCTGATCAATCAGCTTCTACAAAAATAAAAGTTTTTACAATAATTATTAAAAGTGGTTTGCCTGGTGGGATTTCTAGACAAGTATTTGTTCAATTTATAAGATAACAAGTCAGAAAAGAGTTTGTTTCTTTTGCATTTTCATGCTTACTGGAAGACATTCATTTTGTTTATTGATTTCCTAATTTCAGTTTATGTTATGATGTTTTATGTTTTGTTCATAATTTTAATTAATTATAATAAAATCAATTACCAGTAACCAATTGTAATGGTCTGAATTGGCAAGGTCACTGTCAGGTGAGAACAGGTGAACTCAAATCATTATTTTTGCACATTTCAACTCAAGATTGCATACCATTCAGTTCCACTCTTTCCATGTTTTTACACATATGCGGACATTTTTGTTTCAGAGCACTTTATCACAGCATGAGGCAGAAAAGGTTGGCATGTTGGTTTTGTTTTGCTTAGGTTTTCTCTTTTCGTTATTTTATTGCATTTTGTCTTCAGTTTGTTTGATTCATTTTGATTTTTCAACACTCAGCACATTTATCACAAGTATCATACTGCATGCATTTCATGTATCACATAACACAAAAAGCCTCTTTTTGACCTTCTAAATTAAAACCTTGTGCTAGGCTGTTACCATCAGTCTAAAAAGATGTCAAAAGGGTGTTGACCATTGATGGCATTATACAATACTACCACTTATTATGCGACGAGTTTCACGCAACAGAAAGATGAACCAAATCCAGTGCTGTGATTGGCTCAGAACAACCTACTGTTTCCTGCCAGAGAATGGTTTTCTTTATGCCATATTAGAAATTCAAGATGACTGGATAATGGTCTTGATCTTTTTTGCTGTTTTCTTTCTATGGATCTTGATTGCATCTCGGTCCATGAACACGCAAAAATATTCAGCCATCTTGACATCATGCTTGGTAAAAATGAAGTCCAACCTCTGCTCATTTTGATCCTCAGGAAAAAAGAAGACAGCAGATGATTGAAATAGAAAAACAAATTCAGGAAACAGAGCTTGAACAGCAGGCCCTGGCTGCGAAGGCCAGTAAGCAGCGCATTGACCTTATGGACAAGATACGAGTGGTAATGAAAATTAATGTTTTTAACCACACCATTCCCGAAAATAAAGACTGCAAGCCATCCCAAATTTACCTTGTGGTTCAATGAGTGAGAACTTCTTCTAAGGCCCTACAACCAGATCTCTATCTCCTGGTCGATTTGTTGTTCTCTCTCATGAACTTGGAATGGCAGGAAGTCATGACAAGTGACTTTATTAGCATGTTAGCTACATGCAAGGCAGTTGGTGTGTGTGGAAAGCTAGGGGCCATTTTTCAGCTTAGTGCAGGTTGTTCACCACAAAACGATAGGAAGCTTTAGCAAATCACTATGGCTGCCAACGTGAACATCACCAAACAAAAGGTTTCCTGAGTAGAACAATGGTTCTGCGTGTGAGTTCTGACTTTTGTTACATTTCTTACTTGTCATCTGCAAAGCAACAATGTGATGAGTTCTGCGTCTTTTGGTTAACCTGAACTGCAACAGCTAACTTTCATCAGTTTTTCTTTTGGAATTGAATGCTGTCATTACATCTTTAGCCTGAGCAAGTTTTTAGACTGATAAGCGTACTAAACAGATCTACATAACTGTGACATTCCACGGTAAAATATAAATCGATTTTGTGCAATGTGTCATCTTGGCATCGCCATCGTCATTCCTAAAAGTCCCTAATCTCTGCTATAGATTTGAATATGATTGTTATCAAACTAAAAGCAGTCCTAACCTGAAAATGTTTGTGAAACAGACATTATGGTGCCCTGCAAGCGAGCCCTCTTGGACAAGAATTTCCAAGAGAGCTTTCTTGCAGGCTAACTCAGTGTTCAATCATGTTGAACTTGCTGTACTTGTAGAGTGAGTTCAGGTTTTTCTTGCTCATGGCAGCTACTGTACATCTTGTTTGTAGCTTAAAAAAATCTTCCAAAAGTTGTATCTTAATTTTCAATAAAAAGGAAATGTAAAGTTGCAGAGAGACACAGGGAATGCTGCTTCTGAACTTAGAATATTAACAATAAAGTGTTTTCTATAGGCCGAAGCAGAAATGGATAACCGCACATTATGGAAACAACAGCAACAAGATCTTGAAAGACAAAAACTGGTGTCAGTAATGGCAGCAGGTATTCATTCACTGTAGATATGTTTATAGCCTGCGTGTGGCTGATGTGTTAGGCTATATAGTCCAAGTGGTAAACTCTGGCCAGCAAGGAGATCACTGCAAAATGGCAGAGAGCCCTCCCCCCTCCCCTCTTCCCACCCCCCATAATCAGATGCAACATCATTCCTATACCCTATAGACTGAGAGAGAGGCAGTAAAAAGAGAGGTCCTGGGGACAAGAAGCCCATTCCTGGTGGCTTTGCCATTCTAAAGCTTTACCACGCATGTGACAGCTCAAAAAGGGAAGGCTATACAGATCATTAGCACCAGAAATCCTTTAAACTCTTGGCAGTATTATCAAAACTTAAAAATATATATTGACCCCTGGCATATTTTTAGTTTTGCTCGCCAAGAACTTTTAATTTTTAGATTGTGCCTTTTAACAGGAGAGGTGATGAATTATTATTTTGTTGCAGATGAACAGCTCACCAATGACACTGTGGCGATGATATTACAAGTTAATGAAAGGTAAATCCAACAAAACCTCTTTGTCGGGATGGTTTTTTCAACGTGACTTAATTTACATTCTACTTCATACTTTTTTTTTTTTGGTGAGAAAATTTACGTAACAAATAAGTATTTAAGTCAGGTGGTACATGCTTAATCCCTCAGTTAGGAAGTACTAACCATTAAATTTTCTTAATTATATTTCAGAGCTCAGAAGGCGGAAATGATACTTGATGAAATGGAGAAAGAAAGGTACCGTGTTCCGTTACTTAAAGGTTCCTTGACAAAGAAAAGTCAAAACCACACTGACACTTTATGTTGTACTTACACGTAGGTTAGGACATTTCAAAACTCCATTTTCCATCAGCAAAAACAAATAATCTTACACGCGATCACTGCAAATGTGGCATTAATTATGGAACAAGGCATGGGACACTATTTTATCGTAGGTTTCCCAACAATTTGCCGGATCCCATTTGTAAACCTTTGTAGAAAGACACAGAGTGACTTGCTCAGAAAAACGCGGTTCCATTCCCATACCGCTGAGTCCGCTAGTCAAGTTAAAGAAAATGTTCAAGTGTTGTTGTTTATAGTGGTCAATGCGCTTAGCTACACCAAGCTAGTTCAGAGGCGTGCAACTTATACTGAAAGAAACGAATATATCAACTTTAGAAACATAATAGGCTTAAAAATCCCAGCTGGCAGTAGGCAGGCCAGTTGGCTATTTACAAGCATCACCGTGAAGTTAAACTAGGGTCTACCGAGAAACAACTCCAGATAAGTGGTCAGAGCGGGACTTGAACCCGCGACCTCCGGATTTCGAGTCCGGCGTCCTAACTACCGGCCATGCTGCCTCCCCTAATCCATGAGTCACAAGGAGAGAAGAGAGAGTTGTTTAGAGGGGATTAAATAATCCGATACACGTTGTTTTACTGTACAGAATGAGAACTGAAGAGCTGATCAAGGTCACACAGGAAGAAGCTGAGAAACTACGAAAGGAGGAAGTTCTAGGTTGGTGATAATCCTTTCCACTGCTTTCGCTCAATGCACAACCATTTTGTTCGAGTTTCTCTTGAATAAGTGCACTCTGGGGTGGGTACTGATACTATAAGGGTGGGGTGAGGTGAGGTGGGCTTTTTAGCCCTAAGTGGATCTGAAGAATGGAAAGAAACTACACTCGTGTAACGAAAAGATGTTTCACTTTAGTAGTATTTACTTTTGTGGGGCTTTATGAATTAGAGACACTCGGACCAACATGTTTGAAACTTTATTTATGTTTGCTTTTTTTCTTTCGTGGTAGCTTCCATGGCTCGCCTTTTAGAAAGTCAAGAAAGTCAAAGTCGACTTATAAGAGAATATGAACGAACGAGAGAGAAGACTGCTAGTCAGGCCATGAATGAGTAAGTATATACTTCTTCATTCTTCAGAATCTCTCTGTTTGTAACATCTCTGACAACACGCGACTGTGATGCAGTCAGCAGCAGGGATCTGCGCATGAGACATTTCCGACAATTGGTTCAGCTCACAGTTAGCCAGCGCAGCGGTCAAACGTATGGCGTTTGTGAATTTCCCGCCAAAACTGTTGCTGCCAGATGAAGACATGCAAACCAAGTCAATACGTTGTCTCACCTTAACAAAAGTACTGTTTTCGCTGACAAATCAATTAATTAGGGTGTTCTGTTGTTTATTCTTTGCCAGGTCTGTAGAAGCTGATGCACGGTTGCTTGGCATTTTGAATGAACAGTACGACGACAGAGATACTCTTATTTCTGAGATCTCCAGAGAGGTCAGACATTTGGTTGTTTGCTTCCAATGTGTCCGTCTTGTTTTATTTTCTCAATGACATATTAGGTATAGGAACGCATTCATGGTACCAACAGTTCCGGGACACTTTCTATAAGTGGACGTTTAGATGAAGTCCTCATGAAGTGCTCCCTTGTAACTGATTTTGGAGGTATTGTCTCACTGGCTTTGTAAAGTGCCAATGTAAAGCAAGGCGCAACCTTCGAAAAACAAGCAGAACAACATTCACTACACGAGTATCGCAAACAAGACAATGAGACATAGCTTTCCCGATATCTGGCATTAAATGCCGGGAATTATGAGTTTTTACTGATGCCTTGTCTCTTGTTTAGTCAAGCACTTGACTGACTTAATAGTTCTCGTTGTGAGCGTCGATTTCTTTTGATTTTGCCGCGACTTTTCTTGTCCTCTTTGTTTTATTCAGAGGTTTTCTGATTTCGCGTCATCCACATTGCAGTGTATCATCAATATTTAATATTCGTCTTTTGATGTTTAGGAACGCGCACAGATGGAAGCAATTCAAGCTCTTCAACTTCAGACGGATGCAAAACATCGCAGAATCACAGGCCAGGTAATGAAGCTACATAATGATTATTGCACGGCTGTGCAAAGAATGGCCAGAACGAATTCCCTTGTGGGTTGTTTTCTCATTAAGGCCTTCTGGAATCTAGCTAGTATAACTTTTTATAACTCTTTCTGTACAAATCATTCTATCATTCTTCCGTTTTCAGTCTGTATTTGGAGGGTATCGATGTACTTCGTGGTCCCTGGCGTAATTCCATCACTCGTGTAACTGTCAATTTTTGTTATCTATCCAACGTGAAAATTCCTGTTCGTTTGTTTGGCAACAGATTTCAATGCTGCAAGACGAACTGGCGAAACTGACGCTCACAGAACTGGAGAAGAGAGACGAACGGCAGGATGTTGAGAGGGTATGTCAGTTGCTTAGTCGTACAATCACTTCTCAGCGGAAACGCATGGGAGAATCTGTGAACTGAACGCACGGTTTTCCTCCCACTTCATGATTTTTCACATCATGTCCAACTTGGTTACCGCCTGGAACATCTGGGTTGACAACAGAAATGCAAGTCACCACAACTGTTGTTATTTGTCAAGAGAACTCTTTTTAATTCTTGAACAAATTTCAGTTTGAATCGATTGCTTTCGGTCGCTGAATCTTTTCTCACTTGAGTTTTATAGCTCTTATTTCTTTGCCGATTACCACATTCTAAACATGCGAGGGAGGCATTGGGGTTAAAGGTACCTCGTTTCCATGTTACTATACACAAACTTCCTTTAGCTGGTTCAAGTTGTTTTCCTTCCGCTTGTAGAGAGACTGTGGTGTTGTTGTCTTTCAGACTGTCCTGGAGTCGAAGAGAGAAGCTTTAACTGGTCTGCTGGTTCAGCTTGTTGGAGAACAGCACAAAAGGGAAGACGAACTGATGAAGAGACTCGTAAGTTCTTCATTCAATCTGACTTAATTGTTTCACAGTCACCGAATGACAGCGACGATGATGAAGTCAGAAATGAGATTGCTTAGTAGTATTGAGTGACTTGACACTCAGGTAAACGTACTCTCTATTTTGTTACAGGTTGAGATGGAGCACAAAAGAGAAACTGATATCGAGGATTATTGGTTGATACAGTATCAGAGGTTACTGGAGAGTAAACCTCTTACTCTGCTTGAAAAGGTGCGTGTTCTCAGCTAAGTCTTACTCGACTCAGTACATTATCAGGCTGACACGGAGCTCTGGGCTGGGAACTTGCCATTTGGTCCAAAATTCCACCGAGTTTGGTTCGGAGTAAGTGGCAAACTCTTCTTTGGTTCGCCCAAGTGGAAAACTCTCCGAAACCACGGTACCTCTTAGCACTAGCCTTTTTGGAGTTCGTTTATTTTTTTCGGGAATCATCCAGTTGGGCAAACCCGAAATTACTATTTACCTCCCAACCTGAATTTCCGGGGTTCTTGACAGAATAGAAAGCGTCTCTCACTAGTCTCTTGGGCTCATTAAGGAGAATTGCGACTTACCTTGTCTGGGATGCTGGTCGGTCGCAGTTCGTCAAAGCATGTTGTCTAATGTTGTGCCAACGAATGGCGTTAATCATTCTCCCCTCCCAACCACATTATAGGTATTTTTCTGTACCTTATTTATAACTGTATACATGGTCTTCGACTTCTTGAACAATGAAGCTGCCAAACAGTAGGGCAGCATGTAGTGTAACCTGCGAACAAGCGCAGTTCCTTTTTTTTCGTTATCACCGCGAAATGAAAGAACACCTGATCTTATGTTAGAAATTTCCCGTGGAGCGTTAGGCTAGACTAACTCGTAACGTAGAATCGTCTATAAAATACCTATCTTCGCTTTGGGAGATTTTAAGGAACCGAACCCTTTTTACCATAAAAACGGTTCAGCTCTTAACCGTTCTGTGTCGTCATTTAACAGGAGTGCGATAGTGTCATTTCTGACGTACTTGCCGAGGCAGAGGCCCAAGACTACGCTTCACACTTCGCTCGTCATCGCATCACGTGGGAAATGCTTAAAACTATGACAGACAAAGAACTCAAAGAGGTAAGGGACATAATGGTACAAAGTACAACCTCGTTGCCAACCTCGTTTTCAGGGTCTCTCCTTCTGGGACGAAGAGAAATCCTAGAAACGAGGTTGCCTCGTTACTGTGTTGAAGAAAGGCCATGTGAACGAGGCATGTATGGGATGTATGGAGTTAGTTATAACAAGGTACAATATTAGCTTGGAATCGAAGGGATTACAGCTCCATCAGTGTAAAGGCAGGTTCTTCTCATCAACGTATTTTTGTCTTTCCACTTTGCTGTTAGAGTGTTCATTCATATCCTTGGCATTATTTCTTTTTCATAATCAAACGTGACACAGTAAAGTCAGCTTAACGTTGTGTTAAGTTTTAATTTCCGTTTTTCGTAGCTGGGTATACACGAGCTTGGAGTTCGTAAGGCAATCCTGAGCGTGGTCCAAGAACGACTCCGTTTTGACACCAAGGCAAAGGAAAAGGCAAAAGAGATTGAAAGACCTGAGGTATGGAGAACAATATGCCGGCATGTTGATATAAAACCATTATTGCGGCATTTGCATCGATTTTGAGTAGTTCAAACAAGATTTTAGGAAGACCTGGATTTATTTCACTGAGTTGTGAAACAATACTACAGCTGACAGGAACCGTGTTAATTAAAGCTGGTTTTCAGTAGTGCTTAAGCGTAAACATTAGTTGACATACGCAAACGCAGTGACGCAGTGACATACGCAAATGGTGACGAGTGAAATTAGGAAATAATTTCACCCGCGTTTTCTCAAAATTTTTATTAGAATTTTGACTAAACATAAGTGAAATTATCACTTCTTAATTTTACGAGAATAACATTTGATTACATTTTAATATCATAGGTGACAAATTACGCTTACAATCGTTTTTTTTTTTACTCTTGGTTATTGTATCGAGAAATTTCGCGCCAAACGTTGCTATGGCGATTTTGTAATATCACGTGTGATATAAATAAACGCTGAAATTTCTCGCCAACATTAAGGAGTAATTTGTCACCCATGAAATCATACACTTAATTACTGGTGCCGATGGAAACAGTTTTGTTTTTCCGAGAATCTCAATGCTTCCCGACAGTAATTTCTATTTAATGTTTGTTGCTACCTTTTTTTGGTTAATCTAGTACTTCTTATAGTGACGCTATTTCTCTGATTAATAGGCACCAGTCCCTCGAGCTCCTGTGCTGCCAACACAACCCTCGCCATCAGCACCTGTACTGGAGAACCGGGACATGACAACAGAATGCGTGATCTGCATGGATCAGAAGGTAAAAGCTTATTCGCCTTGCTTTACGCGAAAGACTGAATCCTTATACTGAGTGCAAAGGTCGATCAAAATTTCAACTCGTACGCGTTCTCTAGCCAGTCAAAGTTTGGGTAGGTTACGTCTGCATACGAGCCAAGTGGCCCATCGGGCCGGAGCTTATCCCGGTTTCTGACGTGAAAGTGTCTTGCCCAAAAACACAACAATGTCCCCAGCTAGGGCTCGAACCCGGACCGCTCGATCTGGAATCGAGCACACTAACCATGAGGCCACCGCGTCTCCCTTAGCCAATCAGAAGGGAGGTGTTTTATTCCAAGCCAATGAAGTGAAGCTTTTTAATTTTAAGTTATCGGTCAGTTGCTTTATTTTCCGCCCAGAAGTTAGCTCTGTCACTACTTTCGTTGTGCAATTTCTAATAAGAAAGCACCCACTTTTTGTGCAATATACTTAATTTACGTCCTCGAGGTTGTGTTCCGACGGGAACGAAGTGCTTGAGAAATGCACTCGGGATGGTTTGAAGATGTCTTTGTCTTGACTTTGTTCTTTCTTGTTTTAACAGTCGGACGTGGTGTTGCTGAATTGTGGTCACGTTTGTTGCTGTTTCAACTGTTCCAACTCGCTAGCCAACTGTCCAATATGTCGCAACCCCGTGGTGCAGCGGGTCAGGATATTCCTCTCATGATACGTCTTTGCTTTTTGGTTATGTTACAAGCAAGTTTTCAGTTTGTAGAGCTAAGAGGGAATGGCTTGGAAAGCAAAAGCCTCCCACACCTCTTATACGTTACGCAAACTAGGGCAAGAAACACAGCAAATCCTCGTAGATTATTATTGTCTAATCAAAATATGGCGCTAACATTAATGTTAGCGTGATCTCGTGTTGCTTAGCAACCTCAAAGCCGAAAATTGCGGGTTCCGTCAACTCGCAAAAGGTACCTGTACTGTCGACTACAACACTGAAAGCTTTAGAAGTGACGTTTGCTCAAACGTCTACTATCACATACACTTTGCTCTAACAAAGGACAAACGCTCGAAAATCGCTACTACGGTTAATTTGCCTCGATCAATTTGAAGATACTACAAGAATATATATCAGATAGTAACGTGTTTCACTTAATTTTTCTTTAAAAATTAATAACCTTGCATCAGGTATATGTACTTGTTATAGACATCAAACTTAGCAGACTAGACCTAAACTATGTTTTTAGCCTACAGTGCAGGTAGTTTTGGTGGCGAGTTCGCAAGAAGTGGGACGCGTGAGAGAGGGCGGGTGGCTAATCCAATACGGAGGCCTAAACACTCGATACGGGAGCACTCGTTCGCCCAAAATACGCCTGCACTACTGGCTACCATGTTTTGGAACAGTCTCAGTTCTGCGTCGCTGGTCGATTATCAAGTCACCCTGTTCATTATCGTGTCAAGAAACCCGTCTAAGACTGTCATTTTGCGAAGTTAAATTCAGGCGGGTACACCTTCAAGCAATTTTCTTTAATCATTTGTAGTAGATGAACTTCTATAGAGACAGGATGCATAAATAGAAACTTCCTAATCCAGACAGTGCTTGTACCAACAGAGTGTTGTCTGGAGCAAATCTTCGAACTAAATTTTTACGTTTAATATCACGCATGCATATTTAAGTTTTCAGTTTAACTGATATTATTTAGGCTTCGTTTGAAATTTGTAATCTTTTGTTATTAGTCTTTTTAATGAAACCACAAAAACACGCTTGGAACAAACGTGTTGTTGAAATAATCGAAAATTAATGGCAAACAATTTAGGTAGAAAAGACTCTTCCCTTGTACTCTTAGAGAGTAATGAGCGTTCACGTATTTCTCATAAAGTTCATTGAACAAGATGCTATGACTAAATGAACTAATTACTGTAATTCTCATAGAGTTTCAAATATCGATTGTTCCGTATTCAAGAGCGTAGTGTAAATTCATTTTAGCTGCGTTTAGAGAGACTAAGAGCTACAATTAAGACATTAAACGTTTCATTGACGACTTTGTTAAACCTTTGAGACCTAATACATCAGTAACAGTCTAAGGCCCCTAAATGAAGACGAAACGAATTGTTGTATACAAAAGCAACAACTTGAACGGAGAATTTGAATGCGATTGAGTTTAACTGATCTCAGTAATGAATTCCTGTCTTCTCATGACCTGTTTGCCAGACTACTTTGGAGGCAAATTAGATCCTGACGCTGTTAGGTTTAAGAAGGTTAACAAACGCACTTAATGATTTGGATATTGGTAAAATCAGAGGCTTGTCTAGAAAGAGCAAATTTTGTCACCTTTTCTTTGTTGTCAACATAGATTATAAAACCTGTTTTCTTTTCAGGCTCTAGGTGTAATTCGCTTTCATTGAAGAGAAGAAAGAGCAGTGAAAAAGCGTTATTATAATGTAATTAAGTTACTTCTTTTGAGGGTAACCAAACCCTAATTCAGTGATAAAAGAAGTTAAATAATTTAACTCTCTTTTGTTATCTTTGAATTCGTTTCATGATTGGAGCAAATTTGGCAATTTTAAGCAAGCTCCAAGAAAATAGCATTTTGTACGACTGGTTAATCAAAGCGAAAACGTCAAACCATTGCTTCATCTTTTGTAGCATACTGTAGGCACCATAGTTTTAGTAAGTCGCTAAATATGGGTATGGTTCAGTCATTTATCTGAGATGGAACTCATAAGATGCGGAACTGATAATTTTTCCCGACTGCTTGTTGAATAAAGTGAAAGGATTACAAAACGGAAAAAGATGGCTTAATGGAGAATGAAAATTGTGGCACGCAATTTCAGTTCTTATTTATACTGTATATAAAGGACAGTGCTTAGTAAATGTAGGCAGGCGTTATTAAACAAACTGTCCAACTGCACATTAAATACAATTTTAAAAACACATTTTTGATGTAGTTGCTTTAACATGACCTGCTGTTCTCCTCGAGATTAGTTAAGTATGCTTGAATGATAAAGTATATTCGGTTGATTCACGATGTGGCCCGGGGCGGCTCCCCTCCTGTGATGTGGTCACTTGTGATGTAGATCGCGGTGTCTCGACGACATACTGCTCGTCTTCATCATGCGATGAGGTCAACTGACTACGCGTCGCGCTTAAAGTGCGATGCACCGCTGTGATTGGTTTTTCAATAGCTGTGGTAGGTGCATTTCGATCTATCGCTGTTTCGATGAGCTGTTTCCTCTGCGGTCCGCTGTCGCACGGTTCTCTTTGCTTTTGTGTTTCTTGATCGTGGGTTTCTATGCTTCGGGAATTTCTATTCCAACATCCCTTGTTGATGTTAGGACGAAGTCCTACGTGAATCGCTCCTTTGACCCGGCGTGTTTATCAGTTAGGATCACCATCAATAAACTTTACCTCATTCCAGAGCTGGTGGTGTCGGAGTCCGCTGAAACGGTGGAGGTCTGGGCACGTGCGTGTCGGATGTCTCGGTGTTGCTCCTTGATTCTGTCTTGCAACGGTCTTCCAGTCTCGCTAATGTATTCTGTAAACCATCTTGTTTAGCCGGGTCAACAGCGTCTTTCGGTCGTACTAGATGTGATCTTAGTGTTGTCTCCGACTTGAAAAACCAGCGCGTACGCCCAGCTAAGAAGCAGCGAAGTTGTTCGGATTGACTTTTGACATAGGGTCGTAGAGACGCAGTAGTGTTTTGTTTTCAGCAGTTATATCTATAGGTGTGATTTGAATGCCAAACTGCAGCTTGGAGTGTCAAAGGGTTTGTTATTTCTTTTCTTTTCTTTTCTTTTTTTCTTTTTTCAACAACCTCGTTTCATTCACCCCTTGGTTTTACCTTAAAGGGGCCCTAGAACACACATACAAGAAGTAAACACAAAAGTTGGAATTCAGTTGAGTGATTTTAATTTTCCATTACTCAAAAACCATATGCGCTATGTGCATTACAAGTCGGCGCGTGCAAGTGACGGTTGCATTCATTTCGATCATCACAACAGTGGTGCTTACAACTCCAGTCGACGTCACCATCCGTAAACATTCCAATCATTGTTTGAAAGGTGTCACAAGTTTCGCAACTGCACGAAATCTCTACGTCTTCCTTAGGATAACATCCTTTCTGCAGGTCAGATACTAGCGTGCCCCCAACCTGGTCCACTGAGTGGTATGTGAAGCACTTGCCGGTACAGTCCACGATCTCAGGAATCGCGCACGATCTCGACTCTGAATCACACTTCACGCATTGTAACGCGTCAACTAATGAATGAAAGTAACGAAGAAGAAAAAATCAGAACCAATGCGTGGTCGACGTCACTCAATACTTGCCGCTTTGGGAAAATGCGTTACGTGAAAACCACCTCGCAAAATTGGCTAACGATTGAAACCAATGAACTGCCACCAATATAAAACGCCTGTACTGGTAGATAAAATAAAGGCAAGCAATTTCGGCACGCCGTCGCGTAGACAATTTTTTCACTAAAAGAAAAATTCGTTGTGTCTACCAGGTACCATTGTACTCCTTTCTTTACGAGCCCTTGTTTAGCTGTTGTATATTGTTGGTTGGTTTGTATCGGTTCTTGTGTACCGGTACACGAGGACAGAACAGAAAAATTTACATGTGAACTTTAAGCAATACTCCCTTTAATTGTCTCGATATAATACTATAAGTCCTGCCAGACCAGTTGCAAGTTTCTTCGAAGACGCTCAAACTGCTTTGTTTTATTTTAACGAAAGAATATCGAATGTGGTCGCCGCTTTGCTTTGTGTAAGGTATAATGACCTTGCGTTGGTTTTATCCATGGGAAGGTGTAAAGTGAACTGTTCTGAAAATGTACTCACCATGAACAAGCGTCAATTTCAACAAGGTGGCAAATACAATTGGTAGCACAAAGGTCACCTTCTGCATTCTGAACGGCAAACAACAGCTTCCAAAGTAAGCCGGTTTCACTTGCACAAGTTCGAACAAGTGCTGATTAACTTCAGCCAGATTATTTAATGATCTTTAAATGTGATAAGGTGGCGACTGAACTATATTTTGGCTCGAAGCTGAGTACACTGTCAATGAAATGTCTCCGATCAACGAAGATCACTCAAGTCATGTTTCCAATTGACAAAGAACTTGTTACTTTTATTTGAAATTGCGAATGACGTATGCACTTGTAATTTTATGTTTTGTTTAGCGATTTGTGGATGTTACCACAGATGCCAGAAGTTAAAACTGAAAACAAGGTTTATTTATTTGTGACAAGTAGTATTTTGATAAATACTGGGATGAATTTAATGAGAGACTTGACGTCTGCCAGAGGTGACAGCGTAAGAGATACGTACCACCTCATGATTTTAGTGGGAACCCAAGTTTAAGAAAAATTGGGGCATGGTTTTACCTTTTTAATAATAAATAAGCTATTAGTGGGCTTGGTTTTAAATTATGAATAATGCCTTGGGTGTGTTTCACCTTAAGCCAAAAAAGTTAAATTTTATATCATTAAGTTAATTAAAAGTTGGCTTTTATTCGATGAAGATTACTTTTACTTTAGGACCTACTCTAGATAGAGATCAATCGTATAACCTTGCTAGTCTTACAACTGCTGAGAAGTTAATCATCACTGATGTATTCATAATTTATGATTAGGCCCATCTTTTATCGTGGTAAGATAGTAAAATGATTGTAAAAATTGATTATAGAGGTGACGGTAGATGTAATATGAGCAAATGTTGTGGAAGTAAGATTTTGGAAGAAGGTTGAAGCTTGTGTAAGGACGTTTGTGTAAATCGAAAGACCAGGTCGAGGGAAAATTAAGAACAGTACTCTAGTGGCCTTTAACGGACCGATTACCAAAGGAATTTATAAAGTAAGCCAAGTATGTGATTCAATAAACACCTTATAAACTGAGCTATTGCTCTTCGTGTTCTTCCGACACTTCTTTTCTTCCTTTCAACATGTGCGGCGGGAGAAAAAAGAGAATATTTATTCTGTCTCATTTAGTACCTTATGGACGTTTCTTTTGTTTACTAAGTTGCATCTGTACAGTTTACCGTGAACTTAATTATGTCAGCGATAAAAAAGATGTTTGATTTTAATCTTAAACTTTCAGATTCCTATAGCTTGGACTGTTAATAAACCGATAATCCTCTGCAAGTTGACTTTTTTCAAGTAGAGTCCTATACCGTAAACTGCTGCTTATAAGCCCTCCCGCTTATAAGTCCTTCCGGTTATATAGTCCTATCGGCCACCTGTAAACAAAATATTGCTTTCGGTTATAAGCTCCACCGGATATAAGCCCCCTCCCCCCCCCCCCCCTCCAGTTTATAGTGGAATTAATTTCGATATATTATGAAAATCGTATTTCGATATAGATCAACACTGCTTTAGCTCGTGTCGAAACGGTATTTTTACTCCTCTTATAAGCCCCCCTTTCCCCCAAGATATAAGCCCAACCATTAATAAGCCCCAAAAAATTAAGTCAGCAGAAGATTCTCAAGTTGGACAGGTGCTGTTTATGAAAAATCGGAGATGAATCAAAACGGTCGAAGCATGTAATTAATATATCCAATCAGCGAAGAAGGCGAGAACTCAAGAGAACTGTCAAAATTGTCACGTGACAGAATGGTGCCACGAAGATATTCCTGTTACTTAGCAGTGGAATCGTTGATTGACAGCTCTACTATTTTTAGCTAGCTGTTGGTGGGCATTCTTCCTTACTTTAGATTTCTTTACTTTCGTCCTCTTTTGACTTTTCCAGCAAACCAAATGGAAAAACTGTCCTTTTGAGGCCTTAACAACTGTAACAATTAAGTAGTTAATTTTGCTCGTGTTTTGAAATATGTGCCAGCGTAGTTAATAGAGGGTAATAGTTGAGAAGCCCACCAAACATCAAAGAAGCAAATAAACACGCCAAGATTTGTGTTGTAAGGTCCTCACTGACTATGCGTGAATTACATAATCGCAATGCTCCTATTGGTGAGTTGTATGAGCACACATAACCACCTTTTGTATTTTGCCAGGTTTTGTGCAGGGACAAACCCAAAATAGCCAACAAAAGCATACAACAAAACACTTTGCCAGGTTTCCTAGCCAGTTTCCTCTATTTACTATGGTGTCAGTAGCTTTTAACGGTTGTTCATTAAATATTACAGCTGACGAATCGCAGACAATTCGCTCATAGCTCTAGTCTGCCTGCAGCTGGTCTTTTCTTTTAGGGTTCAACAAAGCAAGTGTTTCTGCGCACAAGGGGCTTTATGGACAAGGAGATCTTGTCTCGACACAATGGTCTCTCGTGTAAGGGACCTCGCACTGCTCTCCTTGTCTTATTTGGAGAGGAAGTGCCCAAGAAAGGCACACTTGGTATCTGGAGCCATGAGAGATATGATGCATAGCAAGACCGCACTCTTACTTTGTTTCAACCCTCTCAGACATTAAAAGCAAAATTAGGCCAAGATGAGGCACACTCCAGCTGCTTAAATCCCCCCCCCCCCCTTCCTGCCTCCTTTGAGTCCTTCCCTTGATTTTGCAAAATAGGGATTCTGGATACAGGGTCAGAGCATGGTAAAATCTCTATACACAAGAAAAATGAATACCGAGTTGAGTGATTTTAATTTTTCCATAATTCAAAGTTTAATACCCATCCACCATGCCGCTTTCACGGCAAGTCGGAGTGGTGTACAAGTGATGGTTACACTCATCATGATCATCACAGCAGTGATGCTCACAGATCCAGCTATCTGTTGAATATGATGTCAATAATCTGTAGTTATTGCACGGTTCACAATGACGGCTGCGTAAGCTTGTGGAATCCTGCTCCTCAGGATAACATCCTTTCTTCACGATAGAAAAAATTCCGCCGTCAACCTCCCGGTCCGCGGTGCGGTACGTGTAGCATTTCCCCCCAGTACAGCCCGTAGTCTTCGGATTTGGACTCGCGCAAGATTCCTCTGAGTCACATTCCACACATCGCAACGCTCTAACTGAAGAATACAATGGGGAAAGATGAATGTAATGTCAATATGTGATCAATGAAAACTTTCCGACAGAGGAAAAACATTTAACTATGACTGAAAAAGAAAGGGAAAAAAGATCTGTAAAATCCGGGCCATTAAAACGCTTTGACTGTTCTTATTAGGTTTCCAACACGGTCGGGGATATTTGTTTTCTCACAACACAAGACTTCCTTCCTTAGATTAATCATTATTTAAAATTCTCTGCCATGTTTTTGTTTTATTTTCTTGTGCAATGAGTTAAGCATTTCAACTGAGCAGATGTCAGTCCCACCTGAATGAAAAAAATAGACTACCGCAACACGAAGGTGAAATTGCATGCCTTTTTGTTAAAACAAAATAGGAAAGAAAAGATCGAAGAGCCTTTTCAAACGTAACGACCTAAATGTTCATGATCACGAGAAGGTGTAAACTGACGAACTGTTCTGAAAATGTACTCACGATGTACAAGCGTCGCCTACAACACGGCGGCAATTAGCATAACAAAGATCAACTTCTGCATACTGAACGGCCAGGAAAACTAACAGCAATATATAGTTTATGAAATAAATTGGTTTCACTCACATATTAAACTGCCAATTATCTTAAGCCTGATTACTGAGTGTGATGAACTGGCGAGCTGTTCTCTTATTAGCGAGATTTCTATTAGCAACTACTACTGATTAAATGAAATGCCTTTATCTGCAAACAACTTAATTTTGCTGAAAAGTACCCTTAAGCGAAAAGAAAATTAAAATTTCATTAGGTTTTATTTGGTAAGTTAAATGGTTCTTTTGTTTAGGTGCTTGCATGTTACTACCTCGGCTGACCAACGTCTAGTTTTCGTCCTGAATTTTCACATTTACTCGATACCTGCGTTTTTGCCATAACCTTAAATATTTTCTAAATTTTTTTTATAACTCTTTAATTCCTCCATTTTCGTTGATCTGAGGAAAAATGAAAGTCTTAAGAGCCTTCTCAATGATCCCTAAGGTTCTATTAGAAATACAAGGAAGAACGACGTTTTTGCCTTAAAAAAATAACAATGATAAAAATTAATTTTGGGGGGCGTTTGAGAAGACTTTATTTCCTCGCTCTACTCTCAAATGTTTCAAGGAGACGTTTGGTACATTTTCAATCAAAAATTTTCGGGGATCTTCTTTAACTGTGTATAAAACCCTAGTGCGTGTGTGTTAGCATTCAATCGAAGGTCACTGAGCAAAACAGACGTTCATATGTGGTGCTGTCTGTGGTACTGTACAAGGTGGTTATAACTTGTGTGTCTCTAAATAAACGACGAGATTATTCATATGGTACTGCCTGTTTTTCAATATTTTCCCAACTACAATCTGAGAGATTTTGTTTCTAATTTTGAACGATTTGAAACTGGCATTGGCATTCCTAACGTAACCGAGGCGACATCACCAGGACCGCGATACGCTGCAACAGAAGTAGAAGGAAAGCAATTGATACAGCGAGTTACAGAAAACAAAGTTAAAAAATGCTCAGTCCTTACCTTAAGCTCTCTGGACAAGAATGTTCGTATTTACGAAGGAGCGTTTCTTCTTGTAGTGTCAAGCGGTCGTTGTGATTGGTCAGATAGCAGCTTATCACGAAACAGAGCTGCACACGCCATTGAAAGGCTCCTTGCAGTTGGTAGTCACTTTAAGTCTTTAAGTCTTTAATAAGTTTACTGCTTAAACAGTGGAACTATACTAGGAGTTTAAAATAACATAATAAAAGCACGTAATAAATAATTACAATATGTATATATACAATAAAAATTATAAGTTAGTAAAAGATAAGATAAAATAGATTAAGTATAATCTCGTCGAGACAAGCTAGGACGTCTGGATATACATTATACAAAAGATTTAATGGCTGCAAGAGCAATAGTCTTAAAATTATTTATATCAACATCTTCATAAATAGGTAAATTGTTCCATGCTACTATTGTCCTTGGATAAAAGGAAAACTTATAGACATCATTTGATACACGGATTTGTTGGAAAGGACGACTGTTCAGTAATCTGGTGGTCCTTGTTATTTCGCGGACTTCAGGAGGAAAGCTAATACCAACATGTCCCATCAAGATCTTGTAGTAGTTTGAAAGAGGAGTCGACGATCTTCAAGGGAGTCCCAACCAAGATGTTCGATCATTGGAGTAACATGACTAAATCTGGAATAGTCATTTAATACAAATCTTGCTGCTCGGCGTTGGACCATCTCTATTTGAGTGATGTTCTGTTTGGTGAAAGGGGTCCAAGCGCAACACGCATATTCGAGTTTTAGGCGGACTAGCGTGCGATACGCCGTATCTTTGACTTTAGTATCACAACCACTTAGAATACGACGCAGTAGCCCAAGAGTAGAATTTGCCTTTTTACAGATCTGATTGATGTGCTCGTTCCAGGACAGATTGTCTGTCACGGTGACTCCAAGGTACTGGGCTGAGGAAACTCTAGAAATGGGCTGGCCAGCCAATGAATATTGGAACATAGTTGGAATTTTCTTACGCGTTATACCAAGTTGATAACACTTCTTGACGTTAAAGTTAAGTTGCCAGGTGTTTGACCAGAGTGACAATTGTTCAAGATCATCCTGCAGAGCCCAACAGTCCTGTACTTCACGGATTTCACTATAGAGGATGCAATCATCTGCAAAGAGGCGTAGACGTGACTTTACAGAAGAAGAGATGTCATTTATATACAGTAAAAATAATACAGGGCCCAAAATTGAGCCTTGCGGGACCCCGGAGAGCACTGGTTTGGAAGAAGACTGAATGCCATTTACTGAGACTGATTGGGAGCGGTTTGACAGAAAAGCTTTAATCCGCATAAGCATGTTCCCACGAATACCATAGAAGTCGAGCTTCATTAGAAGTCTTTGGTGGGGGACAGAATCAAATGCTTTAGAGAAATCAAGCAGTATGACGTCGGTTTGGCTGCAAGTGTTGATTGACTTGGCCCAATCGTGTATAGCTGATATCAGTTGAGTTTCACAAGAAAACCGCTGTCTGAAACCATGTTGCTCGTTTATCAAAATGTTGTTACTAGATAAGTGTTTAGCCATATGATTAAGAACAATGTGTTCCATTACTTTACAGCAGATAGAAGTCAGCGAAATTGGGCGATAGTTGGATGGATCTGATTTGTTTTCTTTCTTAAAGACTGCAGTAATGAGGGCTTTGGACCAATCTGATGGGACGACATTAAGATCAAATGATTGTTGAAAGATGAAAGCGAGCCACGTAGAGGCTGTTTGTGAGATCTCTTTGAGTACTCTTGCAGGTAGTTTGTCTGGCCCACAAGCTTTGTGAGGATTCAGCTGGGCTAGCCGTTTTCAACTCCATCAGGCGAGAGAAGCAAATCTTCAATCGAGGTGAATGGTGACAGGCCAATTTGAGGAAGAGGCTTCTGCTCATGGGTAAAAACTGAAAAGAAATGGGAGTTCAAAGTTTCTGCTTTGTCTTTGTCTGTAATACTCACCCCATTTTCGGTTTTAAGTGGGGGGATTCCAAGGCTTTCAGATTTGCTATGTTTAACATACGACCAGAACTTTTTGGGGTTTTCGGTCAGGTTATCACCAATAACTTCGTTTAAATAGCGATTGTGAGATTCTTTGACCAGTTTTGCCACTCGATTTCGTTGATACTTGAAAGCTTTCCAATGTTGCTGGTTTTTAGAGCGAATAGCTTTTTTGTGGAGGCGATCCTTTTTGCGCATCTCTCTTTTAATATCAGTAGTAATCCATGGCAGCTTGTACTTTGGCATGGACAATTTTTGTGGAACA
Organism: Orbicella franksi; assembly: GCF_964199315.1. NCBI lineage: Eukaryota > Metazoa > Cnidaria > Anthozoa > Scleractinia > Merulinidae > Orbicella > Orbicella franksi. The sequence goes on along the minus strand of NC_138145.1, from coordinate 11,670,967 downwards.
TACTGGGAAATACCTTTAATTACAGCATGTTTGAATGCATTCCAGTTATGCTCCACAGAGTTTTCCCATGGGTTTGATGCGAAGAATTCAGCCGATGACTTTGCTATAAATTCGTTCAGGCCATCAAAGTTCGCTTTCTTGTACAGGTAGACTCTATGAGGAGACTTGGAAAAGCGCGTTGCTTTCAGGTTGATCTCGAAATTTACAATGTCGTGGTCACTTAAACCAGAAGAAGTAGACACGCCAGAAATAGAGTTAGGATAAGTAGACAATAATAAATCCAAAGTTTTCTCTGAAACAGGTCTCGTTGGAGCTTTGACGTGTTGGGTTAACGAAAAATCGTCCATCAAGTGCAAGAATTTATTGTGTTGTGAAGCAGTGGTAGGGTTGTTAGCAATTGGGATCTCGCGACTCCAGTCAATATCACCCAGGTTGAAATCACCTCCGATGACGATATTTGGATGATTTGATACTTTGGTAAACACTTGATTTATAGAATCGCCTAGATGGTCAAGGATCTCGGTAGAAGAATTTGGTGGCCTGTAAAACGACGATAAATACAAAGTTTTGCAATTTGCCATTTTAATAGAAGACCAGAGGATTTCACAGGTGTTTCCATTTAATTCATCTTCTTCTATGCAAGCCAGGTCAGATTTGATTGCATGAAAAACTCCTCCGCCGTAGGCATTTCTGTCCTTTCTGAAGACAGTGTATGTAGGTGGGAAGATGGAATAAGTAGGGACACCAGGGTGAAGCTTAGATTCGGTTCCCAGGACGAAGTCCGGATTATGTAACTCAAGCAGTGCTTTAAATTCAGTAGAATGTTTGGAGCTCTTTAAACCATTGCAATTTATAATCATACCTCTCAATTTATTCCTTTTCGATGACTTGTTTTGTTTCAATGTATTTCCATGGTTCGATGCGTTTGCCGCTGGGTTATTTAAAGAACTGATCCTGGAAATTGGCGATGTTTGAGTATTATCCACTGATAAGATATTAAAAGAATTCGACAAGTCCAAAGAGTTTCCAGACAATTCCAAGGAAGTGGTTTCAAAATTTGGAAAGTTGCAATTTGGACAAATCCAAGTGCATGAAGAATTTGCGAGGGTTTCGTACTCATCAATATTCATTTCCAAGCAGCGAACATGTAGCCAAGAGTCACACGAGTCACACGATATGTTTTAAAACACACCCTCGTAAAGGTAAGTTACGTTTTCAATTTTCAATTCTTTTAGTTTAATTCTTGGGTTTGAAACAATTTTAGGGTCCCACATGCATCGTCTGGCCAGGAGGCGCGAAAACCATCTTCATCTGAAAGCTTGGCACTTTTCATTACCACAGCAAAGCGATAAACAGCTGCAATATTTGCGAGCTATTGATTGTGGGATTTAAGAGTTTTTCATTTCCTATATTTACCGCTCATAATGTTTGTAAATTTATTCATGCTATGTAACTGCAGCTGACCCCTTTTTTCTATGAAATTCACGCCACAGAAATTATAATCATTAATCTGAATAATACGAAAATATATTTGCGAAACTGACCTTTTCGCGGTTCCTGACGCCATCTTGTTTGGAAGCGAAACACGGCAAAAAATTACAGTATAGTTACGGGAAAAGACAAAAGTTCGATGGCCCATAATTTGAGAACGATTGACGTTCTGAAGATTAATGAATTACAGGAATAAATACCCAGCAGGAGGGGTTTTTGATCAAATTTGAAGAACATATATTTGCTTTGAGGCGAGTGCACTTTTAATTTTTCAAACAAGTGTTTAAATTTTCCCGCGAAGAGCGACTCGGTTTTCCAAACAAAGTCTTTTCTAGCAAGGCTATCTCCCTTAAATTTGCACAGTAAACTTTTACCCGATATCTTTAGTTGTTAATTATAATTTTCTTCCGTAAGTTATTAGACATTGCATTTTCCACTTTTTGCATACATTTACTGTAATTTTTGCCATGTATGCCCGCCGCCAAACAAGAGAGCAACAGAAATCGAAGAAAAAAAATCCATAGTGGCGGAATTTTCGTAATCAAGAGGGTTTCCTTATTGCATGGTACTCTGCGGCTGTGCACCTCTCTTAGCATCTCTTACTTTAATTTCTTCTCTTCAATTCAATTCTGAAAACTGTAAAGGCACTGTATAGTCTTCATGGTGATTCACTCTTCTCAGAGACTTTTGAGGTGCGAGGGACTTAAAAGAAATGGGTGAGCTCACTTCAAAACAAAGATACACTCATTTGATGCACTTGAAGAGTGCTGAAAAAAACAAACAAACAAACGAACAAACAAACAAACAAACAAACAAACAAACAAACAAACAAAAAGGCACATTAAAAAACGTATTCAGTGGACAGTGACCGTGGACGGATAGTCCAGCATTCCACAGAATCGCCTCTAAATAATTGCCAACATTTTCAGGATCCGAGTTTTGGTTAGCTGTCTACATCCGCGCCCTTCCTCGAGGCTAATTTTTGGCTTGTCACGCATAGGAGTGCGTGACGAGCAAAATCAATGTCTATCGCACCAGGCTCGGGCGGCTACCGGTCGTTTGTTTACCAAATTTTACATTTCAATTCCGAACCACAAGTCCACAAACAAGAAAACAACTTTGCAATCCACCTTGAACCATAATTTAATGATAAAAAATAAAAACTCTTCCTTTTCACTTTCAATTGATTCTAAGTTGACAATCTCTACTATAGCAGAATCTTATATACCCCCACCACAATAAGCAAGTATTAAACTTAAGATAAACCCTGCTGACATAATTGAAATTGGTAATCAGTCAGTGCCGTTTTAGGCTAATCTTCGTTGAAGCTTCACTTAAAGAATCGTTTTGTTTTGATCAACCAATCAGAGAGTGGAAAGAATGCAAATGAAAACGTGCCAGCATGGAACAGCGCAGATAAAAATGTTTCCAGGCAACTCAGATATAAAGCTACAGGTTCAATTATTATGTTGGTTCCAACTGGTATTTGTTCCTCCAATTGGAATCTAGAAATTTTCAACTTCCAAGGGTTAAATAAACCTCCGATATAAGAATTTTGATACGCACAAAAAAATTAAAACTGCACTGAGAAAGTTAACAGTTTTAATCTTTTTTTTCTTTTTTTTTCGTGTGGATTTAATGATCTGCTGTTATATCACAATAATACGTATATAAACTTATATAAGTAAATAAATTACAATAAATTAAAATAAATTACTACTTTAACCCTTTTAGGTTAGGCTAAAAGAAGTGTCCACTTTAAATAACAAGCCATTGATGAAGTAACTAGGATTTTTTTACAACTAAATACAGTTGTATGTATTAATGTACGTCCGAAGTAACAGGCTATCACTACTGCAACTTTAAAAACAGTATCAAAACTTCAACTTTTCAATGACAGTTGGGTAAGTTGCATGTTGGAGTCTAAAGCCTAAAGGTCAATATTTTAGTAATTTCCTTCAAGCTTGGGGACTAACAGATAACCCAAGCTTAATATAAATTATATATCTCTAGTTTCTTAATTAATAAGCAGGAGCAGATATTCCCCAGTACGGTTCTAGCCAGCTAGGTTAGTAAGTGGTTTATTGTATGGCACTTGGGCAATGAATCAGCCAACTTTTGGAAACCCAAAATACACCAGCTTAAGTCTGTTTTCATCCCCATGGCAAAATCCTGACCAAGATAAGGTAGTCTTGAGGTCAATCCGAGCATTCCAATTGGTTCAATTTTCATTCCTGAATTATCAGTTAGTGCCTTCCTTAGTTAAATACCCCTCAAATACATTCTTAGAAAAACTCTAAGGAGGCACAATTTGACAGTGCTTAATAATATTAAGGTGCTTTGTAAGAATTACAATTAATTATTCTTCTAAAGCCCTAACTGCTTGGAGAAAGAATGTAATAGAGAAGATGGTATTCTACAGATCTACAGCTACAGTGTGAACATGTTCCTCTCTAGTTCAGGTTTATAGACATCAGGAATGAAAATATGACATTTGAAATAATCCTGTTGAGTCTTGTGCCACTAAATGTTGAGGAAACACAGCACTGTATGAAAAGCCCCAGCTATGATTTGCAGTTCAAACAGCTTTTATTGCAAGTCCAAAATATCATTCTTTGAAAGGAAAATATAATTTGAAAACCTGCTAAACATAAAATAAGATCACATGTACATGCAGTTATTGTGATGCAATAATTATCAGATACCATCTACATTACTAGCTACATTTACGATAACATGCAACACACTTGGAGTGAATTAGTTATTTGAAAATGTGACGAACTCAAGCATTAGGTTAACTTCTAAAACCAGTAGTTTTTCTGGCACTGATATTGCTGGATAAACTACCAGTTTTAGAAGAAGTAATTATTTTCAGAATACGACTGTTACCACTATACATCAATCCTTTCACAACCCTTCGACATTCTAATCTGGGGCGGGGGGGGGGGGGGGGGCTTGAGGGGTCCACATAGTTGTTTCTGCAGGGTTGTGTATTTATGAAGATGTGGCATTAACACCGGTAAAAATAGCTGCTATGCAAACCTCACAATGAACTTTGCACTATGTACAGTGTACATGTAGACAACCATCATTCTTCTAACATATTGCATCAGATTAAAAGTGTGTAAATATGAGGGGATAGCTTCTACGTCTTGTAGACAATAAAATTTATGACATCACAACTGTGGTACACTGCAGTGTCATGTTAACCACCAGAGTATGCACAGGTTCTATCATAGTAAGTCTTTCATAATAGAATTATTCTTTAACTTAAAATCTTTAAATACTGTGGTAAAGTGCATCTCATACACAAACTGTGAGAGTGTACATTTCAAGGTCCTGTTTCTTCTACATAGTTTGGATCACCCTTGTTATCAACTAAGTTCGTTTTCATCTCAATGTCATCAGAATTAGCATTCTTGTTTACATCAGCTCCCCTGAAAAAAAAATTCACCTCACGTTTAAGCTACATGCTATGGCAGTGCTGGAAATAACAGTCTGTCATCGGACATGACCCAAAATACCACAGTTATAATCCTCTTCTAAAATGTTTTTTACTGAGTTTTCCATCTCTAAAATGGATTTTTGTAAAAGAATTCACTTACTTTCTTCCGATGGCTAAAACACCATACAAGGCTGCTGTGATCATGATTGAACCACAACCAACAAATGTGGAGACTTCCAGGCAAAATATTATAGGGAGAATGGCCATCCTATGTAAAAACCAAACAAGAATTAACATTCCTTAGGTGACATTGTTTAACTAAATCAGCTTGTCGATTATCCTCGTCAACTGGGAGATAGGCTGCTGACCAGATGATGACATGCTGGGACATGTAATTTAAATCTACTAGTTGCTTAATTGCAAGGGTTTCATTAAGGGCCAGGCACCGGGCAAATTGACCATCTACACACACAGCTGTACAGGAATGTTTCTTGTAACTATCAGCTGGAAAAGAGTACAATCATAATAATGCAAGCACAGTCAATGTCAGATCATAGCAGTCATGGATTTAGATCAAAGCTTCTTTCCTAATGCAGCAACTGTCTTCACACAGACTGTACTTACTGACCCTAAAAGAATGTGAAAAAAGATCAGTAACATGTTCTAATATTCTTTTCAGAACAACTTACACAAAATACAAACTTCCTCTCATCCAGAATCTGAAGTGAGCATCAATCCAGTTACTGACTGTCACAAGAGTTGGTACATACTGACAACACATGGGAGCTTCAAAACCCAAGACAAGGACTCCCATCACTCTGAAATTAAATCAAAGAATTTTAATCATGATAACAATACCCAGTAACTCTAGACTGGTGTTTTTCAATTTAGGACAGTCCACTGAGAGGGAGATGAGCAGCCAGCTGAAAGCTGCACCCTGCAGTTATCTTAACAGAATGCAACACTCAATCAACAAACTACACCATAGAAAGGTGAGTAATGAAACGCTTAATTTGTCCGATTGGGCTGGAGATAATCTGCCACCAGGCACTCTTTTGTTTTGGCAAACAGCGAATGGAGGAAGGGAGAAAAAGAACACCTGATACATTTACTTCATGGGTCATCTTCCATCCCTTTGTGGCTGACCTGTCAACAGTGATGTTCTCTTGGGTCATGCTATAAATGTGAGCAATCAGACTTAACTGGAAATTCACATGGCCTGACTAAAGTGTGGGAGTAACCATTGATTCTGTGACAGCTAGTCTTCTATCATTTAGCAAAAAGTGCAACTGTTATGTTGTCAATTGTTATACATACGTATCTCTGCAGCCCCCAGACTTTGTGTCTGGAATTGCACTGGTAGTCAGATATCTAATCAGGTAAACATTCAGAATGTGACTCAAATACATGACTGTACACTTTAGGTTTACGACCAATCAGACAAAAGTCCAGATTCTGGACTACATGCAGACGACTCTCAAAATATACATGTGTACCAGGTGTTCTTTTTTCTCTTCCCCCATTTAATTGCTGAAAAAAAGCACCTGATCGCAGGTTAGGCTATAATCGTGGACAAAAGTCCTTAGGACACTTACGTAATTGAACAAATTATATGTGTTTTACCACTGAAGTTTTAAAAAAAGCGCCGCTTTCCTTTTAAAAATGCATTCAACACTGTATGGGGGATGGGGGTGAGGTTAGGGAGGTGAAGTAGTATTTGCGTCTGGCGTGTGCACAAAAGCGCCAGAAGTGCAAATTTGTCCCAAGACTTTTGTCCATGATTGTAGATATACATGTATCAATGCCCAACAGAACCGTGTAAACATGGTTCAACATCTGTTCAGCTCTATTACATTCACCAGGTGCCGGTGGACTCACAGTCTTTACAATCCACTACCCTGCAGCAGCAGCAGCAGCCCAGCTCACAAATAAATCTCACACAGTCAAGTCTTATACATAAATATCAACCCTTATGTACATGTACCTTCACTTTACATTGTATGTCATGGTCACTAACATGTAAGTAACTTACATCATATATATTCCCATTCCTAAACATGTTGCTGATAGTGTAAAAAGAACAAAGAAGCCAAGTGCTGCAGAACCTAACAGACAACAACAAAATAGGTTTTTGATTAAAAATTTATCATGTGTAATATGAAAATATTATACTTTAGGCCACAATGATGTCAACCTAGGTTAATTTGTTTAGACCAAGGTTAAATTTTTCAAACCAGTTTCTTTTCTTCTTCTCACTTTCTGGGATGTTCTAAAAAAGAATAACTTGCATAATACCCAGCCCCATCCATCTCTAACTCAGTCCAACCCTGCCAGCATCTCATATCAACGCCCCTGCAAGATATCTCTTTTTATTTTGCACTCTCATAGAACCACACAACCAATTCCTGAATATGTTGTCCACCTTCAGCTCCACTAGGCCATGCAAGCAATTGTGGCAATTTCTTTATTTTTGTTGGGCTAGTAAGTTATTGGTGTAATAGACTCCCCATTCCCTTTTAATGAAAATTAAACTAACTTGAAATCATTCTGACGAACATTCCTCAAAAAATACAACATATATATCCTTCCAGAAAATGATCACTCTGTCTGTCTGTCTGTCTGTCTGTCTGTCTGACTGTGCGTTGATCAATCAGTCAGTCAGTCAGTCAAGTATTTTCTCTTACCCAACCCATGGAAGGTTACTGGAAATTCTGAGGTAGGAAATTTGAAATTCCAACATTAAAAGGGAAGTGAGTGAGTGGTTCAAACCCAAAAACCTTCCATACGAAGGGTATCAACATTTTCTGGCTTAACTGACATAAATTTATCTACAATCCTGGTCACAAGTGTTCAGTTCACAGCAGATGACGTCACGGGAAGCCTCTCTTAAGACCAAGACTGCGTAAACCCGCCTGCCCCCCTCCCCCCTGTCAATGTTAATAAAAATCTTGAAAAAAAAAAAAACCTTGACAATAGCTTCAGAATAGCCACGTTTCAAGAACTGTTCACCTCCTAGGACAGTATTCTCTGACTAAAGTGACGATAGGATAGATATTCACGTCTTATTCCAATAATAACGATTTTTCAGCAATCATGTTCAGTTCCAACACAACTGTCCCATAACTTTCTATTGCCTCTTTTTCCTTTTTAACCACATCTGATCTAGTCTTCAGAATAGCTTCATTTCCTTTCAACATTGTTAGGGGGAGGGGGTCAATTACACTTGCTTCTATTCATCTTTTCCTAAAACGTCAAGGACGTAGTTGAAATCATGGGTTTTAGCATGCAAAAGGGGAGGTGTCCCAACAACTTATGGTCAGGATTGTAGCCGCAATTTCAATGCATCAGTCACACAAAGCTGCATAAATATATGTCACAGTCCAACAAACATTGAAAGTTTGAATCAAGTTGCAGTTTCTACTGTATTCATTTCAAAAATAAAATATTGAAACACAGAATGACATCAAATTTCCATTGAGAGAAGAGTGCACGGGAAACCAATTTAAGGCTTGACTTGCTAATCCAAAAGTCATTCTCACTAGCTCCCCAAAATGTCTCACTACTGGGAGATTCACAAAATTAAATCTTTTGTACTCAATACTTAATTCTAAAATTTGAAATTCTTCAAACATTGTTCCAAAAAAATTTCACTTGCCCATCACGCTGGGAAGCAAAAAATAAAATTACCCACCAGCCCAACTACAAATTCCACTCACACTATGAGAGGAATGCTTGACCAGTTTTTTAACTGTTATATCACAGGAGAAAAAGAAAATGTTTATTTACATTTTGAGTTCTTTTACACTGCATATTTACATCAGCCCATGGGAACACAAAATTCTCATTTTTATTTGCTACTTCCTCAATAAACCACCCCTTCATTACTCTAGGCCTAGTCTAAATGTCCTGCTACTGCCATGTCAGACTCAAATGAATTTGCTCCGGTGGTGGCATGACAAAGGAACAGCAGCGGTCTCAAATATCGAATTTTATTCAGTCGTGCTGAAGATCAGAAGAAGTTTGCTTTGCTGAATACCAGCTGAAATGCTAGAAAGCAATGGCAGCTTAAAGCAGCAGGTTATGAATTCAGTTTGGCATAGCAAGAGCACGCCGTTTGAAGCCGAGTCACACTACTGCTGCCAAGCATGGCAAGGCCTGTCATGCTAAGTACTCATGCCAAATTTAATTCTGCCTGCCAAATTGAGTGGTTTCAAACATTGTGCTAATTCTTGAATCTAGTTTGGCATGGCAGTAGTACGATATTTGGAATAAGCCTAATTAATGCACTTTGTCTGTGCCCAGTTTAGAAAAGCTTGGTTGAGCCATTCTTGCCAGGTAAAAGAAGAAATGATATCACAAATAATACTTATTTCCACAGAAACATGATGAGACTCAAATAATTTTAATCCAACAAATATTAAAATGATGTAATATGTAAATCGCAGTCTGCTGCAAAAAATTGCCTATCTTCATGACTCAACTGAGTCTAAGACCATTCAGCTAATTGATAAAAGATGAATCAATAGTTGAAGTGTCTCAATAACATTATTGATGAGAATCAGATGATAAATGGGTAATAAAATATGACAGCAAAAGTGAAAGTTGAAGTTATGTTTTCTAGTATTTTTTTATTTGATTCCTACTTTCATGTTTTAGAATATATTTATGCTCTTTTGACGGAACATTTCAAAAACGTAAATATTGGCGAAGAGTCCATTTTCTGAAAATTTAAGTATTTTTCCAGTGTTCATTAGCGTTTTTTACAACTTTTTGCCACGTTTGAGAACGACATTTAGTAAATTTAAACGCTGTTTACGAGATTCTATAAGAACCCATTTGTTAAGTTCAATTCATTTCGTCACCCTAGTCATCTGTTATTGTTGATTTCAATGCCGGCATTTTATGTATTTAGCCTCCTTACCACTCAGATTAAAGCGTGCAATAAACTAAAAAAATATATTATTTAAAAATTCTAAAGCTTTTCTAAGTCGCCATAATTTCTCATTCTCAGTGGAAAATTTAGTAAGAAAATACTCTCTAGCATTTTATTTTGGAGGGACCAACACAATAAGAGACTGGCGACATCGTTGATGGCTATAAACTCAAGCCAGTCAAGGCAGAACACGAAAAGACAAGAGGACAAAATGTAAACAAAGATCTTGACAATCACTGACAATGTATGCAAGCGCTTACTCAGCCGGCCAGTATCATCTTGATTTGTATAAACGGACAGAATATTCCCGCGTCACCGTTGACTCGAATAAATAGCAAAGCTAGCGAAATGCTATAAATAGAAGAAGCCATAATACCAATTCAGACCGATGACTTGAACCTGATCAAACAATAAAATTAAATCTCCGTATTTTGAGAAAAAGCCCGATGTTCATGAAAGATCAAATATTCAAACACAGTACTCACATAGCCCGGACACTGCGCCCCAAAATCGCACCACAAGTCTCAATCCTTTTGGAACACCACCGGTGTTTGTGTCACTGTCTGCCATACTTCAAACAGAAAATGTATTTCAATAGCGGAATGATATAGTCCAGTGAATTCAATTTACATTCTTCAAAGATCCACTTTGATTCAGCTGATTTCCATGACAGAAAGCGCGAATAATGACTGCGTGGATAACACACTCGGACAATGTCGGGAAAACCGAGCTCCTCCCGAAGTTAACACAGCACGAGATTCTCCATGTTTGGTCAATGGCTGTTACTATCGAGTGTTCGGCAAGTAGATGCGCAGTAGCTATCGAAACCTGGTTAATATTTGCGCATGAACGTCAACTTTGTTGTCACGAAGTCTTGTTTTGCAAAATTTTGGAAATGAAAAACAACGGGGAAAGATGAGGGAATTTGAACTTCAGAAGTTGACATCTCGCGGATCTGTTCCTCTAATCTGTATAAAAATTATCAGCTCATCTGGAAAGGAAAGCAATCTGACAGTTAGCGTTACGGACACCGTTAATGCAGTTAAGGATAGAGCACTTGGCGGTGAATATTCGAAGGAATCTCACTTGTATAAACTGCTCCTTGCTAAATCAAATAAGGAATTAATCGACGAAAAAACCCTAGACGAAGAAAATGTCCAAGAAAATGGTAAGTGTACTTCGTTCATGTCGTCTGATTGCTTTTTCAGTGCTTCTAGCCCAATTATAGCTTATCTTAGTTTTCGTGTTTTCTCTTCCAGACGAGTTAATTCTCTTCAGAAAACGTCACAATGCGAGTTGTGATTCCGCCGAAAAAGTAAGAGTTGCCTTTTATTCCTATTTGTTTTAAAGTGCATCGACAGGGGGAACTTATTTTTCAATTTTTTATCACTTCCAGGCGAATACCGCAGGAAATATTTACGTCCCAATTACTATGTACACATTTGTAAAATTAATTAAAATGGACTGATAAACAGAGATTATTTATTTAATTTAGCGTTCTATTGAATTAAATCGTAGGCTAGCTAGCGATTCAATTTTGTTTGCATAAAGCATTTTATCCCTCATTTTGATTTAATTGTTCGATATTCGTGTCAAAATTGGAGGCATCCCTATTGATGGCTGTCAACTATAAACAATAATTAGCTTAATTGTGTTATCTCTGTTCATTCTGATGTTTAAGTTATACATTGACCTTAATAACTTACTGCCATTTTCTTCGGGTTTTACTTTTTTACATGACTCATTGTGCACGTGACATCCTCCTTTAAATAAATTTAGATGTAACCAATTATTACTAATTGGTTTTTTGCTAAAAACATATAAAGGAGGAAGATTTTATTCACTTACATCAAAATCACAATAGTATACTCTTTGTTTTCTCCAAAACCACACAGGAATGTAAAAATAGCAGTTACCAAGTACCTGATCTGAAGAGTGTCAAGAAATTAACTGCTAAGCTTACTGCGGGAAAGGTGAAGGAGCCTTCAGCCAGCTTGTCTCCTCTTACTTTAGATGTAAGTGTGCAAGTAACAAATCTGAGTTATTGGATATCACAGATATTAACTATTGCTAAAAGTGATAAGCAACTCCTAAACAAATTGGCTGGCTGACAGTTAGCAGACAGTTAGTCGACAGTCTCCTGAGAAATACTGCTAAGATTCTTTTGGTGCTTAGTCATGTCATGCTACATGTATTGGATTTCTGACATGGTACAAATAGAAAAAAATATTATCAATATTAATAATATAACGCATGCGTATCAGTAAAAAAATTGTTGATGCCCATGCCAACTGCTTTAAACACCTATATAATTATTTTCAGCAGTTGACATGTCTGAGCGCTACTTAATAAATTATTTGCTAACAATACGTACCAATTTCATCACCTAGTATAAAACATGTGTCTCTAAAGGGCATGTTCAAAACAGGACAATTATGGCAAAATGACAAAATGGCACCACTGTTAAGAGTCAATGCAGGATACTGTTGTCTCTGAGGTTTAATCCTTGAAATTATTTTGAGCCAACCACTGTCAAGTTACTGGGTTACCAGTAATTGTGTCAGCTATTAAAATGTTTTATTATTATTATTATTATTATTATTATTATTATTATTATTATTATTATGATGATGATATATAGCACTATTTAAGCTAACTGGAACACTATTTAGGTTAACTGCGGTGCCATTTTGACATTTCACCATTTCATGTTTTAAACACACCTGCGTATAAAAAGTCTTAACCCCTACAACAGGGTGGTTATTGCCAATCAGATACAACTAAGATAGAATGATCCAAAAGAGTGATTCCCATTGCCCTGTGATGAAGTTCTATTTTTATTAGTTTTGTAACACATGGTACTAATAAGATGTAATATTTATCACAGCTTTCTTTCCTCATACAAGGATGTAGCTATAAGCAAGCACTAAGCTAGCTCATTAACGAGTGTAGCCAGCTTTTCTGGCCTCTGCACCTCCAAAAGTATCGCAAGTCTTTGTTTTGGTGTGAAATTTCAGCTGGATTGAAGTTCTTTCTCAGTTGTTGATACTAGCTGGCAGTCACCAGCGGGCCCTTAGCTACCTGAAAGCATCCAGATTTTTTGCATATTCGCATACTACAATTATCAGTTGAGTATGGTGTGACAAAGTTTTGGCCTTAAACTTTCCTCCAATGGTAACAATATCATCGCCTACAATTCCGTACACTTTGCTGCTAATGACATCAAAGGCGAACAAGTTTCCACTAGAAATGGAGCCAGTTACCCATGACAACAACACAATTTGAACGTTAAAACCTGGTCGCCAAACTTTTGTAGCACCTCACCCAACTGTAGTAGACCTCATTTTAAAACAACAGGTGAAAAACTATATGCTGTCAGAAATCTGCATAATATCATTCAGCTATATAATCAGGTACTTTTTGTTGCCTTTGTCTAGAAAAAAGATTTAAAAAATTTTATGATTGGAAGGGGCTTGTGTGTGGGAAAACCATTCTCCTTGATCATTCTCTCTTGGATGCAGCAATTGCACTGTCACATGTTGCTGTATTAAATGTTGCATATGTCTGTTCAACAAACTAATTATTAAAGTAGAAAAACTGAGGTCAAATTTGTGATGTACTCTTTCGTTATTTTAGTTCAATTCAGAACTTAGAAGAATACTCATCTCCCTGATTGACTCTTCAATTCTTCTGCAATCAGTGACTGCAGGAAAAGATTCTGACAGTTCAGGTACATTAGATGTAATTTTTGAATTCTTTATTTTTGTATTGCAGTTCCAGAAAACATCCATACTCCCCCCACAGAAGGGATTGGAATTTTCTAAGGGTGGGAGGTGGGGGGTCTCTAAGACCAAAGGGACCAGAGGGGTGTTTATGGGAGGAGGAAGGAGGTATGGATATTTTCTGGAACTACACACCACACTTTGCTGACTATAAACTTGAAGTTGATACATAACTACTGTAACTGAAAAGGTGAGTTAACTGCGATACCCAATATAATACAGGAATCAGCTGCTAAGTGATAACATGCCCTCCAATAAAGAACAGCGCTGATCATTTTGAAAGCAACAGTCCCTCTTTCAAATGCTTTTCATTGTAGTGCTAACTCTGGTCTGAGCCATTTCTTGGTAGTTCTAGAGTAAACAGGCCATCTGTAGGGTTGTCAAAACTGGCTGGTAGTTGGGGAAAATCACCATCTAGTTCGTGATCTCAGCTACAAACTCTATTGAGCTATTCTTCTGATTCCTCAAACCAATAGAAATATCAGCCACCTTCTCCAACAATAATGTTTCCTGCTTCAGCACTTTATGGCAAACCTGCATCAGGCAAAGCTGGTACATGGCAAACCTTCCTGCTGATTTCTACCAGAAGTTGCGGGGCATGCTGGGTTAAAAATTGGGGGGAACTAGCTCCAGTCTCCATTATAAAAAAACATGTGCGGAAAAAATGGCGTCGATTTGTTTTCATTGTTCCTTATGTCGTCCGCCAGGGAGAAATAACCTTTTTTCTCTTACTGAAACTTGAACTTTGGGCTTTAAATAGACTTTCTTATAATTTTAAAAGAGATAAGCAGGTATACTACTCCCCAGCTTGAAGATGAATCGTTTAAATCACCAGCTCTGACAGAAGTTCGTTCGCAGCCCGGTGTCCTTGTTTCTAAATCAGTTAAGCCGACAACTTTGTTTGTGTTTGAGACTGACTGAGGTACACAGAAGCCTTACATTACTAATAAAATTTTAAAAAAGGTGATGCTAACAGTGTGGTTTTGCTTGAGATAGTTAACTGCAATGTCAAACAAGAAGCGCATGTTTACATTCCCCCGATAGGATTTTAATAACCCGCGCAAGGACTCGCAAACAGTTTCATCTATAAATGGCCTTGGAATCTAGCAGAAAGGTTTTGGCAGAATTGTATCTCTGAACAAAACTGAACTGTAGCTGAGTGTTACCCAGACTCGCTTCTTTATTCCTTGAAACAACAGTCAGTTTCTACCCTTTATTCCAAACCACAAGATGAAGGTATATTCCCGAATTATCACTTCAAGGAAAAACTTTTGACTCCAGCAAAATGCCGAGAATGGGTTCATTTTATTGACGATTTAAACATGCCTCATTATCAACAAGAAAAAGCTGAGCTGGTTGACTTTGTTATTTCACATAAGGATGGAGAGTTTTTTAAGAGGACACTCATGCCAGTCATTTTTAAGAAGAATTTCAATCATTTTGTCCAGTTTGCAGCCGAACTAGTAAGTAATTTTGACATTGGCTACACTAAATATCAAAACATAGTCCGAAATCAGCTTGGTAAAGAACTAGAACATGTTTTCGGAATCAACATCATGGTACCAAAAGATGACATTTGTGAACAGCTAAAGGTACAAAAGGAGGCTCTGCAAGAAAGTTTGTCACTAACTTTTACTGAACACAATGGTGTTGTTGCAGCATACACAAACGTTAAAAACACTGTGGAATGGCTACTTAGCAAAAAAAATCTGCAGGAAACAATAATGGTCCCTAAAGAAAAATTACTTGCTTATCACTACATTGATGCATTCCCATGGGTGCAGTGGAGTAAGTTCTTTACTGGAGAAACAGCAATAAGAGTCAAATTAGTGGAGCCCCACAACCTGTTAAGCTCCATTGTCACAGTGTGTTCCTGGTTAGGGCCAGATAACTACAACCATGTAAGTAATCTTGGATTAGAAACCCTTCAACAGCTGTCCAGTTTGAAGTCAGTTTATCACCCAATTCTGAAGAAGAACATAGAAGTCATTGTGCGTGGTGTTGCAGATGGCTGTTAGCGAAGATCAGTTACTGGAAGTTCTTCTGCAAGTTCCACTTATCCAATTCCTGAGTCACCAGAACATCAAAAGCAACTTGGGGATATGAGAGTCATCTGTAATGAGCCTGTGTGGAAAGTAGAAATGACTGAGAAAGGAGAAGAACAGTACAAGACATGGTTGGGAAAGCGAGTAGATAATACTGAAAACAGGTTATTATTTGATTAATGGCACTTTACTGAAATAAATTAATAGAATTGCCTTTTTAGAAAGAATAACAGTAGGCCTTTCCAGTGTGAGCAAACATGAGCATCTTTCACTTTTTAAAACTTGAGTCTTCCAAATACAAAACACAGGCGTGAATGATAATATACATTTATATTATTATACAGTGCAACAGTTACATGTATACAGTACCCACACACCAATCAAAGAGAAAAACTAATGTAATTCAATGTGGAAAACTTTATTAAGAGGTTTTGCACAACATGTACATGTATTCATTTTGGAAAGCACCCTTCTGTCAATTTAAATTAACAAAAATGTTTACTATCATTTATGGCAGACGAGAATATGCAAAGAAGCACCTTGGTGAAACTGGACATTCTAATGCTTCTCAACTTGACCTAGCAAATTTTTACCCAGCAATGATGCACCAAGCTACAAGAGCTACAGAAACTGTTGTACGAAGAATTGGCCAAGTAGCTGATGCTCTCAGACAAAATTTAAAAAAAGAAATGGTTTTTAGAAGTACAGAAAGTTGCTCGAAAAGTTTGTTTAAGCGGTTATGATGTCACATTTGATGAAAATGGTGTTTTGGCCTTCTATGAAAAAGCAGAGGAACTTTTGAACAACTGTGGTTTCAGTCCTTCAGTCAGCGAAATATTGGTATCTTTTTGCACTGGCCTGAAAAAATTTTCCAATGGATTTTAAACACTCTAAGAGAATTAACCAGACAGGAGTATGAATGTCAAGCAAGAGTTCTGTTAGGATTTCAATTTATTTTTAATGTTTGGCTCTGAAACTGTTACTGCCACTGTGAAAGAACTGGTTGCTTACACTGGGTTTTAGGTCGAGAAGGCTCTTAAAGATGCCACCTTGAGTGGACTCCCTTTAACCTTGCACAATTTTAATGACAGCATCATGGAAACCAAACACAAAGAAGCCAAGCAAGGTAACTACATTTACAGTGGTGGGCGAGCAGGTGAAACAGGAAAGATTGACTATCAAAAACGAGTACTCACCCAACAATTCTGTCACGAGTGGGCATCTGTTGAGAACCGAGAGAAGAAAGGGTGCAGCTACTCGTCAGACTCTAAAATCCACAAAAAAGAAAATGAGGATTTACCAAAACATCTAAAGAAGAAGAAAATGGTATGAAATATATAAATGAATCTGTATAAATGTGAAAAACAAAATAAGTTTTCCCTCCATTCATTTTAAATAACTCCTAGACTACTATATACACTGCATTTAAAAAAGGATGTTTCTCAAGGCTGTGGTCAAAGAACCTGTGCTATTTTGTTTAAAACAGCACATTCCTTTTCAAGACACTGAAAGAAAGTCAAGTCAAGATGAACCACCTTATGCTACCTATATATCACCAACTACTCCTGAAATCGAGGTACATGAAGGCATTATATAAAAGCACTCACATAACAAGTTCATCTGACAAACCTAAGAGGTTACCAAAAAATGTCAGGAAATTTTGTTTTGACTTATTTTTAACAGTAAAATGATGTCTAGAAACAAATGATCGATTTCAATGAACTGAGTTATGTGATAGTGCTAGGAATTAGAGCACAGGTTAAAATCAGGATCATATTAACTTACCTCTGTTAATTATTTCAGATGAGAGACTCAAATAAAGATGCCGACAGTGGTATTTGTGTTCGTCCTCGGCCAAAAATCGACTCCACATTAACCCAACAGATGACTCAAAACTATCTTCAGGCAGCGAAAACGCATTTCCAGTCGTCCAACGTTGTAGAAATTACAGTCGAAATGGCCAAAGAGTTTGCTTCAACATCCAACAGTGGTACGGTACATAGCTCAACAAACTTGAACAGTATCAAATCAACAGTTCAAAGTCTTAACATCACAAGAGCCGATCCAAGAGTAATGCACGAGTTATTTACCATGAAGTTAAACTCAAGAAAACCACAACAGTCGGGCACATTTGTCATTGAACATCAAAGAGAAAAATCAGTCATCCTTCAAAGAAAATTCGTTATTCCATATGCAGACGTACTAGGATTACACATAGATGACAGAAAAATTATTCTGGACACGTACCAAAGACCACAGACATTTTACAAAAAGAAAGATGAGTCCGGCCGACAGAGTTCGACAACATGGTCAGAATTCTCCGAAGGTTTCAAGACATGTACGTCTGGGTCAGATGAGAAGACTCGACTTGAAATTAACTTTCACCAGCCAAACAAACTCATGAATACTTTAATTCACTCTGACACATATCTCCAGATGGTAGCCAACAGGGGATTACTAGAAAACTACCAGCAGCAGAAGCAAGACATCATAGAGCCTGAGGCGTTCTTCCCCGTAGCCAAAAACCCCCAAACAGTACGCGCAGCACAGCTCGCCGTCTTAGAACTGCTTAAACAGCCAGAAGGAAGTGATGTGTCTTAGCATATTAAAATGTTCGGTGGAATTCATCATCTTTTCAAGCAATCTTTAAGCCAGAGTAGTCTTCATATCCCTGTTAGTCGCGTCGAGAAGGAAGAATGACCATTACACGGTAAGAGTTTTGTCTTGTCCCGGAGCTTTGAACAGCTTTATTCGCCGCTGTATCAGCATAAATAACATCTTTAACTTAATAAATCCGATGTCTTTAAACTGGCCTGGAGTATTGCAAAATTCTCAACAAGCGAAATAAAATAAATGCTGAGCTAAACACGATAAAAGCCGCCAGTGTTCATTCGCCATGTGTATTTCGTTTCGCGAAACGCTCTCGAATGAATGGACCCCTAAAGCTGTTTGCGAGTCGCGCGCTGATTGGTTGAAATTTGAAGACCTGTCAAACAGAGATCAGCAGGTAGTTGAAAAGTTTCATACCATAATTAAATATAAGTTTAGATATTGTAAATGGATAGTACTTAACAGTAAATGTTCCATGCCAGCAAAGTTCTTTCTTTTCAACAATCTCAGGAATAAATTTCTTTTATCTGAGACAACACTTACAAGTACATGTACATGTAACACAATGCGATAGGTAAGTACTTTCCATTAAAGATCTGTCGTAGATTTTAAAAGCAAGTTCAAAAATAAATAATCGCCAAAAGTTAAGTGATTCCTCCTCTGAAAAGCAACCAAGGGTTAGGGTCAGGGTTAAAGGGGACTGCTGTGACAATACATTAGCAAGCAGATCACCAAGAATAAAAATGTTTTTTGGTCATGTACTCTTTCTAGCTTTAACTGCAAAATGATGTTTCCTTGCTCCCTTTTTTTAGGTCAGCCTGAAGAAGATGTTCAGCCAGATGTTGATGCTGTAAGCATATATTTAGTCTTTAATGAACTAATGACATAAGGTGAATGCAGGTTGACAGGCAATGACAGAGCCAGTTTCACAGTTCTGTATGCGGGTGATGCTCAACTCAGTGGTTCTAGAATATGGTCTGATAGTATCTTAGATTCATCTGGCAATAGCATTACCCCTTAACATACTGAATAATAATATATTTTATTTTATTTTATATCATTAAGTTACAAAACAATCTCCAAACTGAAGGAAAAGTCAAATGATAATTAACCGAGGTAATAATAGCCCAAACAGAAACAAGGTCCTAGAATTCTTCATTTCATTCTACTTTCAGACCATTCTCAAACAGCTCACAGACATGGGTTTTAAAGAAACCAGAGCTAAGAAGGCTTTGATTTTGAACAGGTTAGTCAATCTTTAGTCATGAAGCAACAAATCGATATTACTGCGAACAAAGTACAATCATGTATGTTCAATGACTTAAAATCTTGCCAGAACTCAGTAGCATGTTATAGCCAGGGGCAGATCCAGAAAGTTCAGAGATGGGGGGCTGACAAAAGTTCCCTGTTATTGCAATAATAATAATAATAATAATAATAATAATAATAATAATAATAATAATAACAACAACAACAGCGACAACAATAGTTTATTTGTACCTCATCAAAATAAAGTAGAGTTTGACAAAAAAAAGGTACAAAGGTGCAATCACTGTTTCTTGGTTAAAAAACACTAACTGGACAGTTACTTGATCTCAGATTGAAATATTGTAATTTCATTCTACCTGTGATTCTTACAGAATGTCCCCAATGCTGGCAATGGAATGGCTTTTACAACATGACAGCGATGCTGATATTGATGAGCCATTGGTGCTTGGAGCAAGGGCAGGGAGGACTCGCAGGAAAAGAAAAGAGTTTGTTCCGAATTCTAGGGTGAGTTGCATAATAAAAATATGCCAGATGTTATCGTGAGTTGGGTGTTCAAATTGTACGGTGTTTTAAGCCCTGGTCAAACGGCACATGGTCCATGATAGTCGATGATAGTTGTAGCGGATGAGAGTTGTAGTTGGGCTTCTGTTTGAGTACCAACTTAGCTTGTTCCAGGCTCTTGGTCAGTGGGGATGATCGAAATAGTGGGTGGGTGATGAGTGGAATCAGCGACGAGCGGGATCAGTGCTTTTTCTCTACTAGACCCTGTTCATCGCCTGCCCGCTTTTTCGATTGTCCCCTCTGACCAAGAGTCTGGAATAGGCTGCCACCAACTATCATTAACTATCATTCACTTTGAGCTTGGTCAGATTCTCCACGATTGTTGATGATAGTTTTTCCTGTTTGACCACACATATGGTAGTTTGTGATAGTTGACAATAGTAAGGGGAGAATCAACTATTATGTCTTGAGCGTTTGGCCAACACCTTTGTCTTAGATTGATAGTTGTATTTGTTTTATATAGCATAGTGGTAGTTAAGAAATTTTCTAATTGTAAATAGTATGGGACTGCTGTTCTTTCATTAGCACATTTGAATATATAATAATAAAAACGAATTTTTTTCAGCAGTGTATTTAAATAATTAAATCTTCCTCTTTGTTTGTAGGCTGTAAATAACTTGAAAGAGATGGGATTCCAAGAGGAAGAAATTCTCATGGCACTTAAAGCAACTGGAAACAATCAAGAAGCTGCCGTAAGTTACTGAACAGAAGTTCTTTGGGTATAAAGAAACACCCTGAACCTCAAATGATTGTTACTCTATCTTTTACCAGTTCCTTCAGTGTATCGAAATTTATACCTAAACATTCAAAATAGAAAACACCAGTTTTTTTTGTAGTGCATTTGAGAAGCTGAGAGCAATAATTAAGGTGATAATGATAAAATTTTATTTTGCTGTAATTAGGGTTTTAATGATTGTTTTTGGTTTGTTGGTGCGGCAGTGTGATTGGTTGTTAGGTGATAGACAAGGAGGAATAGGAGATGTCAATGAAGGTCTTGACCAGTCAAGGTATGTAAACTCCGTGGGTTTTGTTTGTTTGTTTGTTTTTCATGTTATGACGTGAAAACATTTTGAACGATTCAAGTTTTTGGTAACTCGGAAATTAAGGTTATTAGCACTTGCTTATTAAATCTTGTGCTCATCTCATTGTTTCTTCAGTCCATTGTACCAGGCCATTATGGAGAACCCCCTAGTCCAACTAAGCCTCAGTAATGCCCGAGTATTGGGAGGTAAGTATGAAAAATAGCATAATTTGATGATATACTAGTGCAAAGTTTATTATCACTGTAATTTATCATTACGCTCAAGCCTTATAGCCTAGTGAATATGCAAATCATCATAAGTGAAGCTGGCATGCCAGTGGGCATTTAGACAGAATACCAAAACATGACTGAATGCTTGAAAAATGTGCTAGTCAAACTTCATCGGGATTTTTAAATCTGTTTTCTTGCAACTGTTAAAGTTGTTGTGAGGGCTCTGTAAGTTCTCTTTCTCTTTAATTTTTTTTTTCATGCGCAGCTCACATAAGATTTATTTTATTGTAATTTTGTTTATCAGTGATACTGGCTTTCTTTTCTCTTCAGCATTTGAGGACATGCTAGAAAATCCATCAACCAGCTCATTCTACATAAATGATCCAGAAACTGGGCCTGTGTTACTTCAAGTCTCTCGGATAGTGCAGGGATTTGCTAGATGATAATGAATCGCGTTACTTAAACTGTAAATAGTGCATTTATAAGCGTAGAACTAGCAATTTCTGCCGTTCCGGCTATGGACCTCAATGTTGCACTCTTTTTCCTCGTCATGTCATCCTGGGAAGAGATTGGGTGACGAAACGAAAGAATCGTTAGCATCGGGGAGAAGTGCGGTTTGCAGTCGGTCAACTGAGCCCACGCTCACTGTTGGTCAATTAAGTTGCTATGCAACATTAATGCCGTCATTGCCATGATGTGTTCTGATTACATACAGTGGAATCCTGATTCCTTGAACCCCCAGTTTTGCGAACCTCCCGATAGCTCGAACCAAAAGTTGTTTTCCCCTCCTCAGTCAAACACTGTAATTTTACTCCCGATTTCTCTAACTCTCCGAGATTTTCAAACCAATTTTCGTTTCCCTTGGAGGTTCAAAAAATCGGGATTCCACTGTAGTTATGGTTGAAGGAACGAGAGTTTGAGACAGTCTCATGAGAAAACATCTTGCAGGCTCAGCAAGATGGATATTGCCAGGCCCGGTTGTTCAAAGCACAATTAAGCTGAACTAGCAGATCTTTGATTAGCATCAATTTCCATTTTATTTCTAACTTTTGTTATGACTTGACTCAACTTAACTTAACTTAACTTAACTTAACTTAATTTACATTTTAATTCCTCCAATTTTGACGTAAAGTGATCTCAAACTCGAGAAACTTATGCAAAGAAAAACATTGTAACAGAGAGAATTTAAAACCTTGGTCACTTTTTAAATTCCCGGATTAGTGTTAATTAGCTTTCGAAAAACCAGGAGCGTAGGCTATGGTTTTCACTTTGAATGTCGATATTTGTAAGAGGAGAGTCCAATCGTGCCTGGCAGGGAAGATAATGGGTTAAAATAACAATGTAGACGACAAAGACTGATCGCAAAATTGAAGGAAAAAGGGAAGGAAAATTTCAAGCGAGCGATACCAATTTTTACATTTCAATGTGGCTTGAGCAGTTCCTTTTTTACGTCCTTATTCTCGTTTGAGAAACGTTTTTTAAACCAAAGTTATCACTAAAGAAAAAGCGGGAAAGAAGATCTGATCTTCTTGAGATTGCTATGGAAAAATGCAAAGGTTTCTAGTGTTTCTTCCACATTGTTTCTACTACTGTTTCCTCTACAGTGATTCTGCTAGTGTTTCTTCTACATTCTTTCTACTAGTTTTTTTTTTGCCCTAGGCTCTTGACCCGTTTTGTGTCAAGGTAAATGAAAGAAAATATTTTTTGCATATATTTATACATATTTTGGGTTGGGATTTTAGTAGGTCTTTTTTCATTATTTTGTTGATGAATAACAGAGATTGTTTTGTGGCTTACTTGTGATTTTGTAAGTAGCCCATGCTGACTCTCCAACTGAACTTTCAGCAGATTTTTGAGTATTATAACGCCGAGATAGGCTGAACATAGGCTGAAAATAAACATTGTGAACTGGCCTTTACAGTTCCTATACTGTGTTAAAGTCTCCTGTCGCAGTAATAATTGTATTTTTCCCGATTTTATCGCTGACTCCATTGTAGTCAGAATAGCAACCTGGGAGGGGGGAAACACAGTTTCAACTGAAAAATAAAATGAATTTCCTTACGAAATTCGAAAAAAGCAAAAGTGAATTTTGAAATGGATACAAAGTGCAATTTTTCTCGTTTACAGATAATTTGTCAAATTGTGTGTAAATCAGAAAAATCTTTGCACAGCGTTAAAAGACCTAGGTACGAGTTTTAGCGCTACAGTGTTTTGCAGGACATGTTCCCGCGAGAGATGATACCAAGACAAAGGTTAACTATCTATTCTTTTTATTAATAATAATACGAAAGTTTTCATAGCGCCATTTCCCAAAGGTTCAATGGCGCTTACAAGAAATTAAATCTATAAACAAATACATACTATAAAAAATTGCAAAAATGTCAAAAACAGATAAAGATTTAAAAAGATATATAATTAAAAACTTCAAGCTGAAAATGCTGGTATAAAAAGCCATGTTTTCAGTTTACTTCAAAAAATGTTCGTAGAAGACGCCAGGTGATCTGGTGACGTCATTGCGCGAGCCCGGAGAGAAAATTTTATTGCCGTATCCCATAAGGCAGCCCGCGCGTAGTCGTGAGTTTGCATTTGAATGATGGCGGTCACTGCCAGTGTGTTGATGCTTTTCAGAATTATTTTGTCTTGTCTTATACCGTGCTTGGAACTCGGAATTGTGCTGTAAATATGAGAAGTGTTGATTTGGACAGTTGGGAAGTCTCTTTCGACGGTGAATCTTTTCTACACTTGGATGGAAGCGATTTGAGTACTTTAATCGCACAACATGCAGCGCTGGCCGCATCGCATTGTAAGCTTGAAACTCACTTGGTGTCTTACTTCAATTTGCTTTTAATAGTGTACTTTCTATATAGTATTAAAGGTACTGTATTCCATCGATCTCTAGTTTGCTTTTATTTCGTCATTCATTTTATTATTATCGTATGTCGGCCACGGCACTAGTTCGGTCGACCATTCGATCAAACGCTCTCCAACTCAGTAAAGAAAAAAGTTTAATAATCTGAATGGCACACGCCAAGAACTGCTAGAAAAGATTGGCCTGACCTTTAATGAATTTGGAGAGGTAGTTGTGGGCTATGTTGACATTGAGAATTACATTACACTATTTCTAAGTCAGTCAGGTGTACACAGAGTGCAGTTACAACACCAAACAACAGCATCATGATGGTTTCCCATGGCTGAAATGGTCACGCCATTTCACAGGGGAGAAAAGTGTCAGAGTGAAAATCATCGAGCCTTATAATTTACTTAGCACAGTGTAACAGTTGCTCTTTGGTTGGGAAATGATGACTATGACACTGTCCAAAAATGCACAGGGGCAGTTTATGAACAGCTTACACAACTTCAAACAATCAAACATGCACTAACCCACACCCCTGATTCCCTGGCGTTTTTTGCAAGTATTTCGCGAGCGAAAGTACAAAAATAAACCATATGCGCAGTAACCACAGACACAAGATCAGGTTTCAAGACATCGTTTATTTAAAGTTCAATAAATGATGGGTCGAAATATTAAAAAATGTTAACAAAAAGAACTCAACCTGATGTACAAAACTGGTGAGAAAACAAGAAATTATATTATTTCTTTACGGCACGACAAAAAGTCCCACAGAAGCAAAGAAAATTGACTTTGCGAAAATGAGTTAATTATTGACTTTGGAGGACAAAAAAAACGAAACCAAATACAACTGAATTTCATTCTCGTAACGGCTAACATTTGAGAAAACAACGAAAAATAAAAGCGAAGAACTCTTGTAAAATCAATCTGAAAACAACAAATCGAGAAATTTCTTCGCCGCGCGACGAAATATCACGGAGCTGCGAAAGAAAGATGAAAGTCGTAAATCAAAAAGACGACAAAAACAAGCGGATTATTTTGAGATCAGTCGTATTTCAACTGTGTTATATTAGTGGCCATTTTGATTCTTTTCCCAGCGGTTCTGTAGTCGCTTAATAAGACGCGGAAATATTTGAACGAAGCAAATAAACAAAATAAACAAAGCGCCTGGAGGTCGCCATAAATTACATATGCAGAAATCCAGCGTGCAAGTTACTGTTCACTTTTAAAACCTAAAATTCCCAAATAGAGGGAACCAAATGAAAGAAATGCGTAAGAAAGGTCAATAACAATACATTTTCATTCAAGCTGAGGCGAAGAAACCTATTTAAAAGCAAAAAATTGTTCAAAATTTTGCACACGTGCTTCGCTGCATGACCGCATGTTCAAATTATTCTTTACGCTAACGCTACAGCTTGAGTTTTTCGTGCCGACCGCTTCTCCAAACATTTTAACGCCTGTGGCTTTACCAGTCGTTCCAAAAGTTGAATTTAACTTCGAAGTAATAATGTACATCACCATTTTTGTTTCTTAAGTCCGAAAAGATGCTTTAAATCTGCGATCTGAAAGCGCTCTGATCTTCATGTTTTCGCGGTGGTTGTAGGAAGAAAACCTTCTTCACCAGAAAGTCCTACGGACTCTGTACTACTTGATCTTCCATACTGAGGCCACCTAAGCATTGATTTGTATTTTTCCTTACTATTTTAAAGCCCAAAGCAGTAATTTATCCCTGTTAGGAGTGAAAGCAAGACTTTGGAAGTTTTAAGATTTGTCCCTTAAACGCGCCATGATTACCTGCACTTTTCGAGCGCACGATTTTAAGAAGAAAAACCGTCTTTCTAGACAGCAAGGGGCGGAAAATGGGTGGAGCAAACTTTACAAGTAGTAGGACACAAAAAACCTCATAGAATAAAACTATTGTTCGCCCGTGGAAGTAGAGCCTGGAACAACGAAGCTGCGAGAAATGTTGAACAAAGTCCCGTAACTGATGGAGGAATTGCCATTGTTTAAGATCTCTGCGACGACACCAATGAGAATCCGGAGGAAAGATATCCGATTGTACAAGATCCATCTTTAGTTCGAGCAGCACAGATGGCTTCCTTGCGTCTCCTGCACACACTTCCTTCAACCAGCAAAGCTGAATACGCCCTCAAAATGTATGGATCAATGGAAAGAAGGTTCAACCACCTCTTGCGGGAGAGATCATGTCATGTGCCCATGCAGAAGGCCCACAAGCCAACTCACTGACTTTGTTGGTCTAGATAAACGTGTATTGAACTTTTCTTAGTTTAAAAATCTTTAAGAATACTCGGTAGTAAAGTTATAACTCCACTCACAACCAAAGCATGATGAGAAAAAAAGCCTTCCGACTGAAAACTGCCATGTTTATCCTCACAGCGCTATCGATGTGTCGATGGACTACATGCCGAAGGTCAGGACAAGCTCTACTAGGCGCGCAAAGAATTCTGTGCGGTTTTAAAAATAATTGCTCCTTGAAGACGATTGGTTAATTATTTACGGTCAGATCACCTGGCGAGTCTGTAATATCTTTTGGAAGTATGTTCCACACTGTTGGAGCCGACACCGCAAATGAACAGCCCCCGTAGCCTTTTAAATTGAAACTTGGCTTGTAAAGAAGATTCTGAGTGACGATCTAAGTGTTCTAGCTGGGTTGTAGGGCTTAAGCAGATCTACTATATTTTGATAAGCTTCACCACGAAGAGCCTTGAGTGTAGTTTTGAAGATGATTCTTTGTCCTACCGGAAGCCAGTGAAGGTTCTTGAGCAACGGAGTAACATGATCAAATTTTTTTGAGAGGCGGATAAGCCTGGCTGCACAACTGTGGACTAGTTGAAGTCCCTACAACGTAACAAAGCCGTGGACGATAGTTTTTTAGTCTCACAAGTTAAGTGTCATTGTCGGGGAAAACTGGGCAGGACCAAAAGATCGAGGTCGGCCGTTTACCTTCATCTTTTCACAGTATAAATGCTATCCGAAAAGATTAACAACCATGACACTTGCTGAGGTAGGCGTTCGTTTTTCTTGGAGATATCACCACATCATGATTTTGGCCTCTCAAGCGGTCTATAGTGGCCCAAATTTCGGGCAACTTTAGGTGAGCCTAAAAGGTACTTCGTACAAATTCCAGAAATTCTTATTTTCGTGCGATAATATTTGTCCCTTTATTAGTTGACTGAGATATATTTGAGGTCTTTCGCTTTAATGCTACGGTTTTCACGAGGTACCAAATATCGCCGCCGAATCGTTAATGAGCGTGACCTAAAATTTAGCCATTTTCAGCGAGTCGTTTTTCAAAAGTGCGGTAGTTTTTGTCCACAGAAAAACATTTTTGTGATAGTCGTTTGCACTGCTATCAATATGCAGTTTAGTCAAAATAGGTATCTACAAGCAAATCGGAGTAATTGGTCTCGCAAAGTCCAAAAAAATCATTAGTCAGAAATATTTCCCGCCAAATGTTTAACCAAGAATATAACCTTATTCCGACTTTCTACTATTGTTATCCATGATTTACTGAAAGATCTGAAAAAAATAGTTAGTTGGACTGCAAAAAAGAAACTATTTAAGCTGTGACATCGTTATTAACCTCGGTAAACATTGCAAACTCGCCAAATCCTTACCATTGTCTAGGCTAAATTTTCCCGCGAAAATTCTATTTTTAACGTCACGCTACAGAAGTGTTGTGTTCAGGATTCTTGGATGTCCTCAGGCTTTCATCCTTAAGGTCAAGATACCTCAGTGTATATGAAAAGGTAAGATTGCTGATAATGGAGAAATGTGCCATTCTTGTTTCTATCTTGTTTATCGATCGACCCTAGATCTTAACTGTATAGATCAGGTGTACCGAGTTCTTTACAGTAAAGATAGTCAGGATCAATATTTTTTCAGTGTAGCAATGTTGATTACATTATAGGAGGGGATTTAAGGTGGCCGAATACAGTTTTCGCGCGCGCTTTTGCTGATGCAATTCAGCGCGCGCACAAGGATTGCAAAAAACAAACATGCCGTCGATAGAACGATCATTTTATTTACTCAACACCCGCAGCATCTGTGCTATTTTTCTCTATAATTGAACGCAGTGTATTGATGGCTTTAGTCTTTTATCGTAAAGATATGTTAGAAAAGGTAAAGATGCAAAGAACTCAGCAATTCTCGGCTTTTTCTTTGTTACCGAAAGAACCCAGTTAAATGCAGAGCATGCGTAGTAAGTCAAAAAATTGTGATTGAATGAAAATTTGCACTCTCGGAAATACGCCTATTTCTCGAGAACCGCTCATTAGAATTTTACGAAATTTCGCACGAAAATACTTTAGGAAATAAGTAGCTGGAGAATTGAAAATAATTGAACTTTAACAAAGGAAACTCTAGATATTCCAGTAAACCTTCAACAAGGGATAATTAAAGATCTCTCTGTTAAATTATTAGCAAAATGGTGTTAACTTGTGAGAATCGTTACACGCTTGTTGTATGCAAATTATAAAGAAAATCTAATGACTAGATATTTCTGCAAATAAACAAAACCGAGTTTTAAGGCCTGTTTATTTTTATTCGTGTTACCATGGCAACGGCACATACGTCAGCTTAACCATCAAAAAACTAAAGGTTGTGTTGTTAACTTGCTTGCTGCCATTTTTGGCGACCGAGAGATCAAGGGTTTTAGAGAAAAAGGTGAATGAAACACAGGTATTAAAAACTGTGTTCAGCCACCTTAATACATACCTTTATGATTGAAAGGGAGGCGCGGTGGCCTCATGGTTAGTGCGCCCGTTCCCGGAGCGAGCGGTCCGGGTTCGAGCCCTGGCTGGGGACACTGTGTTGTGTTCTTGGGCAAGACACTTAACTCTCACAGTGCCTCTGTCCACCCAGGAGTATAAATGGGTACCGGCGAATTGTTGGGGAAACCTAACAAATTGCGGGGGAGTGACCTGCGATGGACTAGCATCCCGTCCAGGGGTAGTAGAAATACTCCTAGCCGCTTCATGCTACAGCAACCGGGATAAGCTCCGGTAGCTATGAGCCATTCGGGTCACTTTACACTTTATGATTGAAAGAGAGCTATAAAATCTTACATGTAAATTACCCTGTTCAGTACAGTCAAACCTGTATATAAAAGTCCTGAATTTTAATACAGGGTTTAATAGTAATAATAAAGGGAGCCAGCCCCTTAAAAGGGGCTATCCTCTATTAAGCGGCCAGTTTTCAAAGTCCCGATTTTTTTCGTTCATACAAACCCTGTATTTGTTACCTAGCTGTGCTTGGCGGCGACCTCTGTTAAGCGACCGCGGCCACACTGTAGCAGTCCTATGTTTGTCTTTCGTTGTTATTTATACCTGTATTAAGCAGCCACCCTTGAACAGAAACTAAGCCACATGTCATTTTATGCGGTATTTTATTGTGTTTAAATGCAATCCATCATCACTATAAAGAAATAGCATGTACAAAACTACTGTAAGTTGAGAATCGGTCGTTTAGTATCGTTAACGCTTCGCATATGTCCGCAATGTGCTGAAGTACAGTACCATATCATTAGACCATGCCCAGTGAGTATTTTTAGTGATCCTGTACTACTCGGCGGCCACCTGTATTAAGTAGCCAGTTCCTCAAAGTCCTGACGGTGGCCATTATATACAGGTTCGAATGTACTTGGATCGCAACAAATTGAAATAGTCTTCAGTAGCAATTACTGTCCAATACCCTAGTCGCAAAGGCTTTCCCGTTCGTAGTTTTCGAATTTTCATCGGCCAGTGGTCTAGGATCAGGAAGGAAAGAAAGTGTGACTTCTTCCGTTCCTGTATAAAGGCTAGTATTTGCTTGAGTAGAGAAAAGTGAGAATCTCTTTCCAGTGCATTGAGTTCAGGATTCCTTTTAAAAGTTCTAACAGAAAGGAGAAAAACTTAATCGTCGCGAACGTGAATTCAGTTTGCGTTAGTCAGGGCGCACGCGTTACACTATCGTCACGCAATATATTATTTCCGCCAAATGTATGAAAGCTCCCGTATGATCTTTCCCGCCTGGGCGCCCTCGTGTGTTTTGGGTTTCGCTTTCGAGGTCTTTCAAAACCCAACGCGGTGTTGTTCGTCAGAAGTGTTTGGAGTTGAATCGCATCGTAGAAGCGATCTGGTAAGTTATTCGTTTTATCCATAGTGACTCAAGTATCGAAATGCTATTACCTAGCCTAAGGGTTGAGATTTTCGGTGTTTTAATACGCTAAGCGAGTTTTCTAAAGTGACTTTTAAAGTGAAACCGAATCGATCGAAGTGCGAGCTGTTACGATTCACTCGACAGCCGAATGATGTGCAGGTAAAATGGGAATATTATTCTTTCAAGAGTCAGGCAGATGTTGAATCCGTTTATAGTGACTCAATACTGACTGTTTTCATGAAAAACCGATGAAACCAACGATTTTATTATCCAACTGCAGCGAATACCGTCCAAACAACAGTACAAATATACAGCGATATTGTTCAGTTATTTGTACAGTAGAAAACTTGCTTGCCATACAGGTCGGCGCGCGCGCGCAAAACTCTCACACTCTCCCTCTTTCATTGCTAAATTTATTGATAGTAAATCTCTTATTAGATGTTTTCGTGTGTAGTATTTTACTGGTTTGTGTTTTGACTCGCCCTATGGGCTCGTCTCACCAAGGCATCTAATAAGTTATATTTATTGACAGTAAGTTAAATCCACGAGGTGGCTCTTCATCCGTTAATATGTAGCTAATAAACAATGAAAACAAATTCAGAAAAATTTAGATAAATGAGTAACAAGATAGTAGTTCCGAAACTTGGCTAGTTTTCTTCATCAACAATTGCATGCAGTGTCAAAGCAGAAACCCACTTTGGGAGCGGGGCGGGGGGGGGGGTGGTCGTAAGAGGAGGGGATAGGTGGGTGGTTACGATATGATATCGTATCGTTTGAGGAAGCTGTGCAACCCTACACTCTATGTGAATATGGTTTAAACTTGTGATAAGTTATTTTTAAGGCTAGTAGAAACAGGATTCTGTGATAGTCCCTTTTTAATACTGATGTTCCTGGGTCATTTTTTTTATTGTTCCTTCCCACCTATGTTCCACTTGCCCACTTGAACAGAACTGCAAAAGGATTTTAGCAAGACCAAGAAAACTATTGCTGCTTTTGGTGTAACACTAACTTACATCTTCAAAGCTGTTCAAATTATGTAGTGGTTACATGTATCATGAAATGAACTCTACAAGAGATGAGAACCCAGGATGGTGCAGGGGGGGGGGGTAACTTTGGGTTCTCCCATTGCTTGTGGCACTTCCAATCACAGTGATGGAGAGTCAGACAGATTGATTTTACTATTTTGCTCACGCCCTTGGGTTATTGAAGTAAGGCATATCAATTAACTTTCACTTTCAATTAAATCTTATGCTTTAGTGAGCACAGACAAATAAATATATCAGAATTATTGTCCTCTGATGAAATGTTTATGTTTTAGTTATGGTAATTTTGTTCGGTTCATTTAGCCTGCAGGCTCCCATAAACAATCTCTTTGTAAAATTAAAATTAACAATGCGTTTGAGAATTATTTCTGGACGCAAAACTCTCAAGAACCGGCGTTTGCCAGAAGTTCCTTTCAGTGGGACTAAATAATCTGATCAGAACTAAGCCGGAGCGCTGTCCATTTGGTCGAACATTCCTGAAGTTTCCTTTTTGAGGTAAATGATATCCGGGCTCTTATGGAAGTCAAGATTCCCAGAAAAAAACGGAAGCGGAAACCTTGTTTCCCGGAAAATACCTTTTTTCCGAGAATTTTTTCAGTGGAACGAGAAAACGTTTCTGAAGTAAATGATATCCGCGCTCTCATAGTAGTCAAGATTCCTAGAAAAAAACGGAAG
The DNA here is from genome assembly GCF_964199315.1 of Orbicella franksi. Taxonomy (NCBI): domain Eukaryota; kingdom Metazoa; phylum Cnidaria; class Anthozoa; order Scleractinia; family Merulinidae; genus Orbicella; species Orbicella franksi. The sequence goes on along the minus strand of NC_138145.1, from coordinate 11,638,851 downwards.
CGGAAACCCTGTTTTTCCCGGAAATACCTTTTTTCTGAGAATTTTTTCAGTGGGCGAACCGAGAAAGCGTTTGCTATTTACCACCGTAGGGAATTTTCTGATTGCTTTGGCTAAAGTAATTCGAGGTGAGAAGTATCAAAATCTCTCGGTTACTACGAGCGCCTTTATTGGTCAATTTAGCGGGCCGTATTCTGTTGTACGGCCCGGTAAAATTTAAAGTTGTTTTGCAAAAATGTTTCGTGATTTATCGCCAGGTGTTCTTAACTTTTATAGTAAGTTTAAAACTTTTTCTTACGGTAAATTGTGTATGAAAACGTGCTAACGAGTTAACAACGATTTCAAATTGATCAGAAAGCTAGAAATGCATTATCCGAGGTTTAAAATTGATAAAACATGTTAGCCTTACGGCCCACGAACAGGGGCAAGTTGGAAGCGGATCCGGAGTAGGGGACCGTGCTCAAACCCCCCCCCCCCCACCTCCCCCTCCTTCAATTATACAGGAAAAGTAAGACCCTGTAGGCCAGAGAAAATTCAATCAGCTCCTTAATAATTCGGGGTCCCACTTAGTATGCAAGTGCATTAGACTACAATTTGACCCTGTTAGGGAACGAGAGGACAGCCTAGGTCATGAAGCGAAAACGTTGCGAGACCTAATCATTTCAGGGAATGTTACACGAGGCAATTTTCTCTCAACTTGTGTCGCGACAACATTGCGAGACGAGGCAAGAAAAATTGCCTGGTGTCAAGGGACTGATCTGGATCATAGTCTCTTGGAGGTGTAACAGCGCTTGGACGCTTAACTCCTACTCCTAATCACAGTAAAATGTTGCTCTTGGCTACTCACTATCCCATGTCCTCTTGCTACCAACCCCCCAACATAAAGTCACATTTATTAGCCTGGTTTCGGTTAGAAATCGATTACACTATGAATGTTTTTGGCTTCAGGAATGGATTCTAAATACTCACCACTAGATCTTCCCGTGAGCGAAGGCAAGGATATGGGCGAACGAAGACTGATTTACTCGTTTAGCAAAGAAGAACATGCCAGACTTCTTTTCAATAACCTCTGCGAGATGCAGGCTAAGGAAGGGCTCTTGACGGACGTAGTAGTGCGCTCTACATCGAAAGATCACGAAGAGCCGTTCCACTCCATGCTACTTGCAGTATGCAGCCCAGTTATCAAACAGAGTCTTACAGGAGAGCACTTTGATTGTACCACGGGGATTATTTCCTTAAAAGATTGTACCGCAGAGGTGCTTAAGGCCTTTCGCGATTTCCTGTATCAGGCCGAGTTCCCTCAAGACGAAGGATTGCTGTATCCCCTAAAAGCGTTTGCCGAGAGGTACGGCATCGATTCTCTGCAAAAGATGTGTCAAGGAGAAGAACATAAGGATCAACATCGCGCACTCTCGCAGCTGTATGGCATGTTCCAAAAATCAGAGTTGACAACTACTTTGTTGGAAGATCGGGAAGGCAACACACAGTTTGCTGTCCATGGACCACTCATTGCAGCAGCGTCGCCAGTGTTGAGGCAAATTCTCTCAAATGAACTGTTCTCTCAAGAAGGGACTAAGTATCGCCTGAAAGAAGTCTCCTCGAGCATCTTAGGAGATCTTATAGAGTACATATACACTGGTGACATCACACTGGAAAAAGAGAACGTGGTTGGTTTACTTAATGCAGCTTGCCGTTATGAGATTCCCGCGCTTGCCAGACCTTGTTGTGATTGGCTGAGTCTGCAGCTGGATTCCCATAACGCGGTCGGTATTTTATGGCTAGCGAGGAAAGATGAGAGTATATACACCAAAGATCTTGAAGAGGAAGCCAAAACCTTTATCATCGCCCACTTTAGAAGCGTTTACGAAGAAGACGAATTCGATGAGCTTGAGTATGAAGATCTGAAAGAAGTCATACAACATGATGATCTCTGTGTGGAATCTGAAGGAGATGTGTTCGATGCTGTTGCTAAATGGGTAGAAGCGGACGAAGACGGGCGTTCACCTTACATGGAGGTTCTACTGCAGTGTGTTCGGCTGAACCTCACAAGTCTGGAGTTTTTAGACTATCTGCAAGAACATCCCCTCATTGTGAAGTCCGCACGTTGTCTTGAAATTGTCCAGAATGCTCGAAGAAAGCTAGCCGAAGCCCGTTTCTATCAGGAAGCCACAGACAGAGGATCATTTGATAGCCTCCAGGATGCTCTTTTCCAAACTGACGACATCCCAGAAGAATTCCAGCCGACTGAACCAAGAAATCCAGATTTAGAAGTCTCTCCACGCACGGGCCGAAGGAAAAATGGAAAGCCTAACCTGAGGTTGAAAGAAAACAGACGATCTTTAGGACTGAAGAAGAAAGATGGATCCCCGGATATGAGGTTTAAGATCAACAAAGAACAGCGGCCACTGAAAAAGGACGGCACACCTGATACAAGATTCAAAGTAAACAAAGACGCTGTTACCCAGGCATCTTCCCAGAAAAGTTCAAAGTCGTCTCCAAAAGAAAGCACTCCAAGCTCTGGCCCTGTCAAAAAAGATGGTACACCAGACATGCGTTTTAAAGTGAATAAGAGTCCCCAAGCGAAGATACCTTCATCTGGCAGTGTGTCATCGCCTGTGAAGCGAGATGGAACACCCGACATGCGTTTTAAAGTGAATAAGAGTGCCCAAGCAAAGATACCTTCATCTGGCAGTGTGGCATCGCCCTTGAAGCGAGATGGTACACCCGACATGCGTTTTTCTGTGAACAAACAATCCAGCAACCCGGTGGTTTCATCGCAAACAAGCAATCCAGCTCCACGATCATCGTATACAGCTGGTCCAGTTAAGAGGGATGGGACCCCAGACATGAGGTATGCTGTAAACAAGCAGTCTGCCTCTCCTTCTCCTTATAGCAGCTATGGAGGAAGCACACTATCACAGCTGTCATCCTATAGCACTCCAAGCGGTCCAGTTAAGAGGGATGGAACCCCAGACATGAGGTATGCTGTAAACAAGTCATCTTCTGGAAGCCTGTCTTCATGGTACTCTTCTGGTGGGTCAAGCTACAGCTCTAGATCATCTTCCAGGGGAAGTGTTTTCGGATCAGGTTCCTGTGGTCCATTGAAGAGTGATGGTACTCCAGACATGAGGTATGCTGCAAACAGGTCCTCCTATTCACCTAGTGGTGCAAGCTACAGCTCTAGGTCATCTTCCAGTGGCCTTAGCTATGGGTCCAGTTCCTGTGGTCCGCTGAAGAGTGATGGCACTCCAGATATGAGGTTCAAAGCCAATAGGCGATAGTTAAAACCTGAAGTGTACAACTTACTTCAAGTTGGTACCATTTAAGGGTCGGTTTTTGTTGACTATTTTTGAATTACTAGCAGACAATAGGTTTTACTGAGCATCCTCTTTATCAGTGTATAGAAGGATGCGGTGAACTAGTAGTTTTGGTGTTTTCCTGCTTTGTGAAAAAAAATTGTTTTTTTTTTTGTACTTAAAGCTTTGTAGGGCTCAACAGTGCGGTCAGTTTCGATTATAACTTTCACAGGAGGCTTGACTTCTGGAAACGTTCACAAGGGAATTGTTAAGGCTTAGCTGTGATGCCGTGTGCAACGACAGAGTTGGAGTACTTCGTTTGATGTAAACCGCTGACAGTTGCAGTGACTTTGTATTACATGAACTCCTGTCAACTAGGAAATGTACCTCAGTAGAATAATCGTAGTCTTGTAAACAAGAGAACTTGGGTTTGGTGCATTTTTAGCTTGAAGGTTCGCAAGCCGTTCAGTTTGTAGTTTCAGTTCATTATTAGTGCTGGGCATTTATGTTTGATCTTCGTGATTTTTCCTCTTAAATTTACATAATTGCCAATAGCGCAAGCTCATCTGGTAATAAACGCATTGTAAGTTTTCAGAGTGGACTGCTCTAGTTGCTAGTTTATTCTATGGCAACTTGTTTTTAGAATTTGCTTCAACGTCAATAGAAAATGCTTATAAATAATGAAGGGGAACCTGCCTCGTTAATTAATGCATTGTTGTGAATGACGATTTTTAATGGATCATTATGCTATCCTACCGTTTCCCCTGAATTTCTTCCTTTAACGCGCCCTCGTCCCAGAAGCCTGTTCATGGCGCCACCAGAACTAGGTTCTGAATGTCTGAATAGCAAATTTTGCATATCTCTAAGAGGGGTGCTACTCCGGGTTGCTTCAACAATGATAACAGCATGTTACCTGGCATTTTCATACACCACTAGCGTCATGGCTGTTGGCTCAGTCGCAGAACATTATGAATATCAAATAAGTATTATCTCCTTTACTGGGCAATGTTCGATTGGTGCGGTGACCAATCACTGGTACCTATTAAGACGAGTGACAAGGTATGACGCGATCATCCTTTATTAGGTAAAATTCCTTCACAGTCTTGGGTGTTAGATCTTAAACTCCCAGAACTAGCTGAATTGCTAATACCATCAGTGAGAGACGCAGCGAGACAAAGGGTGTGTGCTTTTGTTGAATGATCATAACTTTGCATTGAAATTAAGGAAAGCGTTTATATTTTTCATCAAGTTAAATCAGTGGCCTGTGTCGTGCCGAGCAGCTGGGCTTGACCTCAATTTCCAGTTACAGTCGACCGTTTGCGAAAATGGTTGTGACTGCTTTCTCAGTGCACCTTAACGCAACTTTCGAAATGTTTTGCTGTTTTATCTATTGAGTTACGTTTTGTAGCTGTTAAGAAACGAATAGCGCTAGTAAAAAAAAAAATAGTCAACGAGAATGCTTACTATGGTATTTGATAAACTATTGATAGTAGTTAGAAAAAAGCTTCTGTATTATCGAGCTTGACAGCTGTTTTGATTCTAATGATCATTAAAAAGGTATCCTAATATCACATGAGGCCGTAGTGGGAGGTTTTTGTCCGCTGCACTCTTCGTCTGCCACTTTGACTTTCTTGTTAGATTCCGTTGTCTTCACGCAGGCCACTTCAATCTTTCTCACTCCTTTGCCACCAACTGCGGAGCACTGGAATTAGAAGAAAACAAGGAAATGGTTCGGAATATAGAACAAATACCACGTTCACACCAACATGGTAAACATGTTTAAAACTGGTTAATCAAAACTAGGTTAAAAAATTAGCTGCTAAAAACCATGCACACCCCACAACTTAACAACGTAAAAACCTGTTTGATTAAAATGTGTTTACAAGGTGGTTTGAAATTTTTCTTCTCAAATGACTGCAAAGCGTAATCAACAAATTGGAAAAACCTAAACCTAATTTAGTTAACCTTGTTAAGTTGGTGTGAACGGGGCATAAGTCTTGTGAAATTAGAGATAAGTTTAGTTCTCTATATATCATGACTGATTGAAAATCCTAAAGCAAAAGTATCTCCTAGGTCACTCGGATTTATGGACTTTGACGCAAATTACTCGTTCTTGTTTCCTTCTGCGTTTCTTTTTCCGAATGTAAGAAATGAACAGCGAATTTTATGCGAATTCAGTTTAAAGTCTTTAAAACTCCCTTGCGTCAGTGTGCGCACTATTTGATAAAACGTTATTACCAGATATGTTGTGGAACAGAATCGTTTCGTGTTTTTCTTTCTACTAACCGGGCCTGATTTCACTGTTACCCATTCAGCAGGACAGGCCTGCAGTGCGCATGCCTCTCGTGTCACGGGTTTAGGTCCTGCGCAGTAAGATTCCTGATCTTCAGTCTCAATGTCATGTGATTCGTCAACGCAGATAACCTGCCGAGTCCTCTCCCCTGGATGGCCGTCGTTGCATGTCTTTGAGCAGTCGGTCCATTCTCCTGTTTTCCACCTAGTGAAAACCAGCATTGAGTTTGACCGTGGTTAATACAAGCACAATGAAGCAAGGCTGATAAGTACGTACAAAGCCTAACGGGACAACGACATGATAGAGCCCAAACTGAAGGCCAAGAATTGCAACCGTGGACAGCTGTTTCGACCTTGTTGGCCGTCGTCAGCACGATGTAGCAGAAAGTGAAGCAATCGGCTGCCTGACCGATCGTCCACTAAATGCACATGGAAATGACCACCGATGAAACTCAAATCCAAATGTTTGCGGATTGGCCAATGTCACATGCAAAACACGTGACAATGGACAATAGAAAAAATACAGAATATCAAGTCGTTGTCGCGATAAGGCGACTGCGGACAAAGAAAAACCGTCCCCCAGAAATATACATGGCCAAACCATGTTAAAACCATGTTAAAACTACGTATTTAGTGTTTGATACAAGACGTCATGGCAAATGCTTATGTTTCTGACGTGAAATAATTCATCAACTGATATTGCTCTTTACTAGATGGGAAAACGTTGACAAAGCAAAACAGAAAAACGTTTGTAGCGTTGTACATCTTAATATCTAATATATAAGCCGAATTAACCTTTGGATTACCTCGCTGGACATTTTTGGGTGTTACACTCCAAAGTCTCGTCACCAGGCCTTTCTCCGCCACAATAGTGATCGCTGACCATTGATCCGTCATCAGCGCGGACACAAGTCGCCTTGACCAACTCTGTTCCTGTATTGTAATAGACGATGGTTATTTAAAAATACGATGAATTCAATAAGTGACTTGCAGTTGCTTAAGGTTACTTCAAACCTTCGCGGGTGTCCTCCAGAAAAAAATTCGTACACGCACTGTTTTCAAGGAACCCCCCACAAACTATATATCAACAAAACGGTTATAAAATGTAGAATTCGATAAAATAATTTTTTGTTTTGGATTTTGCTTTCCAAAGGCGGCAGAGGCCGTCAACTCCAAAATGACCGACTGACGTTCCAGCGAATTAATCGGGTATCAAATGCGATCGTTCATGCAAAATAACTGTGCAGTGTTTATCACAAAGCCTCAATCTCCAAAAACGTGTCAGCATTTTCTTTTATTTCTATTGGTTATCTTTTTATAGATCTGTCAACCTCGGCTATCGAAAAATTCGCGTAACCTGTTGCGTTAAAGGGCGCCACGAGAAAAGTATTTAAAATAAAGGAATTCGACGACATACTTTTGTTCCATATCTGTCAGTGAATGTTCTGACCAAATTTCATGGAAAACCGTCAAATCTACATACCCTATTAATTCATTTAAAGAGAAGGGATTCTCTCGAAAAACGAGTGCGAGTTTTTGTCTTCTAAAGATTTATAAACGTATCACGCCTTCACAGAGGAATGAGTCAACTTGAAAAGCCGCGAGCCAATGAAATAACAGAACCCCTAGAGTTCACAGTATGTAGCCCCGCGAAGGTTTGAAGTAACCTTAACAGAACTCTCCAACAGGTCTGATTTCGATAGCAGAATCCCTTTATTGGGCCATCCCACCCCTATCTTGACAGTGAGATTTGCTGGATGTTCTAGTTTGGTTATTGTGACATTAAGTAATACTAACCTCCTCCACAGCTTTCAGAGCAGCCTAACGAACGCTTTGTCCACTTGAAACTGACTCTCTCATGCTCCAAGCTATGCCCCAAGCTTCGTGCAATTCTCTCGTCCGCGACCTCGACGTCTTTAGAGCGTGGAACAAGATATCGTATCCTGACTTGGTATTCTTCCTTCCAGGACTGAACTAAATACTGTAGAGAACAGAGACAGGAAGATCAAACTGAAATATCGACAAATGTCTCATAATGTATGGAATGAGGTATTTAGGTTGATTAGGTGGTATGTTTCCTTTCAAGCTGAAAGTTGTTTCTGCACGCATGATAAAGCGGACCTCACGACTTAACTAAGCTGGAACGTGTCTTGCAAGTGCTTCTGAGATTGTTTGGATGGACGCGGTTATGTTATCAACCGAGACTATCCTTTTTAAGCCAACTTCCCTTTAAATTCAATGACATTGTTGCTATAGTGTGTGTGTGTGTGTGTGTGTGTGTGTGTGTGTGTGTGTGTGTGTGTGTGTGTGTGTGAAGGGTGTTAGAACGATGGGAAGCAAAAAAATTAATTGGCTTCAGTAACTTTTTTTAATCAACAATCCAACTATAGAATTCCTGGCTTCCTTAACTGACCCGAAACTTCTACAGCTCATATTGTCAGTTTTCTGAAGTCATACATAACAGTTCATTTCTAAACTCACCAGTAACTCCACGTCCTGACTGAGCGGTCCTTGTGCAGTAATTTTCTCCTTGTCCAACTCATCACGAGTGTATTTAAATCTCGTACCAGCGCCGACAAAACCGAAGATTCGTGGTTTGATGCGGAAGTCCATGTTGAGTAAGTCTTTACCTTCGACAGTCATCATAGCTGTGGATGTTAACCAGCACTGATTACCATACATTCCTCAGTCTGTCTGTCATTTCTGATAATTCGGTGGTTTACTTTCCTAAGATAACGGCGTCCCGCCGATGTTCTCCCTTATTATACATGGCTAGAGCGTTTTATAAAGATGTAACGCGCGCTTCGATTGACTAACAGGTGGGGCCGACTTCTCCCCTAATTTCAGGGGGCATTATGAATACTCAGCTTTAAAAAAACGTCAGCGAGAACCTTGTAATAAACTTATTAATTTCATTGTGGGGGACCGTTGTGAGGCATATGGCCCTCAGTCATCCTTAATTAGCTTGTATGGACTTCGCTTTGTACGCCTAAGCATTTTCGTCACATGATATGATATTAATTACTCAGGATACAGTATTCGTTACAATATCGATGCTTTGGCAGTTCTAGCACAGTTTTCGTTAAGATTATGAACTTACCCAAGTAATTTTTAAAACCACTCAATTCTCTGATCTGAACATTTCTGGCTCCTTCAGGAATAACTCCAATAGGCTGATAATGTCCTGTCCATAGAAAAGCACAGATAAAAAAACAAAATCGTAATAGAGAAGTGACAATATATATAGTGAACACGTACAACCCGGATTTGATCAATATTCACTTTCCTTTATTCACTTGACGCTTGTCTCGGTTGCTCTTTTAACCACTTTGAGATCTCCAAAGAACCCCAGTGTATATCAGTTGACACTTAAGTATATTTGTATTTTTCACACGAGGTTAGCTTACCCTTCATAGGATTGGGAAGGCCTTTATATGTTAATCTTTTGCCGATACACGAAGTTCCATCTCCATCGCAAACACCGCAACGGTCAAACACTTTTGAGGAACCAAGTACTTTGTCACAACCTAAGGGCTAATAGGTGAGAGAAATGAAAGGCTAAAGCTGAATTTCCTAGACAGGATGCAATCCAACGATTGTGTGAGTGGCAAAAGGCTAAAACGATACTTTTTCGTTGCCGGCTATGGGGTTCTTTTATGGGAAAGGGAGGCCACTGTTGTACCAGTAGATTGGCAAGCAGTTGCGTTCAACGTCTCAACGTCGCTCCTGCAGGGAGGAAGAGTGACAACTTTAAGAAGGAAGGTTGACTTGGATTTATTGGTACCACGTTTGTGCCCGTACTTGAAGGGATTTTCTCTTGGTTCTTTAAATTTTCTTTTTTCTCTCTCATTATACATTGACTGAGTTTAGTTCCTCTTTATTGGCTTTTGTCAAAGTGAGTGGATAATTGAGGATCGGCAACATGAAGGGTACTTTAACATGGCTCACCTGGCATTTGCCGCTGATACAAATTCCACTGTTTTCATCGTAATCATCGCATCGTGTCCCGTCATCCACGAAACCAAATCCATACTTAGCAAATTGGCGAATACCTACCTGGGCAATACACGATAATTTACACTGCTGTCCACCTGAAATACGACACAAAAATGTCAGTTCATGCGCTGTACTTTATCTTGTCATCTTTAATCATTGCTGGTTCTAGATTTCAAATGAAATGACTTTTTTATCGGTGGAATTTTAACCTCGTTCCCAGAGCCCCTGCCAAATTTCAAGGGAAAAGCCCTCGGAACAAGTTTCGAGGAATTTATCGAGTGATTCGTCTCAAACACACAAACTCCGTGGAGAAGTTGTATAACCGTATGTAAGAAAAAAACAGCTTGAATATAGCTGTTATTGATTTTTATGTCAGACAAGGTAGGCCCAGTTTCGAAGCACGACTTGTACATTTTATCGTAAATGTATCCACAAAGCAGCAAAGAAGACAGAGACACTAAAGTGAAAACAGCATCAAATTAAAGAGGCGGGAGCTTGATACGAATTACGAGTAGGGCTAGGAGTGAGTTCTTTTCCAACTGACGAAATCATGCATAAGGTCTATTGGACTCGCACGTGATCAGGGCGTGCGTCGTGTGACCTGATTGGATGTCAAGTCTCTTTACCTGTAACAGGAACAGCAGGATTGTAAGTCCACTGATACTTGTTACCATCAATGAATTTTATCTGTCGTTTTGATTCACACTGGCTTGCTCTAGGGCTAGGCGTCCCTGCTGGGCATTTCTAAAAAAAGCAAAATAGATTTTACGTGTTTAAGCTTTTGTAATGTGGAGTTTTTTGTTCCATTGTAATATTTGTTTGAGTTTCATTAAGTTCTTCTTGACACAATACAACGAATTCAGGATTTACAGTCGAGCAGATAAAACAAACAGATCATTTGAAAATAGCATTAAGGGACCAACTACGCTGATACTCACAGGAGTCTGACAGTGCTTGAACTCTGCGGAGTGTCCCTTGCATAACTTCCCACCATTTTGGGGTCTGAAAAGATTATCGTATACAACAACGGCATCACTCGATACATTATTTACAACCCACGCTATGAATTTTATGAAGGACGTTCTTTTTTTTTTAAAGGAAACTCTTTAGATGCTTTGAGTTAACTTTTTTTTGTAAATATTACTATTGTTTTCTTACTCTGGATTATCACAATTCCTCTTTCTTGTTATCAGTCCCCCGCCGCACGAATGTGAACAATCGCTCCATTCTCCCCACGGTCCGTAACTGCCGTCCACAGCCTTAGGCCCCTCGCTGCCAAACGGGACACACTTTCCGCGGCGACACCACTGAAAAATGGTAACAAAAAATTATGAAGTATTAATTAATTCATCGTCGGGATTATCACTGATATTAATTATGTCCTTTAGCATTCCCGTCAGGGAAAACAATTAACTTCCTTTTCTTGAAGATGATGGAAAAGGCCCTGGGAACGAGGTTGGATGGTATTGGCCAAGACGAAATTGGGCGTCTTTATTTTAGATTCCCATTCTGTCTAGTCCCTGAGTATTCTTTTCGTCCGAGAGCAAAGTGCTACACGTGAGGATCTGAGAATGGGTTGGGGGTCCGCTGTATGTCATTTGGTGACATACATGAAATTTCTGCCATATTAAAATGTCATAAAATTTCTGCCATATTGGTAAACAGCAAAAAAAGACATCTAGGTACCTAGAAAAGTTTCCTCTGCTTATATGTTACAACACTGATTTGAGGGTCTGAGACACAACACAAAAAAAGAACGACTAGGCTTGACGATTCTTTCTCTAAACTTTAAATTAGCACTGATCTTATCTTACCATTTTCTGGCCACAATCCGTTCCCTCCGCGGCAGGTTCATGTTGTGTGGTGCACATTTTAGTCACAGGGCTGATACACCACAGCTGCGTGCAGATTTTCTAAAAACGGAACAAAGGAAACACATCATGCCTGATGAAATGCGTTTAAACGCAGGGCCGTAGCTAGTAACAGGCGACCCGAGGCAGTTGCCTCAGTCGTGTTTCTTGCATGACCACAACGTTGTGTTTAAATGTAATCCGATAAACACGTTAAGTACCTAGTAGAGAATTTTTCCATGAACATTGCATCCTTTTTTATGGATTTAACCGTAGACATTGCCTCAGTAATAATTTCTTTTCTGGCTACGGCCCTTAAACTACTAAAGGATTTTGTCTGCAAGCTTAAAATTGATGTGTAGCGTCGGTGTTGTACTCTACAACTGAGCTCGAATGGGACTGTTTGCGCAAAACGGTCACGAATGTTTACGGTGATCTTGTCTCGCCAGCTTTTATTATTTATTTATTTTTTTTGTTATTATCTTTTATTACAACTCACCTCTTTCAAAAAAGGAGCTGGACATACACTTGACTTATCTCCATAGGCCCTCGAGCACTGATCGTCAGCGTTATAGAGTTCGCCAGGCAGACGTTCTGGTAATTTCACAGCCTTTTGAGGTTTATCTTTTAAGCACGCAGAGTGATCGCCACTAAGAAAATCAAATGCAATGGACATAAACCTACTACCTGGCTACATGAACAAAATAAATGGGTTAAAATTTGAATGTGTGGCATTTCTTGTCAAGTACTCTCAGTTACACTGGTTTTCTTTTCTTTTCCTTTTTTTTTTTGTGTGTGTGTTTATTTTTCGCTTTTGCATTTGAATTTTTTAGTTCTTTGAATTAAACATGAGAAACAGAGACCTCTAACTATTTGCTTAAGCAAGAAATATGTAAAACTGCTGAGTACAGGAATGTTCGCATTTTTCGGGACACTACCCGAAACAGACTGTAACCGCTTTTGAGCCCGAGTCTGTCATTTTTTAGTACTAAGGCGGCTAGTAACAATGATCACAGTTCTAGAATGCTAAACAATAAATAATACAAAGTAATGCAACTATAAAATGGGCGGATTTCATATAACCTTGAAGAGACAGCACTGAAACAAGAGAAAAGACTCACGAAATGAAATGCAGAATACTTACGATAGAAAAGTGTGAATTGATTCTCTGCTACAGTGAGACCATTCAAACGCTGTTTCTTTACCGCTGGCCTGTGTAGACATGATGTTCGTCACATCAGCACACGGATTGCCTGCGCTGTCGTGCTGAGCTCCCAAACTACGAGAAACAAAACGTCCGATTACAATCAGAAGAACACGAAAGTAACTAAAGGTAATGTCTGCTTACGTTTATTTTTTGTTTATGTATGCAATTTTTATGCGTGACTGAGAATTACACGGAAGTGTGCGCGTTGTAAATTGTAATTATATAGTGTAATTTTTTACTCTGTCGGAATAAAGCACTGTAAACTTCTAGTGAACACTGTTGAGTCTCTACGGCTGACACGTCACCCACCACCAAGACGACCAATCAGATCAACCGAAAGATATTTGAAATGACACCGGAGAAGAACCGTTTTCTACTTGCATCTGATCTCGAGATGACTGTACTCAGGTGGCAGAAACATAGTCAACAGTCTTTTCCAAGACCCGTTGGCCAGGATCATCATACTGGGTTCAAACCATTTAACATCACACCCAAAATTTACCAAGTAAACCTAATCTGTTAATTATTAGCACTAGTGTACTTATGCTAAAACCAAACCTAAGAACTTAGACGTTAAAGTGACGCACACGATCTCTCTCTTTGTTCTACTCACTTGTGACCCGTTTCATGTGCCATGGTGTACGCTGTTCCCAGGCCCCCATCTTTGCTCAAAGTACAACTTCCGGTGAGACTACACATTCCTTGGACTTGTGCAAGACCTTCGTGTCCGGAAACAGAAAATATAAAAACAAGTCTCAAGCTTTTAAACTGTGTAAATGTTACGAGAAAAGTTTTATTCTGAGACAGGCTTGAATAGTATTTAACACCAAAGAGTGCAATCTACCCACTACATTTTTGGAAGGGTTTTAATGTACAGTGAAGTGTTCCGTACGTTCTAACGTCAACTGATGTGTTCCATTTCCAAAACAGCTGAGGTAACCATCCATTTTTCCCTCGCAAGTGGCGCACCAAGACATTCCGGTTTACCGATTAAGGTACAAGAATGCCTCACCTAAAACTCTCTCGCAGCTTTGGCCAGGTCTGTTGTCCGCGTTTCGACAGAAGTCATACCTGAAATAAGAACAAGGTTGATATGAACAGCTTCAAAAAATGAGCTGAAGTTAATCGTAAGGGTGACCATGGTAAAATTTCTTAAGTGCTATATTCTGAAAGGGAAAAATGATGCAAATTAAAGGAACTGATATATCCGTCGACCTACATTTGTATGTAAACTGGATATCACTTGTAAGGAACACAGAGCAAATTAAACCTTTGAGAATTACTGGATTTATCTGTTTTTTCGTTATGTTCTCTTTTGTCTGTCACTCCAAAACTAAGTGAGATCATGAATTGCCTCCTGACCACAACCAGTTACAAGATCAAGCGCTTTATCCTAGGCATAAAATAAGTCGTTAAGTAGGAAAAAATATTTTCTTACCGTGAAATAAGCGCGGCGTGGTCAAAGTGATCAGGGTGGTTATCATCCTCTACGTTCTGTCCTTTGGTCCATTCACAGAAGCTTGTCATGGTGTTACCAGCATGAGAGCTGATCGTGAGTCCTTCCTACAGGTGTCAACTAAATGAGTCAATTTTTACAATGCTAACTTCGTTTCTACAAGCCTTGAGCTACCACCCAGAGGGAAGGCGGCGAGTTGGCTTCTCCTGGAAGCCGGCTGCCGAAACATTAGCAAAGAACCGTGTGGGTTGTAGGGTACTGGTTGACACTCTATCCTCCCCAGGGTGTGCCAAAGGGTTAATGATGATGAACTTTATTTCTATGTTCATTAGGGAGTTTATATGACGTATTCCAAAAGCCACGCACCTGTTAGCTTCTATTGGTTCATTTTCTCAGTTGCTTGTTCTACTGTTTTCTCAGCCAATCCTGTTAAGCTCTCTGGGAGGTGCGTGGCGCCTCAAGTATACCAACGAGGTTGAACCGGATGAGATAACATAGCTACTTGTGAAGATTGAATCACAAATGGTCCGTCCACACTAAAAGGCAAAGTCGCCGTTTTCAAATTCCTCCGGTTTGAACATAGTACAGCGTTTTCGAAAAGCTCCGTTTTCGTGACGGATTAGTGTGGACGGTAGGCCTGACCGTAGAAATAAAGTTGTGTTTTCAAATTTCTCCGGCGTAGTGTGGACGCATACTCACCTGATCATGCTCAAGAATGAGTAGCTTGTGCAAGACATACTTCATGTTCGCGCCAATGGAACTGTCGCCTATAAGATTGTAAACCTAAATTGGGAAAAAAAACAATTTAAGAAATGCATTTCTTGAGCTTGAATTGAAAGAGCGGTCACTAGTTGAAGTAACTGGTCGGAATGACTTATCAGTATGACTAAAATGTTAACCAAAAACATAATTCGCTCAGTAAGACTTTTTACAGCTTGTCACCAAACCATTTTCTGAAGGTCAATGAAGAATAGATTTCATTTTAACAGCACATTTTTGTCGAAATGACGGACTCGCTAAGGCCCGGGTCAAACACCGCACTTCACATGTGCCGAACCCAATTCAACCAATTAGGCTCATGTGAAGTTCGGCGTTTGACCCAATTAAGTTCGACTGATTTTATTTGGAGCGGCTGAGGCGTTCTTCACGCCTGGCCAGCCGTGAATGACGCCTGAAGACCGACTTTAGGTCAAACGGCGATCTCTACATGAGTCGAACCAAACGCATAAACGCATGACTTTACCTTGTTAAACCACTGAACAAGACTGCTTTTGTTATTTGTTTGATGTGGCAGTTCGGTTCGACTGAATTAAGTTCGACCTTTGACTCAAACAGGCGTTCTTTTAATTATTTGAGTCCACCTAAACTGTCATTGGGTTCGGCTCATGTGAAGTATGGCGTTTGACCCGGGCCTTAGCTTGAAATCCATAATTTATCGTTTGCTCGTTATCCCTAACGTCACCCGAATAAAAAACATTTTCTACATCTTAACAAGACAAAATCTTTTTAGCAAAGTGATAGTTGAATCCAGGTGTTTCTTTTAAAATAATATAACCTGAAAACTTGTTATGTGGTTCATATCTGTTGTAAAGCAAAGGTTATTAGACTTACAATGTTAACTAGACTAGGGACATAAACTTTGAGTTCCTCAATTCCATGGAAATCAGTCATTGTCTTGTCAGCAACAACAAGCGTTTCAATAGTGAAGTCCTTGTTGTAATTTACTGGAGCGGGCAAATCTAATACCATGCGCTTCACCCTGGAACTTGGCTTGTCTGCAACGGCAAGTTAACAATATGAGTGCTGTGATAGAGGGGGACAAAAATACTAAGCAATGAAGTGTTTGCATATATGATCATTATCGGTTGTTTGTATTTCTTTTTTGGCAAGTTTCGCGAGGTATAATATTAAAAGCTCAGCCGGACCGTTTAACATTAAAATACCAACCTTCCACCCCGCACCAGTTCTCTGATCTTTTCTCTATTTTAAGCGCCTTCCCGACACTCTCTAGGGGTGTGGTAGATCTTCTATGAATCACGTGGGCGCGAGTTTTGTTCTTTTCCAATCCTAGTCGGTCTGGAAGCAGATGAATTGTGAATACATCTTCTGGAGTGCGAATCAAACCTTGCTGAGGAGACATAATATTTGCCGTTATAAGAAATAACGTCAGGTTACTAGCTGCTCAAAGACCAACGTCTCCTCAACTTTAGGAATCCTTGCGTTCCAACGTTTTTGCTCTCCAAGCAGATGAATTGAAAATTAAAAACGCTTACGAGGTTATTAAGCCAATGCCTGTCGTTGGAGAACTAAATCTTAAAAGAAAGTAACATTCCTGAGGTGAAAGTAAATGGGGGTACTTCTACAGGTGCTCAATGTTGTTTTCGACGAACTGCCAAAATGTGATAACTTTCGCCCGACTGATCAAAGAAAACAGAAGAAGCAAGAATGCAAGAATGCAAGAACTAGAAGCTTTACTTACCAGCCCATCACAATTACTTAACGCCACTTTAGTACCCAGTCCTTTTGACGATACCGCGTGACCAGTGTAATGACAGTGTTCAACGTCGAAGTGAAATCGAGAACTTTGATTCCCGCGAACCTCGATGACAAAGTTGGGTGAGAGTAGCTCGTCATTAAGAGTAACATTTAAATGAAAATTCTGACCAAACGCAGACAGGTGGAAGAAAACAGGTTCTTTAATGGCACTTGCTACGTCGCGGCGTCTTCTATGATTACCATTAGACAGGTCACGTGTCAAAAAGGCGGCATGCTCGTCTACTTGAACTGGATGCGTCACGTGGTAATCTGGAACTGATATTATGCGCGATTGTTATTGAAAGGCCCTTGTTAAAATTGCACCAGCTCAGTCCCCGAGATAAATTCTTCTTAAATATAAACCAGTGCGGTATAACAATCTGTTTATAGACATATCACAGGATCTCAAAGTTGACGTTTTTCATCTTGCGGTGTCGTTTATACCTGAACATATCTCCGTACGTTATTAGCAGATGCTTCTGGTTCTCTGCCATTTTAATACAATGTGGCATGATGAAGCTTAATTTGTCACCAACTCAGTCATATAACAAATGACTAATCGTATGAAAGTTCGAGCAATTAAGGATTTACACTACTTGCGATTTTGACAATTCTTTAAAATTACAATCACCTAAAGGTTCTTGCAATTTGGAGAGAATTTTTAGACGTCATCCGTAGTGTAAAACCTTAATTGTGCTCGCATTCAGTCGATTACCTATTCTAATACAAACGCAATACCATGTAACAATGTTTTTCAAGTTCTGCGATTTACTGTTGCAGTTTGTTAACATGTATCAACTATATCGATGGAGGAAAGTCCACCGATGTTGCCTTACAGTGCTAATTTTTTTTTCCTCTTCCGCTTCCCAACAATTTCAAGCAATCCTTTCCAAAACTTACTCATTGAAGTTTGAAAACAAATGCTATCAGGTTTTAATTAAGGGAGTGAAAACCCGATGTTTTTTATGGTCAGGGCCATCTGTATTTATCGCCCCAAGTATAACTGTATTGTACACAATAATTGAAGTAAGAAATTTAATAGAATTGTCACCCAAGTCGCTAGTTCATTTCGCCCCATCGGACTAAAAGTTTCTCTAGAACGTTTAGGCGAGAGTGCATTTTCGGCACACTTTGACATTCTGTACACAATGACATGACATCATAATATATCCAAAGTGCATTTAATATGTTACCTCTCCCAGGAGTTTAGATAAGGAACATGCCCATAAGTGGTAAATTTGTTAATGGGGCTTACATTTTCGCACTTTTATAATTAACAGCGGCTAATCTTTTGAATAAATTCGTGACAATGTAATTATTCTTGTTGTGACTAAGATGAAAACGACCATTATAATATTTATCCTTGTATGATAACCTTTTTTCGCTGTGCATGAATGATAAAGCTGTCGTCTTTACTGTAAACTAGCTAGCAATGCTAGTATTTCAAAAAAGAAAGTGTAAATTTGCATGTCTGTTTAAATTGTGGTGATAATTCGACATTTCTCACAATTTATCTATTTACATTCCTTTTTATGTATCTGCGCGAAGGCTTGTCAATTAATCGAACCCAAACGGAGAACATCTCATCGGATCTATATACAAAAATTTAAACCGTAAAATATATTATTAGCCATGGTTTAGCGTTGTTTGGGGAAGCATGGTAAACACAACCCAAACAAAATTGACTCGACACATTATCAGAAGACCCGCTGGCGTCAGGAACATCAGCCTATCAACCTGTTTCAAACCTGTTTGAATTTCTGTGATCATATCAAGTAAGTAATGCATAACAAGTCATAATAGACTCTGTCTTAAAACTGGATTTCCATCAGTGTTTATATAAATCTCTGCTATTAGTACTGCTCAATTTTTCTGAGGCGTAAATCAAAGGTGTTATTAAATCATCTTGCATTGAATTTTGCGATAAGTTTTAGTTTTTGGATATTTTTCAGTTTGAGCAATCCGAGTCTTGATCAAAAATAAATGACAAGCTTGCGACCGCATTAATTTTGCTGAGGAATTTCAAAGCCTCGAACATAATAACTATTTGATTTCGTTGCGGTCATTACACGTCTTAGACCTCAATTCACGGTAGAAGGTGGTCTTCTGTCTATAGTTTCACCTGTCCGCCATGATCGAATTAGACTAAACCTGTCTATGCACTAACATTTCAAGGAATTCAACTTTCAGCGTGGCTATAATTTGTTTCAAATCACAATTTCCTAGAGCGTATATTGCTTCATGAATTAACCGAAATATCGTTCTTTTTCCAACTTTTCTTCAGTGAGATTGGTCAAGTGTCCTAATGAACAGACTTTGAAAGGGTCCAACAGATCTTCCACATCAGGACCTGTGCATTCATAACAAAGGACCTCAATAATATGAGAGTTTTTTATTTGTCTCAGATTGAGGTTAGATTATTTGGTGCCGCTTAGCATTTAGCATATGTTTTCTTCCATCCAGTAATTAAACTGAATTGACCTCAACTGTAAATTTCTTTTTTTTTCTTCACGAGGTCGTTTTAGACGAAGATCTATTTTTTATTGAGGAAATAAGTTTTTATTGTTATAAACCAAATACGTCTATGTTAAAGTAAGTATCAGTTTCATAATCGGTAATATTGTTAAACTGTATTGACTTTTTTCGGAGTGAAAAAGTCAAAGCATTTGTATAAAAGTTTGGTACCCGAAACGGAAATAAATTGCAAGCTACAACGAGTTTTATTAGTTTTCTTTGGTTCGAAATACGGCGGTATATGTTCAGCGACTTTACTTAGCATAGGTTCCTCGGAATTCCTTTCCAATATTTTTCTTTTGCCAAACAGATGCTGGATATGCTGTTGAAAAGGTTAAGCTAGATTCCTAAAGTTGGCAAAATACTGTGTTTATTTTAATTTTATTTCGTCTTGTTAGGCAAAACTCGGGGAGTTAGCTACCCATAAATACTATGATCGGATTTTAAATTGTAAATTGCCACTCCTCTCTGTTTTACATTCAGGTGCAAGACAGAACTAACTTGGCTACATCGAATATTCTCACGCTGCTTACCATCTTGAGGGAATGGTTCACCGAAAATCTTCTCCCTCTCTTGCGGTGTTAGTAAATTGTGCACATCCTCAATTCAAAACAGAACAACAGAAGATAAGTAAAACTTTTTAGCATTGGATGAGTGTGAAAATTGATTAGTTTGTCTCCCAGCTAAGATTTTTTCAAGCATGCAAATTTTCTTACCTCGTATGAATTTGCTCCAGCCCGCGGAAGAATAAAAAGAAAAAAGTACACTGCGATAAACCGTAATAACATTCTGCCTCAAGGCACGAGCAATGCTCCGGCTGACGACCCGTTCAATGTAATCGCAGGATCGCTGCTCGCCGAGTATCTGTGCGTTTCCTGAGCTCATTAGACTTTCAAATGAGCGCGATGTTTGCTACTGTTTCGATGTTTTTATTCGGTATTGATGGAGTATTGCTCGCAGCTACTCAATGATTTTGTCTCGGTCGGTTCCTCTCAAGTTTTCGCCATTAACGATCTAGATAAACAACGAATGCAATTAGAAAACTGATGCCGTCCTGCCTTTTAAGAATTCTCAAAGAGTTGGCTCCTCTCAATCTGCCACTTTAAACTTGATAACATCTTTCTTCAGTTCTTGTGCAACATGATAAAAAAATAAAAAAAATAAAAAAAATACAAGAACAATTCACCGCGTATCCCCTCTCACTGAAAACGGCACACTAAGTTGGAACTATTTTAAAATATTTTAACACCCCCACTTTTTATAAGGGCATAAACGCTGTAATAACACAAAGAGGGATTGAAAGCTCTCCCGCCGGTTTCGGAATACTCAGGTAAACCGCAACCACGCCAAGCCATCTTACCAATAAGTCCATCTTGAGATGGCAAAGTGCCTTTGTTGACAAAACTAATTTATTTCTGGCTAACTGATTCACAGATCCTTAATTGCAGCTTATGCGTTTTCGAATTGTTCGCCACACGAACGAGTCTTTGATTTCACCGCCCGTCAAGAAAGTTGTTACATTTGACTTTTCTTAGTGTCCTCTCACGAAACATTTTTAATTTCTAAAATTCTCGACACTGCATTCAAATTCCCAAGAACAATCACTTTAGTTCAGTCTAGTTTATTGATATAAGATAGGTAAAAATATTTTTCTCTACTAAAAAAGAAGACAACAAGGGAACCTGATTCAATCAAAACTACTTTTTAAACTGTGTTATTCTATTGACGGTTTTCTGCCTTTTGATAATTATCGATCGAATGCGATAACCACCAGAGTAATAAACCAATATGCTGAACTTCTTTATTATATGTTGAGGTGGTTTCATGGATATAAATTTTTCGAATTTACATTAAAAAATACCTTCAGTAAAACCCGAAGAGTATGGATTTTAGTACAAAGCAAGATTCATACGCGATTTCATATCTGTTCTGATTATTACGGGGTTAATTTAGGTTATTCTTTTCTGAAAAGAAAACCTCCTTTGTCAAATCACCATATGATGTTTTCTCTGTAAAATCATATCGAAGTTCATCTAATTACAATTTCAAAGCGAAAAGTCGGGAACTTGTTTCTTTCTCGCAGGGTTAACTCCCTAAAAGTTCGTTAACGCCCCTCTAAGCCACTGTGTCCATTGCCATTTCGTCTGCTTAAAAACATTCTCATTTACATTATGCTGGATGAACCGGCTAAACGATGAAACATCGTTAGTAACTAACAATTACTAAACGGGAATGTATGAAAATGAACAAAAAACGTTTAAACAAACACATACGCTCATCAAGCGTCATGCTGCAGGAACTCGTTTGATCGTTTTGTTGGGTGTAAAACTCGCGTTTTCAACCGATGGCCTGGATGAATTTTTACGTCGTATTGTTTACTTGCATTAAAACTAATCAAATATTTAATTGTTATTTACTGTGTGGTTTATAACGATTAGAAAAGAACACAGAACGCCATTTTGCTGCAAATGCATAAGTAAACATACTAAGTCTCGTAACCGCTGATTCACTGATTAATTTCTTTTGCCGTCTCCACGGCGCCTGAGGCACTCAACGACGACTAAACACACAAAGAGGAGATTTATCGATAAGTCCTTGATTTTACCGACGAATTTTTTATGGCCATGGACTGGACGCATCGAGTTAAATTCTTGTATTAATGACAGGTCTTACCGGAAAATTCAAAATTATTTCGACTCACATGTGAAGTGTTTGCGATTTAGATGAATGAAATGGAAATGAAAGGTCAAAGGGATTTAAGGATATTTTCAAAACACATTGCTCTTTTTCATTTAATTCAAGGAAAAATATCACCTTTATATTCATACTCTCAAAATGCAAGTAGTAAAGTTACTTTTTTAGTAAAGTGTCGATCAACTTTGTCTTAATGACCGCGAATATGCCGATAACATGCCTAGTTTCCGTTAAGGAAATGATATTGAGCTCTTACGTACACAGACGATATTGATTTTTAATTACTGGGTATAATTTACGTATCTACCCCAAGCTACTTGAACGTTATGTTTTTCGATACATACGTGAGACGTTCAAGCTATAAGTTACAGCATATCCGTCATATTTCACATCAATAGATTGATATATCCTGTGTAAGACTCCGAAGTCACGAGATAAGTCAATATCACCCGAATCCATTTGATCTAAAGATTGCTCAAGGGCGTGTCATTTCCGATAACACGTTAAGCATCACAGTACTCCTAAGTAGTTCAAAGCTTAAAATTTTTCTCCCACCTTCTCCTACGTTAGTTTTATTTGACTTAAATAGAAAACCAGCTTTGCAAGCGTGGGCGAATCCTTAAAAAAAATTATCCAAAAATACACGACGAAAGCTATGAATAGCGGCTAGATTTTGCCTGTAACCGTTAGAAATGTCTTTCTCCGCTAAATATACTTGCTAAAATATCTTATCACTCTCGAAGTGTTAAATGGCTTGATCAGTGTAATATCATCAGATTGTATTTGACTAAAGAAAAATCGTGATTTTTTGAAATAAAAGCAGTGATATTTAATTATAAGGATTTTCTTAAAACAATGTAGCCACTGGAAACACCAAATCTTTTCTTCCCAAGCGAAGATCGTCGGCTTACCTGGTAGAGAAAATGCTCGTTTCTTTGAAATCTTTAGATGCTCGCAGACGACTGTCATTCAGGATTTTTCATTCCTTTCGGTCGATTTCGGCGACATTTATTTGTTTTTCAATTTAACTACTCCTGTAATGGTAAATAGCTTAGTCAGTTATCGATATTATCAAGTGCAAACTGAATCCGAGTACAGCAGCCACGTTGTTTTCAAAGAATCATGTTTTTGTACGTGCTCTATGCTGTTATTCAGCTTTTAGAATCACTGCATGCCCTGAAACCTGAACACAACTCGCCGACGCGCTTTACAGAAGATTTACGCTGGTGAGTCACGTTCCTGCCGCAGGCCTGCTGTCAACCGCCGCGCGAAAAGGAAGCTTAAAAACGATTTTCCATTAACGGGAAATTTGTGCCTAATTACTCTGTGTCACGGAATCATGAAAACTATCTCAGCTGTTTGAAGCAGGAACTAACAAAAGAAATAAAGGGGCAAAGCTGAAATAGAAACTGTTGTAAATATTGGGCTCTAATTCAGATTTAAATATGAAGGTTTTTTAATCGGGAAAGCCCGTCAATTTAGATTTAGTGTAGCTGAATTTGAAGCCAGACTGGCTGTAATAAAATTGATTTAAGTCAAGCACTATGAAAGGTTATCTGTGTAGTCAAGAAACGTGACCACCTTAATCGCTTCCAAGTTCTAACCTTTTAAGTCGCGGAGAATCAAAGTGAAATTAATGAACTGGCGCGCGCCGGGTGGAAGGAAACAAACTGACAAAAAGCGTTGGTCGGCCAGACGTTTTCTTCCACATGTGTCTCTTTGTTTCCGGGCAATACCTGACTTGTTTCCCACAGTGTGGAAACCTGACTCAATATTTTTCAAATCACCGTTAAATTCCCAAAATTTACAAACGTTCAATTTCTCCTATTAAACGATGAATTGTAAGTTTTAGTGTATTAGCAATGTTGCATTTCATTTACTTTCGGTCTCATGATTATATATTGTGGCGCATTTTTCATTAAATGATCTGGTGATACCCTGTGATATCAATACAGCAAGAAAACGCAACGTCAACTAGAAAACATATTTCGAAACATCAATATTAATACACTGTGAGCAGAAAATTGTTTTTAACACTCTTCAAAATGGGCCATTTCCGAGTTACCTTGTGTCTCTGTTTCAAAACGAGTCCCCGTGCGAAACCCTGATTTGCATGAAAATGAACCTGTACGGGGAAACATTTCCGTATGAATGGAAACAGAACACAGCAAACACGAGGGGAACTTCTGACATTGCAAAGTAACAACGCTTTTATTGAAATAACATTATTTCTGGCATCAGCACTAACCAGCGGACTATTTTCCGGTGTTGGCTGTCTTTTTTCGTTATCTGTGAAAGAGCGTTAACCCCTGTAAGCTACTTTTCTATTACACTGTACAAATATTACAAAATTTGTCCATTACTGGCAATATTTAAGCAACAGAGCACTTTTTCCGTGTTTATATAGCCTCCTCTAAACAAGAGGAGGGTTGGGAAAATTCTAGACAGTTATGCAAACCCGAGACGTAGTCAAGGATTTGCATAACTTTCGAGAATTCTCCTAACCCTCCGAGTGTTTAGATGAGGCTATGTGAACATGGAAAAAGTGCTCTGTTGCTTCTATAAAATAATTATCAAAAATACGCGCGAATCTAAAACGTCACAACCGTGTTTACACATTCTCATCTAAACACACCCATCGATCAATGAGAGAGCTCGTAGTGGCTCAGTTATTTGATAAAAACTGGTTGTCTTTTTATACAGGTATTATTACTTATTACAAAGTCATAACGTTGACCTTTCTCTCTCTACAAAAACGTTAAGGTGGCTCACAACGGTTTCCAGCATTTTTAGCACCTCTTTGATGCTACTTCCTCCATAATAATGATATCGAACAACTGCCCAGGTATAGTAAACAAGTTATGTTCATTTTCGTGACTACGAAAAGGTTACAGTAGCAACAGCATAATCCGTTAACGACACCCTTGATTTTAGCTTTAACAATAAGTGCTTATTGATTGTATCATAACTTCAAGGTTTTTACAAAACGGATAAAACAACGAAGACTATAAATTACAGAAAGATTAGAAAAGCTGTAAAAAGTTTTGGACCAAAAATTCAGCATGCACTATGTAAAAACAGTGTAACTGGAATATTTCAGTGAAGGTCATCTTCAAAGAGTGGTCATCCTATGGACTGCTTCCATCTCCATTCAGACATTCAACCTCTGTTAAAAAATAAATAAATAAACAAACGAGGGAATGGTAAAAGCAAATCGACTAGTTGTGAGTTTGTTGTTGCGAACTGGCTTATTAACGAGTCGACCCTTCGTTTATTGTGGTATGCTTGTTTCACAGTAATCAGTTTTTGATGAACAAAAAGCTGATCTCTCCTGAAGAGGCAGGAAAAAAAGTATTAACTTCGATCCATTGAGTATTTCGTATAAAAATAATAATAAATGATATGCCTAAAAAAGTAGATTTATGGCAGAAATAGGTCATACGTTTATCACAATATCGAGTAAGATAATAACTTATCAGTAATGTCTGACACGTACAATCAACTAAATAATTTTAATTAAGAAATTTAGTATCTACATACATGGTGAAGAAGATTTACCTTGTTCCTCAGCTTTCTACTGGTCATTACAAGGATTCTCCACGTTACACGCCACACGAGTCGGTGGCTTAATGTCCGTACATTCTTTTTCATCCACAGTCACAGTCTCCCCAGATGAGTTTATTCTTATACACTCTACCGTCAGAGGTTGAACACCCGGGCCGCAAGAAGTTGAACACTATGTACAAGCATGGCGTAAAAACAAAACAGAAGTGTTAATCAGTGTCGTGGTTAGCTTTCCAGTCAGGAAGAAAAGTGACGTTATGAAGCGATGAAGTGATGAAGAAATATAGAGAGCAGTAAATGCCAAACCAAAGGAGCGACAGGATAACTTTCAAAACAAATTTCAAACTTGAGTCCTTTCTGTATCGCAGATGCTATCCAGTGACGAGTCTAAAACTTTTTAACCGAGAGGTTTTAAAAATAAGCATCATCATAATCTAATAAAGATAGCTTACCTGGCCAGCATGCTCCGTGTACCACTCTGCGGGGCATGGCTGTTTCCCACACGCCTCTTGGCTAGTTGGTCTGGGTTCCTTGCATTTGCTGTCTTCGACTTCTAACTCAACGCCCTGAGAATCTTCCACGCAGAACACCTCACGAGATCTGACGCCGCGCTCGCCATCATTGCAACTTTTCGTGCAATCGGTCCATTCACCAACTTCCCACCTGGAAAGACAATCGAGATACATGAATCCTGTCGTAACAATTAACGAATTGGGCGAAAACCTACTGATCCTGCCTTTTTTGCTCGCTTACTCTGGAGAAAGATCACTGAAGCAATCATTTGCGACTCCTCTTAGATTTACAAAGTCTTCCACAGCTTAAAATTGTTAGCGAAAATATTGACATTTATTACATGGCAATGTTGTCTGGAGGTTAATCCGAGCGTTAATCTGATTGGTTCTTTCTTAGTCGAGATTTTACCATACAGACGTTTTCCATGGAAATGGTCATAAGCCGTGTATTTTTTTGTTTTCGATTGCCATATAATAAACTACTTTTTAACCTAGCTTGTTCGAACCGTGCTGGGGAATATTGGCCCTCGGATGTTTTTTACACAGACCTCGGGCCAATTTTCCCTTGTATTGCGCCTACGCTTGGTTAGAGAAAGGTCGGTATCAATGATACTTCAGTTAATAACTCCTGGCCTTCACCCGATATGAAACGCCTGTAGTCTCACCTCGCAGGGCATGTCTGGGTATTGCATTCCTTTGTTATATCTTCAGGCCTCTTCTCTTCGCAGAACTGATCTCCGACGGCTGATTGATCGTCCTCACGAACACATACCGCGCTAATAACTTCAATTCCTGGAAATATGAACAGACAGAGGATATTTGTAACAAATTCCTGTGAAATTGTTTTTTAAATCATGAGCAATTGATTTTAGAGTTAAACATCGCTTGCATCTCCTGAATAAGCCCCAGGCCCTGCCAGATCAAAGATGCAAATCTATTCCACTCGATTAAGACCTTTCAAATACAATCCTATAGGCTAATATTTAGATATAGCTATTCAAGGAAGATGTAACTTCTCCCCGTTATTAGTCTATTACTGTAGAGCTTGTTATGTGTCTGACGTCTTAAGAGTATTCTCAGAGACTTAGGGTGTAGAACGTGTTTGCACTTCATATAGTTATGTTTAGAGCATTTTACCCAGTAGTAAGATTGTGTGCACCTGACAATTTCCGACATGGCATCCCTTCCAAACTTGAGCCCAAACGTTCTTGAAATGCAAAATTTATTCCAATAGTTTTAGCCCCCCATCAGAACCACCAAAAAAGTCTTCTGAACAAAGTTACGCCCAAGGTTCACTATCGACATTTTGTGGTATAGCTTTATAAAACAGCCAAATTAAAGCACATTCCTTCAGTCAATAGCGAATATAAGTGATTTCGCGCAATTTACGAGAGCCTACAATGGCTTGGCTTACCTCCGCCACATGTTACTGAACATCCTTGCGACGACATAATCCATTTCATTTTCGGCCTTTCTTCAACTTCACTTTGTCCCTCAGCCTCTCTAAGTTCTTTGTTCACTTTGTATATTTCACGGAAGAGATCTGGGAAGTCGCTTTCGATACTGAAACTCCTCGTGGACTGGGCACCAGGCTTGACATATTGGTAATTCACTTTGTATTTATCCCAATAATCGTACACTTCGTACTACCGAGACAAAATTGAACCCTCTTCACACCAGAGCTTTGAAGACAAGTTTAATTTAGGCTAAACTTGTATTAAAAGAGAAACATGACGAATATAGTGTATTTTGAATAGTTTAACCCAAACCTTCCAAACCGTTGTCTCTCATTGTTCCCAATCTTTCAAGCATCGTTATTTCATTTTAAATTTACGCGCTCTATTTGGTGTTTTTCTAGCTTCGTAATCAGGAGTATAGCACACTAGCCAATAGTTCAAAATGTCACTTAATGAGGTTGCGACGAAATAAATAATGAAGGAAGAGCGGAATTCCTTTTTATGCAGCATTTACGCTTGCAATTTACTTTTTTTTCCTTTTCACAATTCACCTCTTTAATTTATCATTCCCATTAACATAGTGACAAACCTGTTAGGGTTGATATCATGCGATCAGGCCAATGTTTTGGTTTCCTCGTAAAAACACCCGGAGAAATTTGGCTGAATTACAAATTGATTGAGATATCTCTTTTGACCATATTTGATCAAAATTCCGTTAGGTTTATGACGTCGTCACTTGGCCAATTTTAAAATGGCATAGATAGGAAAGATGCGACTTTCTTCATAGTAGTAAATTCAAATGTCTTTAATGAATCAGTTACGACGCCTCCCTGCTTCTAATTAATTAAGTTTCACTTGGTACTCACCAGTAATGTTACACTCTTTTTAAGAGGTCCTTGAGCAGTGATAGTTTCTTTCTGGTTTCGTTTCGTGAACCGGAACATAGTTCCAGCCCCTTTGAACTCCTTTGGCCCAAAATTAGCGCGGTATGTATCATAGTTAATAATATAATTGTAACCTGCATCCTCCAAAACTGAAACAAGACCAAATATACCATCAGCTCTTTAGCATACTGACAGTTGCTCAAAGTTGCAACATGATTTCCAATGGTTAGCTAAACAGGATTAATTACTATTGACGAATGAAAGGCCCTCGAAAAGCGCGAAAGTTTTTTTTTAGTAAATTAAGGTCAAAAACTTTGAAAGAAAATTGGAAGAAAATCCATATTATACGTTTATACAAGGGCATTAGACTGATTACTGTTCCTTTCTGTCCTGGGGTAGAAGACTTCCTTTTTGGGAGATTTAGTCATGAGACGGGCCGGTCACAGCAGTTCCAGTGTTCTTATTACAGAGTACCTCTTTCAATAAAAGCTATACGATAGTTGTACCTTTGTGCTGTCAAAATGGTGTATAAAAGGGTAAGGAGCTGAACCTCGGGCCGGAGCCTCCCCTTAAAAAAAATTTTTCTTGAATACCGCCCGGGAAGTTTCTATGGGCTTTTAAATGTGGACTCTGGGCTTGGCCTGTGTTGGTACTTACACAAATTGTTTTCGGAAGCAGTCGCTTCTTCGATCATGATATTTCGTGCTCCAGCTGGAATAGTACCGATTACCACATCGTACTCTAAAACGGAAAAATGATCAGTACACGTAAGAGGGTTCAACTCTCAATCGCTGGAAGTGTTAAGAGAACGAGTACTCTTCGGAGGCTTAGTGGTCAAGCAATACCGTAAACTTCCGAAAGTAACGACCCTCGTTACTTTCCCTGACAGGAAAGCTTGTCAGATACCGTAAACTGTTTTTCTTTAATACGCAGTTACGTTAGTCTCCTGTTACAATATCTCAGTGCGCTTGTCGAGTTGTCAATTTAAATTGGAAGAATCGTGTTCCTTTTATTACGCTTCCGTTAAAAATGATGCAAAGTTTTCATTTTTTTTATTTGAAGACGTTAGTACGTTTCTGTTACCTGATGAAAATTCTACGGGTTTTGTTTTAACAGGACACAACATGAACTGAGGTAGCACGAGTTGACATTTAACAACGCTTAGGAGAGGGTTTTTCTTCATCGGCCGTGAAGAAAAACACCCCTCTAGTAATTTGGGACACTTCATGATGTAATTAAAAGCTATTAACTATAAACTGCAGGGAACCGAAGAACCTAACTGATAATCTCGATTAACTATTGTTACAACTTCTATTAAAAACTTATTTAAAAAAGCAAGTAAACAAATATGAAATGAAAGCTTTGATGATGATTCTCAGTTAGTTACCTCCTGACCCGGGTGTTTCGTCGTACGTAAACTTCTTTAGTTGACCGCTAGTCGTTGGTGGTTTGGTCGGTTTCGGCTTTTTGCCTGGTTTGGGTCGTTTGCCTGGTTTTGGTCTGTTGCCCTGGTTACCGCCCCCTGAACAACTTGAGCCGTCTCCGTTACATACTCCACAGCGGTCTGTTTTTGCCCTTGAAGCGATTGCGCCATCGCATCCAACAGTCTGTATGAACAAATATACACAATTGTTATCGCTGCCTAAACAATTCTTCCTTTCTCTCAAAACACGTCTCAGTAAGGTATAAGTTTTACTTCAGATTTTTATTTTGCTTGTCCCACCGGCTTATTCATTGTCTCGCAATATTAAAAGAGTATATTTCTTCAGTGCGTTCTTTTTCGCATGTTTGGTTCATGGTAACTCTGTTATTTTTTAAAACCTAGTTTTTGCTACAGTAAGGAACATTTGTGGAATAGTATTGCGTCTAAGTTCAGAGCCACTAGATCTTTTATTAACTTTAAAAATGAGATCAATCGCCTAATGTCCTCCTCGTACTCCCACACGGCAAACATGTCAGTCAGATTTTTTAATTTTTTTTCCTATCTTAATCTTGTAATATAACTGTTGTTTCTACCGTGGTTAAATAAAGTTTATGCATGTATGAAATATACAGCTGTTTTGAGAAAGGTTGTCCCACAAAAGCGTATAAGCGTACGCGACAATGTCAAAAGGTATTATGGGTACTGGTGGCCTAAGGTGTCTGATTGAAGCTGCAAGGTGTTTCAGCGTGATAGAAAGAAACAACACAAACGTGTACTCATGCTTCCCTTTCCTTCTTGCTGAAACAACGTGAACCGAAATCAAGCAACGATAAACTATCACGGTCAATCAGCACTGTGGCGTATGCTTGAATTTTGTGGGACAACCTTTGTTGAAACAGCTGTAAACAAGTGGTGTAAGCGATGTGTTCTATTTACAATGCGGTTAGAGTGTATTGTTCTCGAGTGTTACAACTCTTGTACCCATTTTTATCATAAAGGAAACTACTGAACTGTATCTGCTATAGACAAATTCCATAACCGTTATTGTTGCCAGAGTAAATTGACCTTCTTCTCCCCTCGCTCAATTCTTTCCTCTCTTCACAAAAGAAACGACTCAAGCGGAAATGCGCAAACAGGCCCATTCTGATGACGTTACTTTACAGAGATCGGATTGGTTGATAACTGTGCTTGACGAATCAACACCAAGCAGTACTCGGCAAATCAGAGACAAACTAAATGACAAACACTTGTCCACATTCCACGGTTGGCAAAAATGTTACATTTTGAGCGCTAGTCGGCAGTAGCTTTTTGTTTTGCCTTCGAGTAAACTCAATCTTAGCCCAGAAGTTACGCGAGGAAACCTTCAGACAAGCGACCTTCTTGTAGGCTTTTTTTTTTTGCGCTCCAAGTTAGAATATTTACCTCACACTGTCCGTTAATGCAGAGGCCACTGTTTGGCTTGTCAGTGCATGGAGTTCCATCTTTAACGTTTCCAAAGGTTGTGGTGTCTCCTTCGGTTGTAGCACAGTTCAGGACGCACTTAACTTTTCCTAAAAACAGCGTCCAGAAATAAGTAGTGTACGTATATCATTTTAAAAAGATAATATATGTGTGGGCGTTTTTTTTTTTTTGGTAACAGTAAGGAAAGCAATTATTAGCCAAATCTGTCACCCAAAAGTAACTCACCTCTCCCGATTCAAGATATGAAAATTAATATAAAAACTTAGGTTCCAGATTGTATAGTTTGAGGACTTGAAAAAGTTGTACGTATTTCTATCCGATCAGGCCACCAGCCGAACTAGAAAATGGTATTGCACTTTTCAAATGGCTTTTAAGGAAGGAAAATGGGTGAGATTCGCTTGGAAGAGACACCAGCACAGTAAACCATAAGTAGCTCAGGTCAAGTGAGGCACCTCGGTCCTCGCTCGGACTGAGGTCTAGGACTCATTGGACACCGCTACTCCTTTATTAACCATGTTTGAGATCCCAAAAACCATTTTTGATTCTTTGAAAAAGTCTACGTAAAAACCTGACGCCAGCAGCTTAAAGGACGGATAACGCTATCTACTGGGGAAATCACTACTGAGACTAGTGACTAAGTGTTGGCAAAACAAACTGCGCTATATACACTGGTTAGTGATTTATTTGTCAACCTGATGAGTAATATGGATCGTAAATCCAGTTATATGTCACTCCTCCTCCAAACTGAACGTTTCTTTTGTCTTTACACTGTTTCATCCTTGGATGTTCATTTGGTTGACATTTCTGCAACAGAAATCCAGCTGATATTAGTCTAACCGGTCACTTAACAAATCACTTACGATCCTTAGGCAAAATATTAATATATTTCTCCTCTTAGAAGCACCACAGAAATCCAAAAGGAACTATCGAGAGGTCATTTCATCGAGTTCTTCGTTAATGAAAACCTCACTGGTGTATTATTTTCACTGCCATTTTTTTTTTTGGTTTTTTTTTGTCATTTTGATTACCCGCTCAATTCATTGTCACGCCTGATTAAAAGAGAGACCCAAAAGAGCGAATTCCGCTCTTGCGTACTTTTATGTTGTGTATTTGGTTCGCAGTAACTTCACGTATTCTTTTCTATTTCAACTGTTGTACCCGCCTGTCTCTCATTTAAATCATTGCCAGTCTGTTTCTATCTAGCTCTTTTAGCAAACAACTGAATTTAAATGCGACAAATAAAGTTGCAATACATGTAATTACCGCATTGTTACATAATTTGTATTCTGCTCCTTTCCCTTCGCATAGTTTTCCTCTTGCCTTGGGACTGAAAATAATTTATAAAAGGAATTTATTTCAAGCTATTGTATTATTAATGTTAAACAGCCTTTTCTACAACATTAGGGGGAATGGTAAGTAGGATAAAACTAAGTAGGAAAATTTAACGATGAAAAACATTTAAGGATGGGGAAAAGAACGACATAACGAAACGGGAGAAAATTGTTCTTCTTTGTTCCAGCCTCGTTGCTGGAATGCTAACCTAGTAGAAAACCATCTGACACATCTTACAAGTCTGCATCTTTGGTGGCAATTTAGTGAGCCCGCGATTTTCGTCAGTATCGTTGCTAAGCGGCAATTTTGTATGTGGCGCCATACCCACATGACCATTAAGAGTAACGAAGAATCTCAAAAATAAAAACAGGAAAATCTTCGAGTTCTTCATTGATATATGTTTGCCAAATCTGTACTTATCCCTTAGATACATGTATCATATTTCATATTAATATACTGTAGCTATATATCACTCACGCAGGATTGTCGCACTCGCGTACTCTCACACTAAGCCCTTTCCCACAGCGAGGATAGCACGAGCTCCAAGGTTTCCAGGCCCCCCAGTTTCCATCCACGTCCTGGTATCCCTTGCTTCCAACAGGAACACAACGACCACGACGACACCACTGGTGAAAACCATGAATAAGTTATTTAAAACATAGCATTTAATAACCTCTAAGAATAATTAACATACTAATTAGATTAAACACTGTCTTTCTCTTCATCTCTCTCTGTGCCATCCATCTGCTGGTATTTATTATAAGAGCTGAGTTGCGTTATCAGTTTTAAGCTATTTCTTCGCGAATAACCGCAAACATTTATTTCTCAGGTCCCAGCTACCGAAAAAGTTTAGATTGTTAATTTGAATGAGGCCTGCCTCAGAACCTTGTTTGTGTTGTGAGATAAGTGAGAATCACGTTAATGAATGAATCTTTTGGGGGAGGTGCGGGTTTTTTTCGTACCTTCCTGTTGCCACATTTTGTTCCATCAGCAGCCGGCTCGTCGTTCGAGGAGCAGTAACCATCAGGCTTTTCACAATGTAAGTTGACGCACATTTTCTGTTGAAAGAAAGGCAAGGCTTAATTTCGTTACCGACTCATATCATAACTGATCAACAGGGTGAAGCCTGTAACATCTTAAAGTCTTCTCCAGTACTTTGGGTAAAATGTGAAAATATGTTTAAATCTAAGATGGAAACATGAAAAATTCACCTTCCTAGATCCCTTTATTCAGTCTACGTTAAATTTAGTGGTTGTTTCACGTTGTTGTTTTTTAACGGACGGATAAGCAAACATCCAAGGTTTATAACACCCATGCAAAGCTGCTTTGCTGCTTGTTAAATCTTTTGTTTGGCGGCTTTCCTGGAAAGGTAAGTGGATTGCAACTCGGAGTCATAATCGCACTGAGTTTCGTACTCGTATTTCTATCCGAAGTTCCCCGGTATTTCACAACCAAGACTTTACCTCCTTTAAATCCGGGATATCACAGACACGTGATCCAGCACCGAACATGCGCACACACTGATCGTTTCCATCATAAAGCTGTCCCGGTAAGCCTTTCGGTATAGCGACTTTGTTCTCTGCATTGTCATTAAGACATCCAGACTGTTTAGTTCTGAGAGAAAGCAAATATAAGCACTTTTAGTTCTAAAAACGACCCTAAAAGAATGTGATAAATTGTGGCGAGCTGGGGACTTCTCTTAATTCAATCGAGTAAGTTTAAGCTAGTTTTAAAGGTAAATTTCTGGGTTAGAAGCAATAGACTGTAACTGTTTAACAGTAATTTTAGAGGTTTATAGTGTTTACTTAGAAAATTTATCAGTATAGATTGTAATTCTTAAATTACAATTTTTTTCGTACTCTTCTCTTCTTTTCGGGCAATGTCTGTAAAAAGCGGAAGAAAAACTAAGCTAAGAGGAAGAGGATCACTCCAAATT
Organism: Orbicella franksi; assembly: GCF_964199315.1. Taxonomy (NCBI): domain Eukaryota; kingdom Metazoa; phylum Cnidaria; class Anthozoa; order Scleractinia; family Merulinidae; genus Orbicella; species Orbicella franksi. Next base: position 11,604,445 of record NC_138145.1, on the reverse strand, counting down.
TTAACGAAAAACCTTAACTCTGCGTTCCGCATTTAGCCTTCGTTTTTCTTTTTCTTTTCTATATATTCATCATTCATCTTGGCTACCTCAGAACATGAAGCCATATTCTTTCAAAACGAAATACTTCACCGAAAGCTAAGTACTCTTGAACTTGGTAAAGTAAAAATTAATTAAGAAAGCTGCGCTTCACGTAAACTAGTCAAAATTCAATCGTTCTTTGTGTTTGTTTTTAAGTATGTTGTAAAAGAGTAAATATGATCTGTCATTACGTTATAAAATTTTTCAGTCAATGTAAACTTACTGCAGAAACTTTGTCACATAATTCCTGCTGCATGGTGACCAATCAAACGCTGTCAGCTTACCACTTGCTCTGGTTGCCATGATGTAAACACCATCGTTACATCTGTTGCTTTCTCCATCGTGTTCAGCGCCCAAACTAATAACGAACAATAAAGATTTAACAGATTACTACGGAATGATTGACTGATTGACTGATGGGCTGATTGACTGATTGACTGATTGACTGATTGACTGATTGACTGATTGACTGATTGACTGATTGACTGATTGACTGATTGACTGATTGACTGATTGACTGATTGACTGATTGACTGATTGACTGATTGACTGATTGACTGATTGACTGATTGACTGATTGTCTGATTGCCTGATCGCCTGATCGCCTGATTGCCTGATTGACTGATTGTCTGATTGACTGATTGACTGATTGACTGACTGATTGACTGATTGACTGACTGATTGACTGATTGACTGATTGACTGACTGATTGAGTGTGTCTGAAAATTAGTGAGAAATAAAACAGCACTTGATCTGGAGAATTGTGACTCACTTATGAGCTGTTTCATGAGCTAGTGTGAACGCAGTTCCCAATCCAGTGTCTTTGTTCAGAGTACAACTTGTGTCCTGTTTGCACATTCCCTTCAAGTCTGCGAGCCCTAAAACCGCAAAAACGATAAGTGAAGCAATTGTTGTGTGGTTATAAGTATAGGTAATCGTATGAATGCGAGTGATATTTGAAAAATTCTCTTAAAATTTCACGAGCCTGTAGGCGAGTTTAATTTGAAAGAATTGTCAAATATCACGAGTAGTGTAAATCCTTAATTGTTCGAGCTTTCATACGATTACTTATTTATTATATGACTGAGAAAATTGTGAATGTGGGCGCGTTAATTTGCACTGCAGTACAAATTATGAATTAACGAAAAATTGGCCTGCTCTCAGCCAATCATAATGAAGTAATTTTGCTATTGATATAATAAAAGGCCAGAATTGTAGCATCGAGTCAGTTCCATAGGCCGCTATAAAAAGACTAACAGGAAACCATAGGTTTTAAACGATTTTAAACAGAAGGCTTCATCCAGATGACCATCAGCTGTCTATTCGAAGCCATACAAACGATATTTTTTAAAAAAAAGGAGAATGAGAGTGAGACCAACACCTGCCTCGCCCAGCGTTTGCAAAATCTATGATGGCCTTACCAGTTGTAACGCCATTCCAAAATCTCCTCTAGCTCGTCAACTGGCTCTCTAATTAAACGAACTATGGCCAAAGAAAATTTGCAAATTCCAAGATTTATTTTGTTTTCTACCTTTACCAATTGAGTATATGGTAGCTAAGCCTCTGACGTCTATTCGAGGCCGAGACCTTCACTTTTTACGTCAGAGTACCCACAAATCAGCGTTCTACTTACCTAGTATATCTCCGCAGTCCTCCGCTCTTGCATTTTTGTCTCTACAAAAGTTGTACCTGTAAAAGACCGTGTATGGATTACTGAAGTTGCTTAAGAAAAATGAAAAGAAAGGAATTTTCTATTGGGACAGACGGGAAAACAAAACTTAAGGGAGTAAAGATGAAGCACTGACATGTTCAATATAGTTCTTTCATATTTCAATACTCATCTTTCTAACATTTGTCTCTATTCAAGCACAGTCTTCCCAATAACCCGGGGATGATGGAGAACAATATTGATTTTTATGTAATGGCAGTATTTTGCTCACTAACTTGGTTGGCAAAAATGTAAAATTGTATTTATATCTGCCGGAATATGCACTAAAACCTATGCGATATCAAAGGCTCAATTTTTTCTTAAAACTCCCATCTTCATTCTAAAGATCTAGACTGTTGGCTGTTGTCAACGGTCTTAACTTAACTAGGGCCGCACTGCTGCCTCGTCCCAATCCCCTCTCGTCTTGATATCTCGCCCCGCACAACCTTCGTGCCTTTGAAGAGGAAAACAGATTGCAAACCGTCTAAATTTTAACCCTTACCACACATATAACTGAGGCGCGGTGGCCTCATGGTTAGTGCTCTCGACTCCGGATCGACCGGTCCGGGTTCGAGCCCCGGCCGGGAAAATTGTGTTGTGTTCTTGGGCCAGATACTTTACCCTCACAGTACCTTTCTCCACCCACGTGCACCAATGGGTACTGGCGAATTTAATGCTGGGAGTAGCCCCGCGGTGGACTACCATTCCATCTAGGGGGTAGAAATATTACTAGTCGCTCAATGCTACAGAAACCTGGACAAGCTCCGGCCTGATGGGCCACTTGGCTCGTATTCAGACTTTATATATCTTACTTAGAGATGAGAGCTGCATGGTCAAAGTGAAGGGGATTCTTGTCATCTTGTATGTTTTGTCCTGTTGTCCATTTACAGAAACTTGTCAGAGTACTGGCTGCATGCGGGCTGATCACAAGGCCTCTCTGTGTGAAAATGCAAAACAGAAAAAATTACGTTATGACTTACTCTTTGGTGGGGGTACTCCCATATATGGGCTATATAGGTATGTGCCGTGGGATAGGGTAGGGTTTTTAGATGTTCTTGATCCTTAAATAGAGTATCAATTTTCGTTTGCTTTAGTGTCAGAGTTAAAGACCCTTCGCAGCACACCCCTATCCAAACTTAACGGATGTACTCCCTCCCCCTCAAGGGGTCTTGCTGCAGCTGAGGATCAAATGTCATAAAAAAAAAAAATGATAGTTAAGCTCCAGCTATCAGAGGAGCGGAATGGCTCCACAGATTTCCGTAGTATGATCTGAGCTAAGCGATAAAGAATTTTATTTATGCTGCTAACAAGAGAATAACGCAATGAAACGACCCCTTGTAGACTTCAACTTGGACTTAGCAGCTTACCATGTCTTGCTCCAAGATCAAGAGTTTGTGTATCATGTACCTGATATTTGCACCAATAGAAGCATCTGCCAGAATTCCATGAGCCTAAAGGGATTAAAACAACCCGTGCTATACATTTCATACATTTTTAACATGTTGCTTTAACCAGTATCACTAGCGCCACGTATTAATTTATTAATTTCAAGCAAAAGTTAATTTGTCATTCTCGTGGCTTCTATACATATAATTAAGCGAAGAACACTTTTTCCATGTTAACATAGCCTCATCTAATTAAGCACGAGGAGGGTTGGGAGAGTTCGAGACAGTTATGCAAACCCTCGAATACGTCTCGGGTTTGCATAACTTTCGAGAATTCTCCCAGCTCCCCCGAGTACTTAGATGAGGCTACGTAAACATGGGAAAGGTGCTCAATTGCTTTTATAAAAAAATTCTCAAAAATACGCGCGAATCTAAAACGTCACAACCGTGTTTACATTAGGCTTGATTTCCGCCGCTCTCTCGTGTCCGGTCTACGTTCGGGGGAGGAGAGCGGGCTCCTTTCCCGAACAGCGGCTGGTAATCGAGCCTATGTTTACATACTCTCATCTAACCACACCTATTGACCAATGAGAGCGCGCGTAGTAGCTCAGTTATTTACCAATAGAACTTAAATGACATCCTATATTGTTCGTCTATCTTACCATGTTGACAATAGTTGGCACATATTTCTTGATTTGATCAACACCATAGAACTTGGTCATCATTTTCTCCACTACAATCATGGACTCAATCGTTCTCTTTTGGTTGGCTGACGAGCGAGCAAAATTCAAGTGGGACTCGCCTTCGTCCGACTGCTGAACGGCTGATCCATCTAGAAAACAAAATGAACCAAAACATTTACCACCAAGAGTAACAGATTTTTCTCTCATGCCCCTGAAGGGGGAAGGCTCCGCTCATCAGCGTACGTTTTTCAGGCTAGTTCATCCGAGAATTTTAAGGGATAATCATTCCAAGGTTAAAGAAAAGGACGCAGTTTGTTTACTGTAGGTGTGTGGGAGGGGTACTATTTTCTATGTAAAGTGTGCGAGAGGGTTGCCTTTTCTGTCAAAAATGCTGAAGTCAATGTTTTGTTTTTGCTCTAGTTGTTGGAAAAAACTGCTTGTCTCCTCCGATTGCTTATTTTAGAGCAAATATACAGCACGGTTAACTCAAAGACCAGAGCAAAATCTTATTTATTCAACGACACATCCGGGAAATTTTGGTCCAATAACAAAGGTTCAAGTGAGTTCTTTTTCATACCTTCCACTCCACACCAGCTGTCAGATCTTTTCTCTTTTTCGAGAGCCTCTACAAGTGACTGCACACGCATGGGCGATAAAGACCTCCTGTGTATTACGTGGGCGCGGGTGTTGTTCTTCCCCAGTTTCAGACGATCTGGTAGCGGATGTACCACGAAAACGTCTTGTGGTGTGCGAATTAAACCTTTCTGTGGAAAAAGAAGAAAAAAGGAATGACACGGACTACAAGTTGTAGCCACTTTAAGCTATACAGCTTTTCAAGAGGGGTGTTTTGTGAGAACACATTTCCAAAAACAAAACTCCTTACCAATCCATCGCAATTGCTGACCGCCACTTTGTTCTCGTTCCCTTCTGCAGGCAGCAGTTGACCAATGTAATGGCAGTGGTCAATTTCATAATGGAATTCTGAGGAACCGTTGCTGCGAATCTCGATCTCAAAATTGGGCGAGAATAGCTCATCGTTGATCGTGACATTTAGGTGGAAATCTTGGCCAAAAGCGGAGAGCTTGAAAAAGACGGGCTCTTTAAAACCTCCAGTGCTACCGATATCTCTCTTGCGACGAGCGTTGCCATTAGCCAGATCACGTGACATGAAACTGCCTCTCGCGTCAACTTGGACTGGATGCAATACATCATACTCTGGAACTGTGGGTAAAAAAAATTGAAAAAACAACAACAGAAATGTAGAGTTAGTTAAAATTAGGAAACCTCGTTTTGAAATTGCAGATAAAATTTTATCATGAGCAAATTCTTAAAGCAGCAAAGATGAAAAGAATTTGCAAGTGAAAATGACACGAAGGTGCCAGACGTTTGAGAAAATTTCGCCCAAACGAGGCTTGAGGGTGAATTTTGAACCTGTTACGTAATCATACCTGAAACCTATAGGACCCTATAGCAGCACTCTACCGGTGATCTGAACAACTCTGTATAGTAGCGTTTTCCATTCTTTTGTTACTTTTTAAAACGTTACTAAACTTATTGACTTCATTATTTCTTTTTCCAAACAATTGTAGTGGCGTAATTTCCACTCATTTTCCGGTTTTCTGCCGGAGTAATGTTGTACGAATTTGCATTTTTCCCTTATTTTGATGGTATGACAACCATTAGATACACGCTTGAATACCTTATTTCAAATTTCTTGTGTTACAGAAATTTCATGGTTGACTTAAGAAGGTGAAAAATTTAACGGCCATGGTCGACGTCATGTGGTTGTGGACTGTTAGACCGTGACGAGTGACGGCTGCTTCAGACATTTTATGCTAAGTTTACGTGTAACGGAATGCTGACGGTTTGTTAGCCTGGATTACGCAACGACTGTTTTAATTCTCATTATCATGTGCAAAGTCACGTGTACAGCTTTCCTGTCCTATTATTGGTTGACCAGTTCTGACCGTTAGTTGCTTGTGAATGCTGCTTAACTGTTTTAGGCGGGAAAATAAGCCGACTGATTGTTCGTGGATTTGAAAAAATTGTTGCCAGAAAAACAATACACTAAATTTATCTAATTTTTGAAAGCTAGAAAAGACATAACTCTGGTTAAAATTATAGGGAGAAAGTTAAGTTTCTGAGAACATTTTTCAATGAATTTGCTAGCTGTACCCTGACTGAACTGTTTGAATTCAAGGGTTGAAAAAGTGTTTTAATTGGGAAACGGTGTCCAGTACATTAAACCCACATATGTAATAGCAATGTTTCTGTTACAGCCCTTACCATATTCTGCAAATGGATGTCCAAAAATCTCCTCTCTTTCGTCGTCCGTCAACAAATGGTGGATTTCCTATTTCGCGATAAAAAAAAATGTTAACTACACTGCTCGTAACATGAAATCAAACAATATTATTAACATTTTTTACCTTATATGACCTCGCACAAGAGTACTTGACATACAAAGTAAAGAGAATGAAAATTACGGAGCTCGTTAACAGTAATTTTGAGCGTTTCATTTTGAATATCATTCGCTATGCGAGCAGATGATTCTTCTACGAGCAAAGTCGCAAATGATTTATCATGTTCAGTTACGCGTTTTTATACCGATTTTGTCAGACCGTTAGAGACCTTGCTGAGATTGTTATTTGCACGAAACAGCGGTGTTGTTTGAGCTATTAAAGTTATTTTTCCCGCTTGACTGGCTTTTGTTAATGTAATTTCCAAAGGGTATTGTTCAATTAAAGCTTTTCGTAGTTTCGTCTCATTCGTTTTTCATTTCGAGCTTTTGTATTCGATGAACTGCATGGCTGAGCAATACTTAATGTTGTCACGGTCTGTTAAAATTGTGTACAAAAAATTTGAAAAATACGTCTGGTGGCGTTTCTAATCGATTAGATTTTGAGTTTGTTGAAATGTTGAAATTTGAATGTTATAGGACAACCGCTGTTTTATGAAAACATTCTCAATGAAAAATGATCTGATGAACATGTTTTTGTCATCAGTCGATCAACGACGGTTTCTATATTTACTCAAGAACAAATGTCGTTTTGAAAATAAGGTTTACAAAATTCTTCGCCGTCACTCAAAATTACGATTGCTTTATTAATGAGAGCAAAATACGTCAAAAAACAATTTCAATACCGTCCTTGGTTTCAAAGGGAATCAGCTATTGTAGGGAAGGATGCCGGGTACCTTTGACCGCTAGAACACCGATTCAATTCCAACAGCATCCAAACATGCAACATCCACTTACATGTAATGATCACTTAACTATACAGTGATTTTAAAGCTTTTTTTGCGTTTTTTCTCTCGTTGCCTGAGAATTAACGGACTAATCATGACTAATCTTTTAATTCATCCTAGCTTTGGGCTGTGGTAGCATATCAATCAGTGTTAATCTGGTGTTTTGTCTGCAAATCTTGAAGTAAATCGACAACTTTTCCACATTTTAAACAAAATATTAGCTTAATTTAAATAAATACACCGTTAGTTGAATGTTTGTTTGCCGCGCTCTCTCTTGAAATTAGCGTTACGGTCTAAAACCACAGCATCGTAGAAGATCATAGCCGTACTGAAAATAAAACAGCCCTACCTTATCTTCCGCTTGATCCTCTTTAGTTTTTGGTTCTTCCCTTTTCTCTTTTTTATTAACACCATTTCTTTTTGTCGGAGCTTTTTTTGAAGGGGACACATCCATGCCTCCTCACCCCACACCCCCAAAAGGGACTACGCCGCACTCTTTCCGCTTCCGGTTGCTTCACAACCTCGATATTTGTCTCTCTCGTGGCAAAGGAGAGAGAGAGAGAGAGAGAGAGCTTGGTTGCTTCAGTTTATCCGCGATTTCGCGTCCAATCAAGGGCAGAAGTGTTACTTTCAATTTTTTTTTAAGAAATTCAACAGTAGTCATATATTTTTTTTTTTCCATCCAAGGTAGAAGAACGGCCTGTCAGATATGAATAATTGTAAGTTTACTACACTACACATTACGGCACAGTTTTGTCCACAAGTTTGTCTACAGGTTCTGGATGGACGACTAACTTTCAATCTTTCGTAATTTTTCCAGTCCCTCTCATCCCCTCTAGATTTTGTTACCTGTCTGTAACCTTTCCTCGAAACACGTGGGTCAGTGGTTTTATGTCTACTTCATGTACTCTGCGCAAACTGTCACGTATTGTGGAGGTTTGAAAAGGAGAAAACAAAAATGTCATCCTATAAACTTAGAAGTGTTCTGCGTGGTCATGAACTAGACGTAAGAGCAGTTTGTCCTGCAGTTTTTCCTGAAGGAGGAATCTTAACAGCTTCACGAGATAGGACTGCTCGTCTTTGGGTTCCTAGTGAAGGAACCCTTGACTTTGAAGAGCGCCATGTTCTCAGTGGACACAATAACTTCATTTCTGCCGTATGCACAATTCCTCCGACAGACAAATATCCACATGGTATGTTCTCTATGTTCCAAATGAAACATAAATTAATCTCTTTAAATTCTGCCTAAATGCAAGTGATTAAAGCCTGGACAGATTCAACCTTTTTCTGAACGTTCATTCATGACTCGACAAAAATATGGCTAAATCCTATACCCTAAATATTATGGGAATTGCTAAAGCCCCTGGAAGCTTTCAGCCAGTTTAGTCAGTTGGCACTGGAAGAGAAACTGATAGGCTAGTTTTAATTAATGAATAATATAATGTGTACATCTAAACAATAGGTTGTGATTTCTTTACAAAACTT